>NC_090437.1:92557211-92860241 GCF_031143425.1 Pleurodeles waltl
GTCGTTTTCCATAGTAAATACATATCATGTAACGTCCATACCATGTTGCTTGTTAGGGTTCCCAAAAGATCGCCAAAGTGTACAGTGTTCTAGGACATAAGTAAGACGAGTCACAGTGTAGGTAATCACTGAAAGGTTTACAAGTGGTATTTGATCTATGTCAATCAATACTTTTTTAAATTGTCAGTTAAAATGTACATCACATTTAATGACCATTAACCAGGGAGACGAGGCCTTTTCCAATTTGCCTGTTGTATGTATTTATGTATGTGTGCGTTTATGTATGTATGTATGTATTACAGTGCAAACCTAGCCAAGAGGTAACGTAGCAGAGCACTATATTGGGTCAAAGGCAAGGATACTCTGTGAGTAATTGGATCGGTTGCTTGTTTCTCAGAGCAAAAATTTACTGGTATTGCATCATAATGTAGTGTTCTTTTAAAGACTTGCTTCTTCAGCTCTTTCAGAAATTGGAGCATTTCTGGTTCAGTCCTGATGGACACAGGGATGTTATTCCAGGTACTTCGTGCTTAGACATAAACCTTTTTTTTTTTTTTTTTTTTTTAAATCTGTGTATTCTACACTTATTTATCTCCACTGTGACAGTGTCCTGGCTGGGGTTATGCCAGAGATGGTGAGGCTTACCAGCCAGATAGTGGTGCTTGTCATGATGCCTTAATAAGTGATAAGGCTGTCTTTGAAGATGGTGTGGGCCTGCAAGGAAAGCGAGTGGGTTTCATCAGGATGGGGGTGATTTAATCAAACGTCTTCAAACCTTAGATGAGATGTGTTTTGGCATGTAGTGTAGAGTTTGGGGGGGGCAGCACAGAGCTAAATCTTTACACCATGGCGATGTCGGAGGGCTTGAACAGCAGTTCCGAAGTTGCTTTCTGGAAGAAACAGTTTCACTTTCTTTAATAGAACAGGCTTGATACCAAGCTGTCTTTGTTTTCTTGATTGTGTTTCTTGAGGGTGAGATCGGGGACCCGGATGAATCCAAGTGATTTGTCTTGGGGTAAAATTTGGGGTTTGAAGCCTGTCATTGAGCTAGGTTGGCACTATTGCTGGCTTGTTATTTTTCGCAAATAAATTAAATAAATGGAATTTTGTCTTGACAGGATGAGCTTCTGGTAGGTGATGGGCATACTGGACATGGGTTTTCAATGGGACTTTTGTGTCAGTGAAACTCAATAAACTAAAGCAATCTTTAACTCAAGCCTCCATCTCGTAAGTTTGTCATTGAAACAGATTCCTGAGACGGAACCATCGGCGCTATCCAACTTTAAAAGATGATAAGTTAGAACACCCCATCTTTTACTCATAAGATTTTGACTGATTCGCAAAGAAACTACTCCGTTCTTGAAAGAGAACTTTTGGCATTGAAATTGGCATGTTCTGAATGGCGACATCTCCTGATGTGGGCTTCAGTACCATTTGATATCCAGACCAATCATAGGAACTTGTCTCAGAAGTATACCGTGTCAAAATAGTCGTTGTGCATGATGGGCATACTTCTTTAATCAGTTTGATTTGTGATATCTTGCATTCCTGGAACAATTTTTTTTCTTTCAGATGGTCTTTCTTTGAGGTATCTAGAGTCATCTCCAGCTTATTACCAAAATATTGTTCTCCTTTAGAAGATAATTGGCCTGGTACAATCTTGTTTTAGAAAGTTCAGAATAAGCAGTCTGTACCCTATCTCAGGAAGATTGCAGGGAGGAGTTCCTAAGCGTGGAAGTTACTCTTTAAGGGTCAGGCTTTGTTCGTTCTTTTTAAGCAACTAAGAAAGGAGGTGTTCAAAATGTGTCATTACTTTCCCATTGCCGGGCATAAAGGAGTCTAATCAACCTTGGATTTAATACTTTATTCTTTCTGTTGGCTGTTTGTCAGAAGGGACACTGAACTTTGTGAGTGCTTGTCCAGTCTGTGGTCAAAGTAACACTTCTCGTTTCCAACCTTCTGACCTTCTTCTACTATTGCCTACGCCACCTGAACCCTGGAACACCCTTTCCACTGATTTCATTATAGCATCACCTCCTTCCGAGGGAAATGGGGTCATCAACGTAACTGTACACTCTTTCAAAAGTTGCTCATTTCACTGCCTTAAAAAGGCCTAACTTCTGCTAAGACTCTAAGGCATATTTTTGGAGAGACATTTTTTGATGACATTGCCTGCCTCGCACAATCATTTTGGATCAGTGTCTCCAGTATATTTCTTGCTTTTGAAAATCCTTCTGTAACGCACTCCAAGTTGTTGTGGCCCTGTTTTCTGGCTTCCATCTTCAAACCAATAGTCAAACTGAATGCTTTAATCAAGGACTTGAGCAATATCTTTGTTGCTTTTTCCATTCTTTTTAAAGTGACTTGTCTTCCTTTATGGTGGTTACTGAGTTCTCCTGTAACAGGGGGCTCCAAACGTTTCTGTAATAAGAGCACCTTATGTTTATCTTCAATGAAAATCATACTGCGCTACTCATAACATTAGTGTGATTATAGGGACCATGGCTGACAAGAGAGCCATCCCTGCAAGATTAAAAGTAGTGACCACCACAAGTCACCAGGCAAGGTTGCCTGCATATTGTGAAAAAGGCTTTATCAATTTGTAATACCTCAACATTATTTCTGCTTAGCAGCCATAAATGCAATGCCTCTGACACCAAGTTAATAATCATGTTACTAAGTCTCCAGAACACCTTTTGACAAAGGAGATGCAGGCTGTGTTTGAGGTCATGGAGGTCTGGGGTGGTGTAGACGTTCTAGTTGAGGTGTACAATATCAACATGTTGGCACATAGACATTTTGATGCTATTATCAGTGAGTAGGGCCCCAGGTAGTTCCGTGTAGAAACCGAAGATGACAGAGGACATGATGGAACCTTGGAAGTCTATGCAGGTGTTAAGGACCCTTTGGGATTTTGAGGTACCCATATGAACGATCTGGTGCCAGTTGGAAAGATAATAGGAGAACCAGTGAAGGGCATTGCCAGTGACACCCAAGGAAGACTTTAGGGTGGTGGGGTGTTGGTGGTGGGGGGGGGTAGTGTTGACTGTGGTGAAGGTGGTGAACTGGTCCAGCCATATCCAGGGGGCAGAATTCATCTTAATCTGTGTTCAGCTGGGTGTCAGCTATATTGCCAAAGTTAGTGATGCCTGTGCTACTGCATGAAGCATCAGTCGTGGAGGAGAGATTTGTTGTTAATATGATCCTGGCATTATAAGTGTAGATGGCTTTTTGATGAATTTGTGGATGAGGATTAACATTCCTCTACTGTTGTCCGAGAAGTAGCATTATGTTAATATTTGCACCTGAGTAATGTACTTGGTTAAATTACATGTTTGCTTCAGATATATGCTGGAAAGACCACTTAAGAAGGGGTTCTGGGTTGGGTGGATTTCTGCACAACATTTGATCAACTTCAGAATTATTAACTTTGGGCTGAGGTGGTTAATAAACCCCTTTACTAGTTTGTTGAGGATAGCTTGCTCACACCAGTGGTTCCATTACTGTTCTTTCAGATATTACCCAAGGGATTCACCCATAGAGTTCAGCTGCTGAATTAGCCAAAGTCAATTGGTGAATCACTCCACATGGCAATCTGGATGAGGCTAGTATGCCATGTTACCAGCCCCATTGGATTTGTCAGGCCACTCAGAGTGAGGGTCTAAATGAATTAATGATATAAAATGTTCTGACATCTTTTAGACATGCAAGCTGTGCGTTTGATAAGTTAAAGCAAGCCTAGCTCGCCTGCATGTGTGAAGACCTGTCTATTGGATCAGTGCAGTAATTTATCCATGCATAAAACTCCTGTGACCCCAGAGTCTGTTTTAAATGCTGGTAGGTTAGCCTTTTATTCACTTGAGGTTGATAAAATGAACACAATTAATCTGTGCAATAGTAAAAAACTGTTATTGGTGAATGACACCAGAAAGGCTTTTGGGATGAATGAGCACTTTATAGATGCATACATTGTATTATTTACTAGAGAATATATTGTCTCTGCACTTCTGTTGATCATTGGCACAAATGATAGTGCATTTCTGATTTAGCTATTGAGGCGACCCGAAAGAGCACAGGTGGCTTGGTAATTACATGTACATCACCGTAGAGCAGTGTACACCAGCTTTTTATACCTCATTAATCTTTGGGTGCACATTTTTGGATAATTGTGTTTTGGCACTACCTAAAATAATCCAAGTTAAATTGAGTTCAGTTGGGGCATTTCATTAAGAGCTAGAAAAGTTAGTTTTTGTTTACACTATATGTATGTATCTACTCCCACAATGTCAACCCTAGTATGTGCTTCAGTGCTGTAATCAAGTTGCGACATCATCAGGTAGTAGAACAAATGTTGTGTGATGTTACCTCCACTACTCTAGGCATAAAAGTGAATTGGCATCTATGGCGGTAGAGTCAAATTAATGTTATTAGTGGCAGCTCATTACCCTCCGTGTTATGCTCTCCCTCTGCTGACTGCTTCTTTGGCTGTGAATCACACAGGCCAAGTGTTTCCATCTGTTTAAATGCTGGGAAGTCAGCAGTTACTGAATGTTACAGGTCACAGATAATATGAAAGCAATTAACCAGTGCTCTCAATACCCAAACTAGTGTTCAGCTTCTTAAGGTTCCTAGAGTCTATATTAGGGAATCTTTTCACAAGAAAGTGAGAATACTTCTTCACCACATAAAACCTCTTCAAAAGTCCCAGCAGAATTTTGCTAACTGAGATAGACGTGCCTTAACTGAGGTGTGCGTAAGGATTAGTATGTTCTCTCCCATACCAGACTTGACATGCCTCAAACATTGTGGCCACATAATTGTGCACTGTAAAACTGTTTTGTGTGTTTTGTAACTTTAGTATATTTGTTGGCTTACATCATCAAAAATAAGTTCAGTTTAAACAGTACTAGTACTCTAAATTGTCTAAATCAAAGTGTGTGTATTGATTACGTTTTATCTGGGAATGCACAGTCAAATACATAAACTTTTGTTTTTTCTAAACAGGATTACTGCAACTAAGTAATCAAGAGCCCTCTGACAGTCTGGCGTCGGAGATAGTTACACCTGAAATCAAGTAAGTTAAGATGAATTTTAATTTCTCTTTCAATGTGTCCTCAACACAGTAGAAATAATGTATGCTTAATGCACTGTTTTTGCAAGTCCATTTTGTTATATTTAGAAAAAAGGAGGCCCCACAGTACGATTTTCTCAAAACACAAGTCAGGTAATCAAATAAATACACTCCATTTTAAATCCCCAGTAACCTGACAGAGATATGAATCCTTTAATCTATTCTTAAATATCACTAGACTGCAGTTGTCATCCACAAATCTCAAACTGACTTCAGAAATGTATGAACTATTAGAAAGCTCCTACTTTAGCCAGACATAATCAGATTCAGTTGTTTAGGATTGCCTCACCAATTGACGTAAATGTGATTAATATATGAGCAATCCACATTACAGGGGCATTACTCATTATTCCAGGAGTGTGGAACTTAAGAAAATATCTACTGGTCCAGGGAACAGGTTACTTCATAAATCGGCTTGTCCTGTAAATAAATCCACTTGTTCCTTTGGTGCCATGTAGTGTGGTTGAAAATGTTGGCAGCAATCTCCGTATACAAGAGCTCTGATAATAGCTTCTTTGATTATGTCAGGCTCATACTATAATAGGGTTTGAATAGTAGCAATTTACTTGTTTTGCCACCTTCAGTGGGTCTACATACTGGGGCTGCAGGCAGCGGTGAGCAATAATTTCAGGGATGGAATGACCTTTTGAGTCTAGGCAAACCTGCTCACTTGCATGTTTTAGCTGTTTTCAACAGCTCTTCTCCAATATTTCCCATACTGAGAAAGATTGGAAATTTACTCCAGACAAGTACAGAGGTAGAGCTTCTTCCAGGGATGGGATGAAAGGCTGGTGGAAAAGTGAACTTGTAAGTGCTCAGCAGATTTTCACATGAGCAAATGCACCCATGCATATTTGATTGTACAAAAGTGCAGTTCACAGATATTTTCTACGAGTACCATTTCCTGGCCTACTTCTGTAAGCAAATTAATGAAAGCCGTAAATCTGCACTTTTACAAGGACATATACCCCGGGCACACTTTTAAGACTTTTTTAAGGAATTGGGCCTCAAATTATGTCTGGTGTTTCCCAAGCCCTTTTTTTTAACTAAAAGTCTCTATTGGCTGGATTCACTGTGAGAGGACAACATTCTGCTCTTTCACAAGAAGCATATCGGCACACAAAGTAGTTTTGTTCAGTGCTTGGGACTACAATGGCAATGTGTGCTTTTTGAGACCAAAAATATGTTTGCTTTTTGCCAGTGTTTGTTTTAGTTGTGAGGGCCTGGCAGTTTCCACAACAATGAAGTTGTACAAAAACCATGTCAAAGCAAGAAACAAAGTGAAAAAAACAAAAAAGTTTACCACCAGTGCCTGACCTGTTGGCTTTGCCAGTGCTTATTTTCATGTTTCCCATTAGCTTGCTTTTTGTGTTTTGGAAATACAATATATTTTACTAAATGATGCTTCAAAAAATGATACCTAAAGTGTCACAGTAGTTTAGCAAAATGTTTTTTCCTAGTTGATGTTATTTTGTGAACATTTCATTTTGAGAGTAAGGAATCACCCAGCTTGCTTTCAGATTTCTGCAGATTGCATCACACCAGAGAGCACTCTGGGAGCATTATATGTAGTGTTTCTTTGCAAACATGTGTACACATTTTTATACTGGATCCACAGTCAGTAGTGCAGTCCGAGCTTACAACATTTCCTTAGAGTGCTAACCCTAATAATAAATGCTTTGCATTATTGAAGGGCAGAAATATGTCGACCTGGTTTGTGTTAGGCTGAAGGTGCCACTCCCCTCTGAGTTTTAATCTGTTTTGGGGACTGCTAATAAAGTTATTAGTCCACCATAAGGCAGTGTTAAGTTCATTTTTGTTTCACATTCACTTTGCACCTACATTTTACTCTGCTCACATACCTCTCAAAAGGATAATACTTGATTACATATAAAACACCTCAAAGAGCTCCTTCCTTCACCTCCTTTGGGTTTGAGACAAATGTTATAACCCACACCATGGAATTTTTATTCTTGGTGTGAGAAGGGGGCCGATAAAGAAGCATGCCTCCTTTGGGTGGATCAGGGCTTTTGTCCTAAAAGTAGTAATTTTCTCAAGTTATAGGAATTTTGCTTGAGTCATAAGAATTTGACCCCAAGCATCACATGACTGACTACATCTCTTTGTGTGTTATATTGGGGAGCTGATGTGTGTCTAGGTCATAAAATCTCCCCTGACTCTCTTGTGTTCTGTGTTAACAAATTGTGAAATGAAAATCTATACCGATTAGCAACGTTTCCCCCAAAGCCACCTTAGAGGAAAAAATGTAAATAAAAAAAAATGTATAATTGTTGAGGGAATTGAAGGAAAAAAGAAAAAAAAGAAAAGTGAGTATGGGAAGTAACAACCAAGTCAAAACGTATACCTGTCATTAAAACATAGTCTTGGTAACAGTCAATACCCAGACAGCTGGAACCTTTTTAGCCTATCTTCTCAACATTTCCTTCAAAGTGCAGATGCATTGAGAAAGACACCCTCGACCCACATCAACCCTTACCTGTTCCCAAATCCTTACCTGTTCCCCAATCCGTCTCCTCTTCCGCCACCCCTCTCCTCTTTCGGTATATCTCTCCTCAATTCTCCACAAACAAAAATGTTATCCATTTAGCCCTACTTATCCTACAAATAGAAACATCAACTAATCATTGTTTTGATATGTCTCTCCCAGATATGCTTTTCCTTAATGATGACAATAGCAATAGTTTGTAATTGTCAAATGCCCCTTCAGCAAACATGTAAAGTGAAGTTGAAACATCCACAACAATTACCACTGAACCTAACAGTCTGGTCAAAGTTTTCCTAGAATTTGGTTACTACTAAGTTTGACGCAGGAGCATGGACTTCCCAAGAGAATTTACAACAAGAATACAGGACAGCTGATAGAGCATACACAAACATATTGCAACTTTACATGTTACATTTCAAGCTGCCCTGAAGTATGTGCTTTTTTATTTATTTATTATTTTCCAACACAGACAAGACCCAGGGGCTTGGTGGGTTACCTGACACACAATCAGGAAAAACATAAAGAGCTTCAGGTTTGAAACTACAAAATCGACTGCACACACATTTTTTTTTAAATAACAAAAGAAAACATATTAATACAGAAACTGTGACAAGTTTCACTCGTAAGGCTTATACACAACACATTCAGTTCACCAGCATATGATTTAAACATTGTGCTGACAAGGTAAGTGGCAAAACAATTTGAACCAATGCAGGAGTTAACATTTTTGGTAGCCTGATTAGTAGCCATGCTCCCTCTTTCATTTTGAGTGTCAGTCCAGGGCTCCTGCCAAAAAAAAAAAATGAAGGATTTATGGTGGTGGGGCCTGCGCTGCCCTGCATTGAAGGTACCATAAGCAACCGCTTTTGTGACCATGTACAGAAATGGCTTATTTTTATGTCTAACAAATGTGAAATGGTGATGGTGTTGAGGTCTTTGAGCAATGTGGGCTTCAGGTTGATCTGATTGTGCCATTTTTGATACACCTATGGCTGCACAAACTTTTTGATTTTACCTAAAACATGATTTGTTTAAGCCAAATGTTTAGATGTCATACTTGTGCACAGTCTTCTAATCTATAGATCAAGTAAATAAACGTTCATTTTCATTTTTGGTTTCTTTCCCAGATATATATATATGCAATCCACCCAACCTCCTGGATTTTTAGAGATGGGTGAACTATATAAAATCATTTCTTATAGAGACTTCTAGCTGCAGATTTCTCACCGTTTGAACAGTCTCCAGGCGTCAGACTTGATCCTGATCCTTTTCAGCAGTATCTCTGCATGCCGATAAGTGGTGCTGTGGAGTTACGCACTGATGACGTTCCTCTCTGAAAATGATGTGCAGAACCTGTATTCATGCACTGACGTCAGTTCCTTTCTTTTCACACCACAAAATAGTGTTCCAAAGCTCTCTCTCTCTCTCTCTCTCGTAGTTATGTTTCTGTGGGACCTTAACCTGGTCCTCACCTTTCTGATGTGTACTCAATTTGAACCACATCATAGCTGCTCTTTGTGGCTCCTCACCCTCAAGACAGTGTTCCTCATCGTCATAACAACCACGCGGCTTGTGAGTGAGCTTCAAGCTCTGTCAGCCTGTCATGCACCACCTTCTTTCCAGACAAACAAATTTTGTGTACGTTAGCATCTTTCTTGCCTAATGTTATGACGCTGGTACACATCAGACCGCCATTCTTTGCTCCATCTCGCCCCTCTGTGAGAGATAAATTCCATCGTTTGAACTCAAAGAGAACGCTGAGCTGCTGCACAGATCATTCAACCGAACACCAGGAGAATGATTAACTCTTTGTGGCGCTCACTGGAGCAGAAAAAAGGCAAGGTTTTGCAGAAAAGAGCCATCCCACGCTGCATTAAGACCTGGTAAGCATTGGCTGAAGATCACCATGTAGATACACTTGCTGCACATACTCCTCCCATCTAGTGTCTTACTAGATAGTGTGCAAGTTGTTTTTCTTCAAGGAATTCTTATCAGGTCAGGAAGTAGTGCCGCTCCACCTCTTACCTACAGTGTGCATGGTAATCTGCTCTCTTATTAGATTGTGGTATTTTTTTTTTTTCTGATGTCTGGTTTGGACGTGTGCTTCCCTGCTCTAGATCGATGCTGTTGCAGCAATTGTTTTGGTTCTCACAGTCCCCATCTCTTCTTCCATATTGTATTCAACTGTATTTCTGCTTTTCTCTTGTATCGAGTAAATACTTCAATTTACTGTCTGGGACAGTTTGCCATTCTACTCCGGCCCCCTTCCAATACTGCCCTTGGTGTCGTATGAAGTACCCCGGGCCGATCTCCATCAGGTTTGTAATCCCTGCCTCTCACCCAGGCACAACGTGGCCTCTTGAGAAGTGTGTCTGTCCTTAGGGGTCAAAGAAGACCCTTCAAGAACGCGGGCCCGATGAAAGTTTTGGTTCAGACTTTGAGATCGAAGACCTCCTGCCAGCTCAGCAAATCATGAGTACAGCTCCCCATCGACACCACTCCGAGCTTCTACCCCAAAAGAGGCATTTGGCTGCTCTAGACCCACAGGAGCAGGCATCTGGGCTGCCACTGCCTTTGGGCCATGATCAGCACTGACCGTTAACTTCAGAAACCGTGCTCCGCTTCGGCTTGATGCCCAAGAAAATTCTTAAACTCTCATCCTAAGTGCTGCTCACTACTGGCTCAGCTCCCACCAGACTGTTGAATCCAAACATGCTTGGCCTCGAAGCACAAGTCAGCCCAACAGCGAAACATTTGGTGTTGACCGGAAGACCAGTCCTCTAGAAGCTGCAGGTGCAGTTCGACACTGAACAGAAACAATTCTCATTCACCCCTAAGTGGGCCGGATACTGACAGTCTCCAAAAGCCAGATCCTCAGCCTCCAAAAAGACAGGTCAGCTTTGAAGAAGCAGTGGAGCCCCCCTCTTCATCCAAAGCAGAATAAAGCCACGAGTTCTCTTCTTGACTTAAGATGGAACACTTAAGATGGAACTCATATGATGTGGATCCAACTGCAGATACTGATCCCGACTTCTACTGTGCCCGACCTTCCTCACCAGATGACATCTCTTTTTACAATGAGGTCCTAGGTAGGGCTGCTGCTTTCCACAGCATAGCATGCAGATGCATAACGATCCTGTCAATGACGATTTCCTCTTTGAAACTCTTTGGCTCATCGCTCTGTGCACTGTCTACCCATGCTTAACGGTATGCTCAAGATCACTGATAACTTCAAGGAACCGGTCAAAGATGGGTTATTACACCATAGGCTAGCAGTTCAGTTAAAAAAACTTTATTCGGCATGTTAGAAACAACCATAAAAACTGGTGAAAACATTATCAGATAACCCGATAAAGCTAAAGTGCATAGATTCAAATAAGCACATATTCAATAGGCTGACATTGCCATATGATTTACCAAATTCCAGGGCCAATTAAATCTAGTACATAATACTTTTCCTCAAATTAACTGTCTTCAAGGTAAAAAGAGCAACATTCAAACACACTAAATGGTAATTGAAAACAGGCGAAAAATTCAAGGACAAATTTGTGGTTTCTAGTATTCTGAACAGAAAAAATATGTTTAAGATATTAGTGCCTATAGTTGTAGTAAAAACTATAGAATAGCATAAAATGCAAAGTGCTCTGCTTACTCATACTATCACGTGGGCAAGGAGTCAGCTCAGTTGGACACAACTTCATAATAGGAATGGTTACCAAATGATGCACAGTACCAAGCCTGAACCTTGTCAATACACATTGATGTTGATTATTGGTAACCGCAGGCTGACAAAAAGTACAAAGCCGCTCCTTCAGACTGCATCTGTGCTAAAGGCCAACTCACACCAGATTCCCTAGTGGGTTCATACTGCTTATAAACGGGCAAATGCTCTGGGCACCAGTGATGCTTCTCTGCTGGACAAAGAGAGCAAAAGGATTTTGAGGCTGCTGGAAAATGAGTTCGGGCGCAGTCTGCCAACCACTGGCTCAATACCAATTCCATTGGTTTGCCCTCTATATGTGACCAGGCCCACCGAGACGAAATGGATGAGCTCATTTAACACCTGCCCGAGAAGCATTGTGAAAGGGGGCATCGGGTGGTCACTGAAGGTGTGCCCTAGATGCTGCTGACTCTGCTATTCAGGGGGTTAATTCTAGTGTCCTCCTCCACAGGCATGCCTGGCTCCATGTCTCCAGCTTCAAGCCGGATGTTCATCAGCATGTCTTCAACCTGCCCTTCGATGAGCATCACTATTAGGGCCTAAGGTTGATGAGGTACTGGAGAAAATAAAAAAAAAGATGCAGAAATGGTGAAATCCATGGATGCATTGCAGACCCCTTCCCCATGGGTCTTTTTACTGCTCCTTGTATCATGGAGGCTTCAATACCCCTTCTCCCAAAGCCTCCATGTCCTTTCAGCACCAGCCTGCCCAACCAGCCTCCACAAGTGGCTACTTCAGGGATGGCTATCGTGGAGATGGCACCAAAGGTAGAGATAGACTGACATAGCTCCCCAAAGGGAGCCGCCCCAGCCAAACAATGACTTGCCACTCCTTCCCCGATCACATAACAACTGTTGGGGGATGACTTCAGATGTTCTCCTCTTGGCAGCGTGTCATGTCAGTCTAGTGGGTGTTAGACATCATTCAACACAGTTATTGCTTGGAGCTCAACTCTTTACCACCCAACATACCACACCGCAGAAGTCCTCTCCTTAGAACACCAATGTCTGCTTCAGGAAGAAATCCAAGCACCTTCTCAAGCGGGCCATAGAGCCTGTGCCACAACACCTACAGGGCTCTTGGGTGAAGTCCTTTTACTTCCCCATTCCCAAGAAGGACTGGTCCCTCAGGCAGATTCTGGACCTCATACCCCCGAACAAGCACATCCTGTCAAATCCCGTGGTCACTCTGTGATGTCATCGCCATAGTACCTCACTCAAGATTGCACTTGTCTCAATATGAGGGCCATTGAGGAGATCTAGGGTTGAACAGTCACAGCACTCATTGCTCTCTGGACTTGTGGAACACCAGCAACATGTTGTGGGGGTGGGCCTTTCTCTACCCAGTTCAACAGATCACCGTCACAACTGGTGCATCCCTCAGTAGGTGGGTGGGGGACAACTACAAAACCTGACTGTCCAAGTTCAGTGGGTTCCCGCATGTGGGCCAGACAATCCTGGTTCATCACTCTCCTCAGACGTTTGGTGGTTCTGCACAAGAGGCTCTTCAGCAGGGTAGGCCTTCTCACAAAGAAGCAGAAACATGGAGAAATCATGCACTCAAAGGGTCTCAACCTTGCGATCTGGCTGTTGAGGTTTTTAGTCTATTTGCTTATTTCAGTTTAACTCCAGAATGCATAAACATTCTTAAGGAAGCACGAAGGGCCAACTACCCGAGTCTGCTATGCTGCCAAACGACAAAAGGATTGTCTGCTACCTACTAATACCTCACACCACATTGACTCCGTGGGCAGCCATAGTTCAGAATGTTGTTTGATACCTACTGCACCACCAAACGTGTGGACTAGCCTTCACTTCCATTCAACTTCCCCTGGCAGCTGTGGCTGCATTTCTCCAAAAGGAGCAACGTGTCACTCTTCAGGATTCCAGTCATTAAAGCTTTTATGGAGGGGCTCAAAAGACTCATTCCTCCCAGGGTGCCTCCCCCTGTGGAATCCTAATATTTTCCTCACAAGACTTATGGGTCCCCCGTTCAAGCCCCACCAGTCATGTTCTTAAAAATGTATTTCTTGGAAAGTAGCTTTCCCAGTGTGTCTCATATCAATAAGGCAGGCTAGTGAGCTTCAGCCCTTAAACTTGGAAGAACCTTTCTCTCAGGTTTATAGAGATTGGATGGTCCTTCACACAAACCCTACATTTCTTCCTAAAGTAGTGTCTCATTTCCACCTTAACCAGTCTATAAAACTTCTAATTTCTTTTCCACAACCTGGCTCAGTTGCAGAAAGGAATTTTCATACCTTAAATGTCAAACAAGCCTTAATGTATTATACAGACAGGACAAAGCCATTTTGAAAAGCCTAGTACCGGTCTGTTGATTTTCCTGAATCACATAAAGGGAAGGCCTTATCAAAATCAGGCATTGCCATTTGGATAGTTAATCTTGTTATGCAAAAGCTAAAAACATTTTACCTGTTCCTTCTAGGACTCTTTGAATTCGAAAGAAAGGAGGAAATGTTGGCCAGACTGTACCAGTTCCTCTTTCAGTCTTCTGCAACATCCACAGGCTAGCCACCCCTAATGGCTGAGATGCTTTTCCGTCTGTGCACAGCATGTGTATCTACAGCCACACATGCTTCAAACGGAAAATGTTACCTTGTAAGCATCTGTTCATGGCATGTTGTGCTGTAGATTCACATGTGCCCACCTTCCTCCCTGAGCGCTTCTGGTTGTTGCAGTTACCATTACCTTGTACTTTTCTGCCATAGTCATCTTTATGTCTTTCTCTTTCCTGTGTCACTCAGCTCCAATCTCATCCTTGCCCATTGTGCTTAAAAACAGTCTAACAATGGAGCAGATGACAAGGTACATTGCAAGAGTTGTAGTCACACTACCTTGTAGCTGGAAAATAATTCTTCCAAGCAAAGCAACTTGCACACATCCAAGCCCATCATTAGATAGCATGAGTATGCACAGCATGTGAATCTACAGCACTACATGCCACGAACAGATGCTTACAGGGTAAGTAACATTTCCTTTCTGGTAGAGGCTCTGCCTAGCCATAGGTTCCTCACTGACCATCCCATCCTTCCCGTTCTGGGATTGGCCTCTATCCATAAATAAGATCCCAAGTCTAGAAATCTGCACACTGATCATACTGTATTGCTTTTGGGGCTCTGCGTCTGGGGTCACAGACAGTCTCAAAAGCAACTGACGTAATAACTGACAAAGTTGCTACTGGTGCAAACCTTTGGAAAAACCCCATTCCGCCACAATGGGACTGTTACCTTAATTGCAGAGTTCTTATGTGGCCCCAATAGTGATGGGCAAAATCTCCACATTTTAACCTGCCCTTGAAGTGTTGCTGGGTCATGCATTTACCCTAATGCTAACTGCATTAAGGTGAATACATTGCACAGCATCTCAAAGTGCACTGCAAAACAACATCCACAAGAGGTAAAGCTGTTTACAACACACGTCTGCAGGGTTTTTCTGGCAGATGTACACCAAACTCAACATCACCTGCTGTGAAAGTTTCTTTGACAAACACTATCAAGGACAGGCAATAGTTAACTTAATGCACTTACTATTAAGCTAATTACAATGGCAGGGCATGATGGCACAAGAAACCCTTGTTCCTTGCATTACTCAGTATCCAAAACAAAAACATTCGGTGTTTGTGGGGTATTACTCCTGCATTCCTCCTTTTTTCAAATATTTGGCATGCCAGCTAAGCACTAATCTAAAGACAGCTACCCCTCGGTCAATTTTTGATGGACTGTGGCACACCTGCCTGAAGACTTCTGGCTTTTCAGGGGAAGTTCATGCTTCTGTGATGGACATGCTCTTCAGTGGCACCTGTCTCAGGTCCTTTCTACCCTTGAACCAGGAGACTGAATGGTAGCATTGGACTTGCAGGATAGTTTTTCCCGTATTCCTGTCCTACATGGCCATAGATGTTACTTGCCGTTCACTGTAGGCCACAAGCACTTTCAGTTCACCGTGCTCCCCTTTGGCGTTACCAGTGCCCCTCGGGTGTTCACCAAAGTGATGGCTGTGGTTGCACCTCATATGCGGAGATTAGGGGTTTCAGTCTACCCTTATCCCGACGACTGACTGTTGAAGGTGAGTTTTCCCCAGGCTCTCATTTCCCACCTCCAGACTACAGCGGACCTCCTGCATTCGGTGGGGTTCACTATCAATATGCCAAAGCCACACCTGAATCCCTCACATATGCTCCCTTTCATCTGAGCTGTTCTAGACTCTGCAGTATCGGGACTTTCCTCCAGAGTGGTGAGTCCAGGCTATTCAGTCTATGATACCCATGTTTCAGCCTCTATCCTAGATTTCGTTCAGAATGACTGAGACTTCTGGGCTTCATTGCCTTCTGCATCCTTCTGGTAGCATATGCCAGATGGCATATGTGGACACTGCAGTGGGACCTGAAGTTCACTGGGCGCATCAGGGGAATCTCGCCGACAGAGTCCAGATCTCAGAGGGGAGTGTGCAAGATGCTGTTTGGGTCAGAGGCAGATCCCTTTCCCTTCCCCAACCAGATCTGACTGTAGTGACAGATGCATCACTCCAGGGATGGGGCAGCCACCTGGGAGAGGTGGGGATCAGAGGCATCTGTTCACCAGTGGAAAGTGGACTTTACTTCAACATGCTGCAGCGCTGTGTGATCCAGCTGACATTGAGAGCCTTTATTCCCTCTGTCAAGGGAAAGATGGTGCAGGTGTTCACAGGCAACACTACTGCCATGAGGTACTGCAACAAGCGGGGTGGGGTCATTGACCCTTTGTCAAGAGGCTCTGCACCTCTGGACGTGGCTGCAACATCAGGGCGTATCCCTGGTAGTTCAGTGTCTGGTGGGGTCTCTGAACGGCAGAGGGAACAAACTCAGTTGAAAATTCTGAGCGTCTCCATCCAGAGGTGGCGCAAGGTCTCATTAAATAGTGCGAACAGCCTTGGCTCGACACGTTCACCTCTTCAAAGAACGTGCAATGTCTGCAGTTTTGCACATTGGAGTGACTATCGCTCTGGGACGCTTTTCGTCTTGAGTGTAGTTCAGGCCTCTTCTACGCCTTTCCGCCCATCCTACTTCTGCCCAGAGTTCTCAAGATCAAGAACGACCAGGCCCAAGTAACCCCAGTGGCTCCGGACTGGACACAGTATGGTATCCCGAGCTGCTGAGCATGTCTATCAGTTCTCCGATCAGACTGTTCCTTCGAAAGGATCTTCTGTCGCAGCAGCAGGGGAGGGTTCTGCACTTGAATCTGTCCACTTGCTGCCTTCTTGTGTGAAGATTGAGCAGCAGCAGTTGACAGCCTTTGACTTTCCTCCTGAAGTCTGTAACATAGTCTTGGCAGCCAATCGTTCCTCTACGAAAACGGTATACACTTCTTGGTGAAAGTTATTTGTAGCATGGTGCAAAGACAAGTTTGTTGACCCCCTTTCTTCCCTTCTCTCTGAGGTCCTGTTCATCCCTTCCCTTGCCCAGCAGGGCTCTGCTATGGGCACTCTAAAGGAATATTTGTCTACTATTTCTGCTTTTTTTGTGGTTGCCTGATCAACCTTCCTTGTTCAATATTGTACATAGGCTCCTCAAAGGTCTGCTACATCTTTTTCCTCTACCCCCATTAATTATGCCGCAATGGAATCTGAGTTTGGTTCTGACCTTAGTGATGTGCACATCTTTTGAGCCTTTCCACAATTGTCCTCTCAGGCTTCTGACCTCACTAACAGCCTTCCTTGTGGCGATTACATCTGGGCGCAGAGTGAGCTGTCGGCCTTGTCATCTAAGCCACCCTACCATTCTATCTATCCTGACAAAGTGGTGCTTTGTACTAGGGCCTCTTTTCTGCCAAAAGTCGTCATGCCCTTTCATTTAGGCTAATCCATCACCTTGCCTACTTTTTATTCACCCCCACACCCTTCTAAGGGAGAGGTAAGACTCCACCGCCTGGACCCAAATAGAACATGTGTTCTACCTTGTTCGTGCAAAAGATTTCTGGGTGGATGACCAACTCTTTGTAGGCTTTGAGGGTGTGAAGAAAGGTTTGGCAGTGCAGAAGCGAACCGTCTCTAAATGGATCATACTCTGCATTCTCTACACACTGACCAAAAAAACAACCCCCTGAGGGTTTGCGTGCTCATTCTACCCGAGCTAAAGCTACGTCCACTAAGTTAGCACTCAGAGTTCCATTCCTGAACGTCTTCCAGTCAGCCACGTGGCCATCTCTGCACATGTTTACTAAACACTACTGCCTGGACAGTCAGGTCTGTAGGGACTGTCACTTTGCCTGTTGGATCCTGCTAGATTTTCTAGTTGGAACTTGGTTCACAGACCACCTGCAGGGATGGTATTGCTTTGGTATCTGTTCATAGGTAAAGAATCTGCAGCTTGAAGTCTCTGTCAGATGAACAAGTAACTTTCTGTCACGCCTTATCTGGTAGAGATTATATTTAGCTGCAGATTTCTTACTGATCCACCCATCCTCCTCACTCTAAGAGCTGATTTCTAGGGACATGGACTCCCATTTCAGGGCATTAATGTGAACTCACAAGTAGTCTGTGTTCTTCATGGCTCTGCGCTTCTGGCATGAAAAGTAATGAAAACAAACTAAAGTTGGCGGGCCTGGGTGGTGCCTATATAGATAGGACTTGCAGTGTCTTATCCAGTGCCATTGACTTATGTGGAGCCGATCAACGCTACCTACCTGCACGCAAGAGTACTGCTCAGAAAATCTTCCAGAACCCGTCTGATGTTGGGGAAGAATTCAAAGGAAAGGAATCTGCAGCTAGATCTAGTCTCTACCAGAGAAGTCATTTCCAAAGGTAAGTAATTAGTCCGTTAGGTTTAAAAATGTTGGGGAAAAATACTTTTTAATTGGAACTCCTAAACCCCTTCACAATTCAAATCCTTTCATGGTGCGGTTATTTCAGTGCTTCACACTGACATGTAATACTCTTATATGCATATTTGATGGGGGAACCCTTTCTTAAAACGAGTGGGGTGTCCCTCTATATTGTCAAAAATGTCTTCACCACTTCAACGTCCTTAATCATTAGTAACTTTTCCTGGCCCTGAAAATGTTCTTTACTGTCTTTCAGGGAAACAAATCCTCATGGAACTGAAATTACCACTAGCATGGTCTTTGTGAACATGCACAGAGGAGCGCTAAGTGCAGTATGCTTTTGACCTATGGAACTAACCTCCAAGGTCTCCCTCTGTGATAATACAGAAAATAATATGTATCAAAACCATATATATATGTTCGATGGCATGTGTAGCTGCAGATACACATGCTGTGCACATCCCGCCATCTGGTGTTGGGCTCGGAGTGTTACAAGTTGTTTTTCTTCGAAGAAGTCTTTTCGAGTCACGAGACCGAGGGACTCCTCCCATTTCGGCTCTATTGCGCATGGGCGTCGACTCCATCTTAGATTGTTTTTTTTCCGCCATCGGGTTCGGACGTGTTCCTTTTCGCTCCGTGTTTCGGGTCAGGAAGTTAGTTAGAATCTCGGAAAAATCATCGGTATTGTTTGCGTTCGGTATCGGGTTAGTTACAACAGATCAGCACCGACTTTGGAAGAGCTCCGGTGGTCCTTCGGGGTTTTTTTTCCATCGGCCCGGCCACGTGTCTCTTCAAGGCTGATGGAACGGACCCCATTCCGCTTCTGCCCAAAATGCCATAACAAGTATCCATATACAGATCAGCATCTGGTCTGTAACTTGTGTTTGTCGCCGGAACACAAGGAAGATACTTGTGATGCCTGTCGAGCGTTTCGGTCCAGGAAGACACTAAGAGACCGAAGAGCAAGGAGACTGCAAATGGCGTCAGCGCCGACAGGACAAGAGCGTTTCGAGGAGGAGGAAGAAACATTCTCCATCCAGGAATCGGACTCGGATGAGATCGATCCCGAAGAAACGCTGAAAACCGGGAGTAAGACGTCGAAACACAAAACTCACGAGAAAACCACTAAAGCCCAGGGGACGCCACCGCCAACAGGCCATGGCTTAACCCGAAAAATAGGTGACCGATCATCGGCACCGAAAAAGGGCACGCTGGTGGCGAAGTCATCCAACTCCGGTCGAGATACCGCCACACAGCAATCTCGGGCCTGAGATAGTGGCTCCGAGCAGGTTCGGCACCGAGATAGCGGCACCGAAATGGGTCGGCACCGAGAGACCACGACGCCGAAAGTAAAGAAGGTTTCGTCGGAACCGAAAAAAGCAGCCGAAAAGGTTTCGATACCGAAACATCCGGCATCGGAACCGAAAACAAGTTCCTACACTGAGGAACAAGGACTGTCCACACAAATGAAGACACATAGATTTGGATATGAATTAGAAACAATAGAGCCAGACTATACACAAAGAAGGCTCCATATCCAAAAGGAAACAGGGAAGATCAGTACTCTCCCTCCGATTAAAATGAAACGCAAACTTGCCTTCCAAGAAAACGACAAGCAGCCACAGGCAAAGGTGGCTAAACAAGTAACCCCGCCACCATCTCCACAATGCTCTCCGCAACCATCACCGGGAGCCACTCCACCAATGATGCAATCCCCAACTCATACAGGAATGAGTCAAGATGACCCTGACGCATGGGACCTTTATGACGCACCAGTGTCAGATAATAGTCCTGAATGTTATCCAGCTAGACCGTCGCCACCAGAGGATAGTACAGCCTACTCACAGGTGGTGTCGAGAGCAGCGGCATTTCATAATGTCAGCCTGCATGCTGAGCCCATTGAAGACGACTTTCTTTTTAACACACTGTCGTCCACACACAGCCAGTATCAAAGTCTTCCTATGCTACCCAGAATGCTAAAACACTCCAAACAAGTGTTTGAAGAGCCTGTAAAAGGAAGGGCCATTACTCCAAGAGTGGAGAAAAAATATAAACCGCCAACAACAGACCCCGTGTACATAAAACAACAGCTAACACCGGACTCAGTTGTAGTAGGGGCAGCGCGCAAGAGAGCGAACTCACATAGTTCAGGAGATGCACCACCTCCAGATAAAGAAAGTTGAAAATTCGACGCAGCAGGCAAGAGGGTGGCGGCACAGGCAGCAAACCAGTGGCGTATTGCCAATTCACAAGCTTTGTTGGCCAGATACGATAGGGCCCATTGGGACGAAATGCAACACTTTATAGAACATGTGCCCAAGGAGTTCCAAAAGAGAGCGCAGCAAGTAGTAGAAGAAGGACAAAGTATCTCCAACAATCAGATACGGTCAGCAATAGATGCTGCAGACACAGCTGCTAGAACTGTCAACACAGCAGTAACAATAAGGAGACATGCATGGCTGCGTACTTCAGGATTTAAACCAGAAATACAGCAAGCTGTGCTGAATATGCCATTCAACGGACAGCAGTTGTTTGGGCCAGAGGTGGACACTGCGATCGAAAAACTTTAGAAAGACACTGACACGGCCAAAGCCATGGGCGCACTCTATTCCCACAGAGCAGAGGCACATTTCGAAAAACACAGTTTAGAGGGGGGTTTTGAGGACAAAGCACAGAACCCACAACCTCACAAACAAGACCCACTTACCAGAGCCAGTATCAGCGGGGAAGTTTTCGGGGACAATATAGAGGGGGACAATTCCAAAAGAATAGAGGGAAGTTCCAAAGTCCCAAAACTCCTCAAAACAAGCAGTGACTTCCAAGTCACAAATCCCCAACACATAACATCTGTGGGGGGGAGACTAACCAAGTATTACAAACATTGGGAGGAAATAACAACAGACACTTGGGTCCTAGCAATTATCCAGCATGGTTATTGCATAGAATTTCTCAAATTCCCTCCAGACGTCCCACCGAAAACACACAATATGTCAAAACAACATATAGATCTTCTAGGACTAGAAGTTCAGGCATTGCTACAAAAAGAAGCAATAGAATTAGTACCAAACCAACACAAAGGGACAGGAGTTTACTCTCTGTACTTTCTCAAACCCAAAAAAGACAAGAGTCTGAGACCTATACTAGATCTCAGAACATTAAATACATACATCAAATCAGATCACTTTCACATGGTGACATTACAGGACGTAATCCCACTGCTCAAACAACAAGACTACATGACAACACTAGACCTAAAGGATGCATATTTCCATATACAGATACATCCTTCACACAGAAAGTACCTAAGGTTTGTATTCCAAGGGGTACATTACCAGTTCAAGGTGTTGCCATTCGGAATAACAACTGCGCCAAGAGTTTTTACAAAATGCCTGGCAGTAGTAGCTGCACATATCAGAAGGCAGCAAATACATGTGTTCCCGTACCTAGACGATTGGTTAATCAAAACCAACATGCTAAAACAGTGTTCACAACACACGTAGTACGTCATAGAAATTCTCCACAATCTAGGTGTGATCGAGCCGTCCCGATCACGTCCCCGACTGCGTCAGTCACTTCCGTGTCGGGCAAACCCAACACGTCACTTCCGCGTTCCCATGTTGCCATGGGAACGCTCTCGGAACCAATGCTGCGTTTCCCTGGGAACAGGGAAACGCTCAAGGACTTCCGGGCCGGCGAGGTTAAGAGGGACGTGGTGCGCGGAGACGGGGCGAAGGGAGTGGAAGGAGAGAGCGAGACGGAGCCTGAAGCAACGGAGCAGAGTGTCGGGACAGAGGAGGCGATAGCAGAAGCCAGGCGCGAGGAGAAGGAGACCATCCACGGAGGAGCGCCGGAGTCGGGAAGCCCAGGAACCAGCCACGACCCAGGAGGGTCGTGGCTTACAAAGGTACGATCACTCCTGGGGACAAGAGAGTTTACAGCCAGGAAGTCACTGGGGAAGGGAACTGGGGAGGTGTGAGTGGAGAAAGGGAAACTGGCTATTGGTTAACCGGGCGCACAGTGTGTCATATAAAAACGTCCACACTATCGCGTATGCAGTGCACGGGTGTATCCTCACTCTATCCTTATCACCCTACTTACCTTTCCCCTTTCCTATTGGAAAAACAACCCCAGACATAATTCTTTACTTACCTTGGCGTTCTTCTATTTTTCTTGCCGGTAATCCACTGGAGCCACCCGAGGTACCCAGGATCCACCGACCTAGGAGGCAAGAAGAAGGAGAAAGGCAAAGTTAGAAGAAAAGAAGAACCCAGCCTTAAGGCCCTAGAAAAAACTGTAATCTTGTGTGAACCAAAGACAAGAAAAGGGAAACCCACAATGAAAACCTTATTTACCGCAATACCCGCTCTCAGTCTTGTTTATACCGTTCAGCCTGCCACACTAGGTTTCTAAATCAACTACACAAAGTCACACCTTCTGCCGTGTCAAACACAGCAATACTTAGGGGCGACAATCAACACAGCAAAAGGGATTGCCACTCCAAGCCCACAAAGGGTTCAAGCATTTCACAATGTAATAAAGACCATGTATCCAAAACAAAAGATACAAGTCAAAATAGTGATGAAACTACTAGGCATGATGTCCTCATGCATAGCCATTGTCCCGAACGCCAGGTTGCACATGCGGCCCTTACAACAGTGCCTAGCATCACAATGGTTACAAGCACAGGGTCAACTTCTAGATCTGGTGTTGATAGACCGCCAAACATACACCTCGCTTCAATGGTGGAACAGTATAAATTTAAACCAAGGGCGGCCTTTCCAAGACCCAGTGCCACAATATGTAATAACAACAGATGCCTCCATGATAGGGTGGGGAGCACACCTCAATCAACACAGCATCCAAGGACAATGGGACACTCAGCAAAAACTGTTTCACATAAATCACTTAGAACTATTGGCAGTATTTCTAGCGATAAAAGCATTTCAACCCATAATAAGCCACAAACACATTCTTGTCAAAACAGACAACATGACAACAATGTATTACCTAAACAAGGGGGGACACACTCAACACAGTTGTGTCTCCTGGCACAAAAAATATGGCATTGGGCGATTCACAACCACATTCGCCTAATAGCACAATTTATTCCAGGAATTCAGAACCAGTTAGCAGACAATCTCTCTCGGGATCACCAACAGATCCACGAATGGGAGATTCACCCCCCAAATACTAAACAAATACTTCCAGAATTGGGGAACACCACAAATAGATCTATTTGCAACAAAGGAAAATGCAAAATGCCAAAACTTCGCATCCAGGTACCCACAAGATCAGTCTCAGGGTAATGCGTTATGGATGAGCTGGTCAGGGATATTTGCTTACGCTTTTCCCCCTCTCCCACTCCTTCCATATCTAGTAAACAAATTGAGTCAAAACAAACTCAAACTCATACTGATAGCGCCAACATCGGCAAGACAACCTTGGTACACAACACTACTAGACCTCTCTGTAGTGCCTCATGTCAAACTACCAAACAGACCAGATCTGTTAACACAACACAAACAACAGATCAGGCATCCAAATCCAGCATCACTGAATCTAGCAATTTGGCTCCTGAAGTCCTAGAATTTGGACACTTAGACCTTACACAGGAATGTATGGAGGTCATAAAACAAGCTAGTAAACCTACCACTAGACATTGCTATGCAAATAAGTGGAAAAGATTTTGTTTATTACTGCCATAATAATCAAATTCAACCCTTACACGCATCTGCCAAAGACATCGTAAGATACTTACTACATTTGCAAAAGTCAAAGCTAGCTTTCTCTTCCATAAAGATACATCTTACCGCAATTTCAGCTTACCTGCAAATTACGCACTCAACCTCACTATTTAGGATACCATTCATGAAAGCGTTTATGGAAGGACTAAAGAGAATAATACCACCAAGAACACCACCAAGTTCCTTCATGGAACCTCAACATTGTCTTAACACGACTCATGGGTCCACCTTTTGAGCCCATGCACTCTTGTGAAATGCGATACTTAACATGGAAAGTTGCATTTTTAATTGCCATCACATCTCTAAGAAGAGTGAGTGAAATTGAAGCATTTACCATACAAGAACCATTTATTCAAATGCACAAGCATAAAGTAGTTCTACGGACAAATCCAAAATTTTTACCAAAAGTTATATCACCGTTCCACTTGAATCAAACAGTAGAATTACCAGTGTTCTTCCCACAGCCAGACTCTGTAGCTGAAAGAGCACTACATACATTAGACATCAAAAGAACGTTAATGTACTACATTGACAGAACAAAACTAATTCAAAAAACAAAACAATTATTTATTGCTTTCAAAAAACCTCATACAGGTAATCCAATTTCTAAACAAGGCATTGCTAGATGGATAGTTAAGTGTATTCAAACCTGCTATCTTAAAGCAAAGAGAGAACTGCCTATTACACCAAAGGCACACTCAACCAGAAAGAAAGGTGCTACCATGGCCTTTCTAGGAAATATTCCAATGACCGAAATATGTAAGGCAGCTACATGGTCTACGCCTCATACATTTACCAAACACTACTGTGTAGATGTGTTAACGGCACAACA
Organism: Pleurodeles waltl; assembly: GCF_031143425.1. Lineage (NCBI taxonomy): Eukaryota > Metazoa > Chordata > Amphibia > Caudata > Salamandridae > Pleurodeles > Pleurodeles waltl. The sequence continues at coordinate 92,581,960 of NC_090437.1, forward strand.
AGCTACAGTAGGTCCAGCAGTACTACGAACATTGTTTCAAACAACTTCAACTCCTACAGGCTGAACCACCGCTTTTGGGGAGATAACTGCTTACTAGTCTTTGCACAGCATGTGTATCTGCAGCTACACATGCCATCGAACGGAAAATGTCACTTACCCAGTGTACATCTGTTCGTGGCATTAGTCGCTGCAGATTCACATGCGCCCACCCGCCTCCCCGGGAGCCTGTAGCCGTTAAGAAGTTAATCTTGAACATTAGTAAATTTGAAAATATATTACTTTAAACTACATTAGGTACATTACTCCATTGCATGGGCACTATTACTAGCATACACGACTCCTACCTCACCCTCTGCGGGAGAAAACAATCTAAGATGGAGTCGACGCCCATGCGCAATGGAGCCGAAATGGGAGGAGTCCCTCGGTCTCGTGACTCGAAAAGACTTCTTCGAAGAAAAACAACTTGTAACACTCCGAGCCCAACACCAGATGGCGGGATGTGCACAGCATGTGAATCTGCAGCGACTAATGCCACGAACAGATGTACACTGGGTAAGTGACATTTTCCATATATATATATATATGTTCGATGGCATGTGTAGCTGCAGATACACAAGCTATGCATAGGTCCTGCCATCTAGTGTTGGGCTCGGAGTGTTACAAGTTGTTTTTCTTCGAAGAAGTGTTTTCGAGTCACGGGATCGAGTGACTCCTCCTCTTCGGCTCCATTGCGCACGGGCATCGACTCCATCTTGGATTGTTTTCTTTCCGTCATCAGGTTCGGACGTGTTTCTTTTCACTCCGGTAGTTCGAGTCGGAAAAGTACTACAAACGCTCTAATTCGTCGGTATTGTTTCGATTGCGTACCATCTATTATTGACACTTCAGTACCGGCGGATCCAGCTCCTTACTTGCCCTTCGGGGCACCCGTGCCCAACTCGGGCCTGGTCGGGCAAACTGAAGCCTCGTGGACCGGACCCCGTTTTGTTTCTGCCCTCGGTGCCACGCCAAGTTCCCTTATACGGAGCAACATCTTGTCTGTAACCTGTGTCTATCTCCAGACTACCGAGAGGATACTTGTGAGGCCTGCAGATCCTTCCGCTCGAAGAAGACTCTACGAGACCGAAGAGCGCGAAGGTTGGAAATGGTGTCGAGAAGCACCGAATGTTCCGACGTGGAAGAAGAGGAGATTATGCACACCACAGTCTCCGTTCGGGGGTCCGACTCTGAGCAAGAGTCTGACAATGACAGACCAATCATGGCAGGACAGCACGTGAGTACGCCTGCCCCTGTCCCATCCAAACACAAGGCCTCGGGAACGCCACTTCCAGAAGGCCATGGCTCCACCTGTAAAAAGACTTCCGTGACCAAGCAACAACTTCAGCACCGAGAAAGGCCACGCCACCGAAGCCTTCAGACTCGAGCCGAAGCACAGGCTCCGAAATAGGCAAACACCAACCCATCGAGTCAAAGCCTCGATAATCCCTCTCGGAGCCGAGGCCAACAACACTTCAGGCCTTTCGATCCCGAGGAAACCGGCTTCGGAGCCAAAAAGACCCATATACACAGAGGAGCATGGACTTTCCAAACAACTTAAAGAAAGCCATAGATTTTCTGAGGAACTTATACAAATGGAGGAATTTGATGAAAGACAGGCCAGAATTCAGATTCATAAAGACTGGCAAGATCCTAACTACACCTCCTCTAAAAACAAAGAGGAAGCTGGCCTTTCAAGGACATTTGGACACTGATCAGCCACCAGCTAAAGTGCCAAAACCCAAACAAAAATCTCCCCCTCCGCAGTTCTCACCTCATCAGTCTCCTACTCATTCTCCTCACCTGATTGTCTCTCCACCTACTACCCCCACTGCACAGTCTCCAGTACACTCTGCAGATTCGCACCAAGATAATGTTGACCCATGGGACCTTTACGATGATCCCATTTCTGATAACAGTCCAGACTGCTATGCGTCAAAACCATCACCCCCAGAGGATAGCACCTCATACACTCAGGTTCTAGCTAGGGCAGCGTCAGACCATAATGTAGCCATGCACACAGAACCTCTTGAGGATGATTTTCTCTTTAATACGTTATCCTCCACTCACACTACGTACTAGTCTCTATCCATGCTTCTTGGCATGTTAAAACATGCACATCAGATTTTTCAGGAACCAGTTAAGGCAAGAGTCATTACTCCTAAGGTAGAAAAGAAATATAAGCCGCCTCCTTCTGACTCAGCTTTCATTACCCAGCAGCTACCTCCAGATTCCATAGTAGTCAGAGCAGCAAGGAAAAGGGCTAACTCCCAGTCTTCTGGTGATGCACGGCCACCAGATAAAGAAAGCAGGAAATTCGATGCTGCTGGTAAGAGTAGCATCACAAGCCGCTATTCAATGGAAAATAGCCAACTCCCAAGCACTACTGGATAGGTACGATAGGGCCCACTGGGACGAGATGAAAGACAGCATCCAGCATCTCCCCAAGGATCAACAAAAAAGAGCCCAGCAAATAGTCAGGGAAGGGCAGGCTATTACAAATAATCAAATTAGGTCAGCTCTAGACTCTGCAGACACAGCAGCAAGAACAATCAATACTGCAGTCACCATTAGAAGACACGCATGGCTTCAGTCGTCAGGGTTTAAACCTGAAATCCAGCAGGCTGTCCCTAACATGCCATTTAATGAAAAACAGCTGTTTGGCACTCAGGTTGATACAGCCATTGAACAAAATGAAAAAGGACTCTGACACCGCTAAAGCCATGGGTGCTCTTTATTCAACACAGTACAGAGGCTCATTTCAAAAGCCTCAATACAGGGGAGGTTTTAGAGACCAAATATCTGAGGCATCTACCTCACAATCAAAACCATCTTACCAGCCTCAGTACCAAAGAGGTGGGTTTCAAGGAACCTACAGGGGCCAATTCCCCAGAGGTAGGGGAAAATATCAGCCCTCAAAGCAAACCACACACACAGAGCAGTGACTTGCTCCACATCTTCCCTCACCACACTTACCCTGTGGGAGGAAGACTGCAAAAGTTCCACACACACTGGTTACCCATCACAACAGACAATTGGGTCTTATCCATTATCCAACATGGTTACTGCATAGAATTCGCACAAATTCCTCCAGATATACCTCAAAACTACACAAACTCTCCTCCCTACACATTTCAATGTTGCAAACAGAGGTACAGGCACTATTACTCAAACAAGCCATAGAGCTTGTGCCACATCATCAAATAGGAACAGGGTTTTACTCCCTGTATTTCCTCATTCCCCAAAAAGATGGAACATTGAGACCAATACTAGATCTCAGAACCCTCAATTTTTACATCTTATCAGAACACTTTCACATGGTAACAATACAGGATGTAGTCCCATTGTTACAACAAGATTTTATGGCAACACTGGATCTCAAAGATGCGTATTTTCACATACCCATCCGCACAGAAAATATCTCAGGTTTGTAATACAAGGAAAACATTACCAGTTCAAGGTGTTACCTTTTGGGATAACAACAGCTCCCAGAGTATTTACAAAATGCCTTGCCGTAGTCGCAGCCTACATAAGAAGGCAACACATCCATGTTTCCATGTCTTTCCATATCTCGACGACTAGCTAATAAAATCCAACAGCCAGACACAGTGTCAACACCGTACATGTTATGTAATACAGAACCTACACATGCTAGGGTTCTCAATAAACTACCAAAAATCTCACTTACAACCAGCGCAAGTTCAACAGTATTTAGGAGCCACATTAAATATCCAAATAGCACTTGCAAGCCCAAGTCCACAAAGGGTACAATCATTCCACAATATATTACCACAAATTCAGCTAATCCAACAGTACACAGTCAAGTTTGTCATGAAACTGTTGGGCATGATGACATCATGCATCGCCATTGTCCCGAATGCAAGACTAAACATGCGGCCCTTACAACAGTGCCTTGCAAAACAATGGTCACAGGCACATGGTCAACTTCAACATCTAGTGTTGATAGACCGCCAAACACAACTCTCGCTTCAGTGGTGGAATTTCACAAATTCTTTTAAAAAAGGGAGGCCATTTCAAGACCCTGTTCCTCAAGCCACACTTACAACAGATGCATCAATGATTGGATGGGGAGCACACCTCAACAATCACAACTTTCAGGAACAATGAGACAACAAACATAAACAACTTCACATAAACCAATTAGAATTGCTAGCCGTATTTCTAGCATTCAAAGCCTTCCAACCTCTTCTCGTTCACAAACACACTCATCAAAACAGACAACATGACTACAGTGCACTACCTAAACAAACCAGGAGGGACCCGCTCATCACAACTATGCCTTCTAGCACAAAAGATTTGGCATTCGGCAATACACAACCACATTCACCCTGTAGCACAATACATTCCAGGGATACACAATCAATTAGCAGATGTTCTCAGCCGGGATCATCAACAAACACACGAACGGGAAATTTACCCCCAAGTACTTCACAAATACTTTTACCAATGGGGAACACCAGACATAGATCTATTTGCCACCAGCGAAAACGCAAAATGCCAAACCTTCGCATCCAGGTTCCCACACCCTCTATCCAAGGGCAATGCTCTATGGATCAACTTATCAGGGATATTTGCTTAAGCTTTTCCCCCCTCTCATTCCATTTCTGGTCAACAAACTGCGTCAAAACCAACTCAAACTCATACTTAATGCGCCAACGTGGGCACGTCATCCATGGTACACGACATTGTTAGACCTATCACTAGTACCACACATCAAACTGCTAAACAGACCGGATCTGTTGACACAAAACAAACAACTAATCAGGCATCCAAATCCAGCAATACTCAATCTAGCAATTTGGCTCCTGAAGTCTTAGAGTTTGGATATCTACATCTTCCACCAGAATGTATGGAAATAATTAAACAAGCAAGAAAACCTACTACCAGGCAGTGCTATGCAAACAAATTGAAAAGGTTTGTCTTTTACTGTCAATCCAAACAAATTACACCTTTTTCCACAACGCCAAGCCATTGTAGGTTATTTACTTCATCTACAAAAAAACAAATGTAGCTTTTTCATCCATTAAAATACATCTCACAGCCATTTCAGCGTATTTACTAAATATACAAAACACGTCTCTATTTAGAGTCCCTGTTATCAGAGCCTTCATGGAAGGGCTAAAGCGTATCATACCACCAAGAACATCACCATTGCCTTCATGGAATCTCAATATTGTACTCACACGGCTCATGGGTCCACCATTTATACCCATGCATTCGTGTCAGATTCAATATCTAACGTGGAAAGTAGCATTCCTTGTTGCAATCACTTCATTACAAGGAGTTAGTGAAATACAAGCATTCACTATTGAACAACCCTTTATAAAAGTACACAAACATAAAGTAGTACTTCGCACAAACCCAAAATTGCTATCTAAAGTCATCTCACTGTTTCATATCAATCAAACAGTGGAACTTCCAGTCTTCTTCCCAAAGCCAGACTCAATGTATTACATTGACAGAAAAAAATGATTTAGGAAAACTAAAAAGTTATTTGTGGCATTCCAAAACCACATACTGGAAATCCAATCTCAAAACAAAGACTAGCTAGATAGATAGTAAAATGCATCCAAACGTGTTACCTAAAAGCCAAAAGACAGGTATTAGTAACACCAAAAGCACATTCCACGAGGAAAAAAGGTGCAACCATGGCCTTTTTAGGAAATATACCAATGACAGAGATTTGTTAAGCGGCCACTTGGTCAACACCCCATACATTTACCAAGCATGAGTGTGTAGATGTGTTAGCAGCACAACAATCCACAGTTGGACAGGCTGTACTAAGAACACTATTTCAAACAACTTCAACACCTACAGGCTGACCACCGCTTATGGGAGGAAAACTAATTTGTAGTCATGTGTATCTGCAGCTACACATGCCATTGAATGGAAAATGTCACTTACCCAGTGTACATCTGTTCATGGCATGTTCCGCTGCAGATTCACATGCACCCAACCGCCTCCACGGGAGCCTGTAGCCGTTTAAGTTACAACAAACATTTGTACATATGTATGTGTGTATATATATATATATATATGTGTGTGTGTGTATATATATATATATATATATATATATTAGATGGCATGTGTAGCTGCAGATACACATGCTGTGCATTATCCTGCCATCTAGTGTTGGGCTCGGAGTGTTACAAGTTGTTTTTCTTCGAAGAAGTCTTTTCGAGTCACAAGACCGAGGGACTCCTCCCTTTCGGCTCCAATGCGCATGGGCGTCGACTCCATCTTAGATTGTTTTTTTTTTTCCGCCATCGGGTTCGGACGTGTTCCTCTTCGCTCCGTGTTTCGGGTCGGAAAGTTAGTTAGAATCTCGTAAAAATCGTCGGTATTGTTTGCGTTTGGTATCGGGTTAGTTACAACAGATCGACACCGACTTTTGAAGAGCTCCGGTGGCCCTTTGGGGTTTTTTCGATTCCCCTGTCGGGGCCTGGTCGGCCCGGCCACGTGTCTCATCAAGGCTGATGGAACGGACCCCATTCCGCTTCTGCCCAAAATGTCACAACAAGTATCCATATACAGATCAGCATCTGGTCTGTAACCTGTGTTTGTCTCCAGAGCACAAGGAAGATACTTGTTAAGCCTGTCGAGCGTTTCGGTCGAGGAAGACATTAAAGAGACAGAAGAGCGAGAAGACTGCAGATGGCGTCGGCGCCGACAGGACAAGGGCGTTTTGAGGAGGAAGAAGAAACCTTCTCCATTCAGGAGTCGGACTCAGACGAGCTTGACCCCGAGGAAACGCTGAAAACCGTGAGTAAGACGTCGAAACATAAAACTGACGAGAAGACCACAAAAGCCCAGGGGACGCCACCGCCAGCAGGCAATGGCTTAACCTGAAAAATAGTTGACCGACCATCGGCACAGAAAAAGGGCACGCTTGTGTCGAAGTCATCCGACTCAGGTCGAGATACCGGCACACAGCAATCTCGGGCCCAAGACAGTGGCACCGAAATGAGTCGGCACCGAGATACCACGACGCCGAAAATAAAGAAGGTTTCGTCGGAGCCCAAAAAGGCGACCGAAAAGGTTTCGATTCCGAAACCTCCAGCCTCGGAACCGAAAACAGGTTCCTACACAGAGGAACAGGGATTGTCCTCCCAAATGCAAGGACATAAGTTCGGACAAGAACTTGAATCAATGGAGCCAGACTACACTCAAAGGAGGCTCCACATTCAAAAGGACACAGGGAAGATAAGCACTTTTCCCCCAATTAAAATGAAAAGAAGACTTGCCTTTCAAGAAAAGGACAAGCAGCCACAGGCAAAGGTGGCAAGACAAACTCCGCCACCATTTCCACCACCATCAATGCACACATCAACGGTAGCCACTCCACCACTGATGCAATCCCCGACTCATACTGCAATGAGTCCAGATGATCCCGACGCATGGGGCCTTTATGATGCTCCGGTATCAGATAACAGGCCAGACTGTTACCCTGCGAGGCCGTCGCCACCTGAAGACAGTACATCCTACACGCAGGTGGTCTCAAGGGCAGCCGCTTTTCATAACGTCACCCTACATGCAGAACCAATTGAGGATGATTTTTTGTTTAATACACTATCCTCCACTCCTAGCCAATACCAAAGCTTACCTATGCTCCCTGGAATGCTAAAACACTCCAAACAAGTATTTCAAGATCCTGTGAAAGGCAGGGCCATAACTCCAAGGGTGGAGAAAAAGTACAAGCCACCGCCAACAGACCCCGTTTATACTACGCAGCAATTAACACCAGACTCTGTGGTTGTTGGTGCAGCTCGCAAGAGAGCAAACTCTCATACCTCTGGAGACGCTCCACCTCCAGACAAGGAGAGTCGCAAATTCGACGCTGCGAGGAAAAGGGTTTCAGCACAAGCAGCAAACCAATGGCGCATTGCCAACTCACAGGCACTTCTGGCAAGATACGATAGAGCTCATTGGGACGAAATGCAGCATTTCATAGAACACTTACCCAAAGAGTTCCAGAAAAGGGCACAACAAGTGGTGGAGGAAGGACAAAGTATCTCAAATAATCAGAGACGGTCAGCAATGGATGCAGCAGATACAGCTGCAAGGACAGTAAATACTGCAGTAACAATAAGGAGACACGCATGGTTGCGTACGTCAGGATTCAAGCCGGAAATACAACAAGCCGTGCTGAATATGCCTTTTAATGAACAGCAGTTGTTTGGGCCGGAGGTGGACACTGCTATTGAGAAACTTAAAAAAGACACTGATACGGCAAAAGCCATGGGCGCACTCTACTCCCCACAGAGCAGAGGCACATTTTGCAAGACACAATTTAGAGGGGGGTTTTGAGGTCAACCTACAGAAGCCACAACCTCACAAGCAAGGCCCACTTATCAAAGCCAATATCAGCGGGGACGTTTTCGGGGGCAATATAGAGGGGGACAATTCCAAAAGAATAGAGGGAAGTTCAAAAGCCCCAAAACTCCTCAAAACAAGCAGTGACTTCCAAGTCACATCCCCAAATCATAACACCTGTGGGGGGGAGACTAAGCAATTTTTACAAACAGTGGGAGGAGATAACAACAGACACTTGGGTACTGGCAATTATCCAGCATGGTTATTGTGTAGAATTTCTCAAATTCCCTCCAAACGTCCCACCGAAAACACACACTATGTCAAAACAACACATGGATCTTCTGGGACTAGAGGTCCAGGCATTGCTACAGAAAGGAGCAATAGAATTAGTACCAATCCAACAGAAAGGAACAGGAGTTTACTCTCTGTACTTTCTCATACCCAAAAAGGACAAAACACTAAGACCTATATTAGATCTAAGAACATTAAATACCTACATCAAATCAGACCACTTTCACATGGTGACATTACAAGACGTAATCCCACTGCTCAAACAACAAGACTACATGACAACACTAGACCTCAAGGATGCATATTTCCATATACCAATACATCCTTCACACAGAAAGTACCTAAGATTTGTATTCCAAAGGGTACACTACCAATTCAAAGTGTTGCCATTCGGAATAACTACTGCAGCAAGAGTCTTTACAAAATGCCTAGCAGTAGTAGCTGTGCATATCAGAAGGCAGCAAATATATGTGTTCCCGTATCTAGACGATTGGTTAATCAAAACCAACACACTAAAACGGTGTTCACAACACACAAAGTACGTCATAGAAACCCTACACAAATTAGGTTTCTCAATCAACTAAACAAAGTCACACCTTCAGCCGTGTCAGACACAGCAATACTTAGGGGCAACAATCGACACAGCAAGAGCGATTGCCACGCCAAGTCCACAAAGAGTACAAGTCAAAATAGTAATGAAACTACTAGGCATGATGTCCTCATGCATAGCTATTGTCCCAAACGCAAGATTGCACATGCGGCCCTTACAACAGTGCCTAGCATCACAATGGTCACAGGCACAGGGTCAACTTCTAGATCTAGTGTTGATAGACCGCCAAACATACACCTCGCTTCAATGGTGGAACAATATAAATTTAAACCAAGGGCGGCCTTTTCAAGACCCAGTGCCTCAATTCGTAATAACTACAGATGCCTCCATGATAGGGTGTGGAGCACAACTCAATCAACACAGCATTCAGGGACAATGGAACACTCAGCAAAAACAGTTTCACATAAATCACTTAGAACTATTGGCAGTATTTCTAGCGTTAAAAGCTTTTCAACCAATAATAAGCCACAAACACATTCTTGTCAAAACAGACAACATGACAACGATGTATTACCTAAACAAACAGGGAGGAACACACTCAACACAGTTGTGCCTCTTGACACAGAAAATATGGCATTGGACGATACACAACCACATTCGCCTATTAGCACAGTTTATTCCAGGAATTCAGAATCAATTAGCAGACACTCTCTCGGGATCACCAACAAATCCACGAATGGGAGATTCACCCCCAAGTACTACATACGTACTTCCAAAATTGGGGGACACCACAAATAGACCTATTTGCAACAAAAGAAAATGCAAAATGCCAAAGCTTCGCATCCAAGTACCCATAAGATCAGTCTCTGGGCAATGCATTATGGATGAGTTGGTCAGGGATATTTGTATACGCTTTTCCCCCTCTCCCACTCCTTCCATATCTAGTAAACAAGTTGAGTCAAAACAAACTCAAACTCATACTCATAGCACCAACTTGGGAAAGACAACCTTGGCACACAACACTACGAGACCTCTCAGTAGTACCTCATGTCAAACTACCAAACAGAACAGATCTGTTAACTCAACACAATCAACAGATCAGACACCCCAATCCAGCATCGCTGAATCTAGCAATTTGGCTCCTGAGGTCTTAGAGTTCGGACGCTTAGACCTTACACAAGAATGTATGGAAGTCATAAAACAAGCTAGGAAACCAACCACTAGACATTGCTATGCAAATAAGTGGAAAAGGTTCGTTTATTATTTCCATAATAATCAAATTCAACCTTTATATGCATCTGCTAAAGACATCGTAAGCTACTTGCTACATTTGCAAAAGTCAAAACTAGCTTTTTCATCCATTAAGATACATCTTACCGCAATTTCAGCTTACCTGCAAATTACCCACTCAACTTCATTGTTTAGGATACCAGTCATTAAAGCCTTTATGGAAGGCCTAAAAAGAATTATACCACCAAGAACACCACCAGTTCCTTCATGGAACCTCAACATTTTCTTAATACGACTCATGGGGCCACCTTTTGAGCCCATGCATTCATGTGAAATGCAATATTTAACATGGAAAGTTGCATTTCTAATTGCCATCACATCTCTAAGAAGAGTAAGTGAAATCCAAGCATTTACGATACAAGAACCATTTATTCAAATACACAAGCATAAAGTAGTTCTTCGAACAAATCCAAAATTCTTACCAAAAGTCATATCACCGTTCCACTTGAATCAAACAGTAGAACTACCAGTGTTCTTCCCACAACCAGATTCTGTAGCTGAGAGAGCACTACATACGTTAGACATCAAAAGAGCATTAATGTACTATATTGACAGAACCAAACAAATTCGGAAAACAAAACAATTATTTGTTGCTTTCCAAAAACCTCATTCAGGAAATCCACTTTCCAAACAAGGCATTGCTAGATGGATAGTTAAATGCATTCAAACCTGTTATCTCAAAGCAAAGAGACAACTGCCTATTACGCCAAAGGCACACTCAACTAGAAAGAAGGGGGCTACCATGGCCTTTCTAGGAAACATTCCAATGACTGAGATATGTAAGGCAGCCACATGGTCTACGCCACATACGTTTACCAAACACTATTGCGTGGATGTGTTAACAGCACAACAAGCTACAGTAGGCCAGGCAGTACTACGAACTTTGTTTCAAACAACTTCAACTCCTACAGGCTGAACCACAGCTTTTGGGGAGATAACTGCTTACTAGTCTATGCAAAGCATGTGTATCTGCAGCTACACATGCCATCGAACGGAAAATGTCACTTACCCAGTGTACATCTGTTCGTGGCATGAGACGCTGCAGATTCACATGAGCCCACCCGCCTCCCCGGGAGCCTGTAGCCGTTTCGAAGTTGATCTTGAACAATTGTAAATTTGTAAATATATCACCTTAAAATACGTTATGTACATACATGTTTACTCCATTGCATGGGCACTATTACTGTAATACACAACTCCTACCTCACCCTCTGCGGGGAAAACAATCTAAGATGGAGTCGACGCCCATGCGCAATGGAGCTGAAATGGGAGGAGTCCCTCGATCTCGTGACTCAAAAAGACTTCTTCGAAGAAAACAACTTGTAACACTCCGAGCCCAACGCTAGATGGCGTGATGTGCAAAGCATGTGAATCTGCAGCGTCTCATGCCATGAACAGATGTACACTGTGTAAGTGACATTTTCCATATATATAGACAGACGGACACGGACACGCGTGCACGCTATGACTGTTGAAAATTTCTATGGAAAAATGAATAGGGAAAATGTGATTCTTGGCCTCCTCTTGATGGATCATCCCAAAACTTTAGAGACAGCACTGATGTGACTGGCAAATGATTTGTAAAGTTTTGTGATGATTCGTCGAGCAGCGCCAAGAATATAGGCAAGTAAAAAAATAAATGTACAAAAACACTTTTTATATGGAAACTAGGCCCTAACTATTCGCCACTAGTGTGTGTGTGTATATATATATTTGACATTATTGCAGTCTGATTTTCTGTTAAGCAAATTGCTTAATATGTGATTTTGACCCCCGGATTTTTATTCCTGTTCCTGGTGATTTTTTTAAAAACCGTTTTGGATGTTTTACATCTGTTGGATGTATTCTTGTGGGCTTTCTGTCATCAGGAATCAGTCTTGTGGAAAGTGCCAGAACCAAAACACATTGAAGTCCCTTTTTGTGACAGTGTGGGTAACAACAACAATTAATTGATATCTTTTGGTTATGAACTTTTTGTAACGAAAATGACAAGATTATGACTTGAGTTCTTATGTTTTTTACTTTTACATGGAAGATACTAGTTCATTTGACCTTGTGAGAGCCCTAACTCTTATTAGAACATTGGACTGCTGGGGGCTCCATTGAAAACAATGGAGTGCTGCGGGCTTTTACTGGCCGGTAAAAGCCCGCAGCGCCAACATTCCAATGTTCGCTTTGTTCACAGCAACAGCTGTGAACAAAGCCTCACGGAGCCCGAGGGGAATGTAATCCCCTCGGGCTCCGTGAATTTCTTTTTTTTAAATAGAACATTCTCCCCTGAGTGGCAGAATGTTCTAATAGCCTTAGAACCCGCCGTAGCGGGCTCTACCGGCTATTAAAGTCCCTCTCCCTTGTTAAATGCCCTCGCCTTCGGCTCGGGCATTTAACGCGGGGAGCGGGCCCTTAATAGCTGGTAGGGCCCGCTACGGCGGGTTCTAAGGCTGTAATAAGTTGCCTAAATTATTACTTTGGTATTTAACTCTGAGTTGCTTGCCTCTTGTTGGATGAAAGTCCATGTCTTTAATAGACGGTTTATTGCTTTCATAGTTTCATAGACCACTTGGGAATAACAGTGAATAAACTTAAATTTGATTTTTAAGACATTCTATTTGTTCATTGACTTTTATTGCTGTATCTTCGTGATTAATTGGTCCACTTGTTACACTGATTACTGCTTTGAGGAGTTACATATACATGTTTTTTTAATATATATCTGCAGTACTGTATACCGAGTGTTTGTGTGTTTTAACGTTGAGCCCAAATTACAGAAACCAGTGACTGCGAGTATCGATGAGTAAGTAATAGGGATGGTATTACACCAGACACTGTACATTTAAGCTTTAGAATTTTGCAGTATGCATACTAACATTTGAAGCATAGGGCAGTAGAGAGATTTTACATAAAGGCTTATTGGGATAACAGTCGACAAGTTCAAATGTTGTAACATAACCTGCCCCATATCTCCTTTTTCTCCATATGCATTTGGCTGTTATATGGTAGCTGCATAGTGACTAATTTGTCAGTAATTTATTTTATACTTATTCATGTTGAATGATTTGAACTTTGTTATTTCAGGGAGAAACTTATCCGGCTTCAGCATGAGAACAAGATTCTGAAGCTTAACCAAGAAGGCTCTGATAATGAAAAAATTTCCTTGTTGCAGAGCTTATTGGATGATGCAAATATGAGAAAGAATGAATTAGAAACCGAGAACAGGTAGGGTGAAATTGACTTACAGTGTACTGGAGCACATCAGCTAGTGTCACACTGCATGCCTAGATGGAGTGAAAAATTCTATCCATTTGTCTTCCAAATGAGCATAAGCACTTACTGACAAATTGCGGAACTGTGACTAAAGAAATACATTTTGCACTTTAATATAACAGTCATGAAGCGTTTGATGAAACTATTTAAAACAATTGAACAGTAGGACTGTCAAACTTTGGGGAAAGCATGTGTGGCTGTTAAGCAATAGACATGCTTTGTGTCTACAAAAATACTCCTTTAGTTGTACTACATATAAAGAGCTAGCTTCCTACAGATACCCATGGACCTATTTAAGCGTAGTATCAATCTTTGGGCCCCTTTGCTCACCAGCCTATTTAGTAATTCTTTGTATAGCAAGATTCCGAGCTCTTGGACACTTCTGGTAATTGTTCCAATTTTTAATAAAAGGGGACCCCAAATAGCCTAAATGCTACCATCCAATCTCCCTTATTGATAGCACTGTAAAGATTCTTTGGAGGGTAATCTTTAGCTTTAACCATAACAACATTCTGTCCCCTCATCTGTACGGCTTTCATCTCAGGCTAGGTACAGTGGAACAGTGCCTGAACCTGCACCTGATTGTGGGCAAGTACGCCACCGCTGTATCTGGCTTTTATGGATCTATCTTCTGGATTTGACCACGTGAAAAGGACTAAGCTATGGCTGTTTTAATTAGATTTGAGTGTGGAAGTCACTTTAGTGATTCTTCTACATGATTTGCATGAGAACTTAGTGGCTACGTTGTGGTACGGCTGAGCAGGAGAAACTTCTGACATCTTCCCTCTAGCTAGTGGAGTGCATTTTGGCACCTTGGTTATCTGTTATTTACATTACTGAATTGAGTTCCCATTTGGCTGTTGCTACTAGTGAAGTCTCAAATTAAAAACCCCTCTGTTCTAGCATTACTCAATGCTGATGATACTATCCTAGTGGCAAGGACCCCAACAGCTTTGCACCTCTTGGTTGAATCATTTGACTTCTTCATGAGCAGTCCAGATCTATCAACCAATTTTGTTAAATATCATATAATGCTGTGTGGCCCGAAGAAGAGGCATATGGTGTACCTGCAGATTGGTGATCACTCCTTGAGTTGTGTGAGGAATTTAGGTTCGATGGCATGTGTGGCTGGAGATACACATGCTGTGCATCATCCTGCAATCTAGTGTTGGGTCCGTATGTGTGCAAGTTGTTTTATTTTGAAGAAGTTTCTCGAGTCATGAGCTAAAGTGACTCCTACTTTCGGTGATAGTGCGCAATGGCTTCAACTCCATTATTAGATTGTTTTCTTTCTTCCATCAGGTTCGGATGTGTTTGTCAGTGCTCTGGTTCCAGACCGTTTTCTGGCTCCCTTCGGTCCATTGTTCATCCTTATACTCAACGCTTTTGTTTTAATTTGCATTTTACTCTCATCCTTTGAAAACAGAAGCAAATAGTCACACATCGATTCTACAATTATTTCTACATGCAGCCTTCAGGCCTCGCCCATTCAGGCCTTTTCTCATCTAATCGGATTTGATCAACCTTGCGCTGCTGATGGAATGGACACTGTTTTGGTTCTGTCCTAGCTGTCATGCCAGATACTTGCATACCAACCTTCATCAGGTTTGTAATCTGTGTCTCCAGATCACAACAAGGAGAAATGTGAGGCCTGTCGATCATTCCGATCGAAGAAAACACTGCAGAATCGTCAAATGCATCAAAAGGAAATGCAGCACAAAGAGCAGGAGGAGACGCACAACATCTTCGGTCACCACGATGTCGAACAACAGGAAAAACTGCACAAGGCCTCGGCAGCAGAGGAGGAGGCCTTTTCCATTCCGGACTCCAAATCTGATCCTGAGATAGTTTGGTATGCATTTACAAGACCTTCCTTCAGGACAGCAGGCAGTGAGTACCCATGCCCCTGTCCAACCCACCAAAAGACATTCAGCTCAGTCTGAAAGCATGGCTTCTTAACAACTACTGCCAACAGCCATGGTAGATACTTAACACTCGCTGAGGATGCCCTACCATCGGGCCAGGCACTGAAAGCCTAGCTGAAACTTTCCATATCCCCATTGAGTCCATAAATCTTGGTACAGAGTCTGCCAGCTACTGCATCGGCTGCGACCGTTTTGGCTTCTGCTGTTTTGGCTCTGATCACCTCAGCGCCAAAATAAAGGCCATGCACTGCACTGAAACCCTCCATTTTGGCACCAGAGCCACTACTAGAGACAGAGACTCGATCCGAAACAAAAGAAAATCCGCATCCAGCCCTTAACTGGAAGGATTTTGGCAAAGGCAGTGCAGACGGCTCTTTCTCCATCCATGCGCCAGCTTTCTTTTGGGGAGCCATCGATCTTCCTACACCTCCAAAGAAGCGAAAGGACTGTGCCACCAGTCCTATTCAGCCATTTTTGCCTACTTCTCGTCCCCACCTTCTCTACCTCCTTCACTAGCACCATCTCATTCACCACATCACTTTAGTGATAAAGGTGACATCACTCCACAAGGCTTGCCGCAAGCATGCATTGAGGATTAGAGAGGGACTGATGAACAGCAGCCCATATATCCATGGGGCACACATGACATTGACTCTCCAGGGGATACTGACCCAGACCTCTACCCCGCCAAACCTCACACCCTGATGATGCAACATTCTTCCAGGAGCTTATTGCTAGCGCGGCAACATACCACCAGGTCTCTCTACACAAGGGTCTAATTGAGGAGTATTTTCTTTTTGAAACACTATCAAACACCAACAGGGCATGTCAATATCTCCCATGTTAAAAGGCATGCTCCAACTGTAGGATGAGATTTTTCGGTGCGGGCAAGTGTTATTACACCAACTATGGCTAAAAAGTACAAACCTGCATCCTCAGACCCACCTTGCATCACGGGCCAATACCCCTGTACTTGCTGGTAGTCTCTAATGCCTGCAAACGTGCAAACTCACAAACAGCAGCAGATGCCCCTCCACCAGATAAGGAATCTAAACTTATCGAAGCGTCAGGGAAAGTGGTTGCAACACAAGCAGCCAACCATTTGTTCATTGCAAACACCCAATTATTGTTAACACGGTACGACAGGGCCCATTGGGAGGAAACGGAGGAACTCTTTCAGCATCTCCCTGATTAATATAAAAAAGGAGAGTTATCACATAGTACAGGAGGGCAAGTTTATCTCAAATAACTCTATCAAATGTGCCCTAGACTCCTCGAACACAGCCGCCAGAGGAATCAACACTAGCGTACTGTTGCGTAGT
The DNA here is from genome assembly GCF_031143425.1 of Pleurodeles waltl. Taxonomy (NCBI): domain Eukaryota; kingdom Metazoa; phylum Chordata; class Amphibia; order Caudata; family Salamandridae; genus Pleurodeles; species Pleurodeles waltl. The sequence continues at coordinate 92,598,972 of NC_090437.1, forward strand.
CACGCTTGGCTGCGCATATCTGCTTTTAAGCCAGAAGTGCGACAAACACTTCTAAATGCACCTTTTGATCAATATCATCTGTTTGGTCCCCAGGTGGACCAAACATTAGACAAAATGAGAAAGGTCACAGAGTTTGCTAAATCTATTGAGGCATTACAAACCCCCCACTCCTTTTGGTCCTTTATGGTGTCCCACAAATAAGCACAGCACTAATTCTGCACCGTCAGATGCCTCTACCCCCTCCTGCAGGCAACAATATCATGTCTCCCCTTCAAGGGGATACTACAGAGGCACATATAGAGGGAATAATTCCAAGAGTCGTGGAAAGGTTGCTTCCCCTCGCACTGCACCCTCCACCTCAAAACAGCGACTCTTTCCTCATTCCCCCTGATCATTTAACACCTGTCAGGGGAAGACTACAACAGTTCTATCACAAATGGAGAACAATTTCAACAGATCAGTGTGTATTGGATGTTATCCAACATGGTTATTGTACGGCACTCTTAAAAACACGTCCAAACATCCCACCCTGCAGACAAAGTCTCTGCAAAGAAGTACAAACTCTTTTGCCCAAAGGAGCCATAGAACCTGTCCCTCCTGAACAACAAGGCTCCGGAGTATATTCACTATACTTCCTTACTGCCAAAAAAGGACAGTTCACTATGGCCTATATTAGACCTCAGGCCACTAAATCATTACATCCTATCCTATCCTATCCAGGAAAAGGCTGGCGGTACGGGGAGTCGCGGGCCCCTGGGGGCCCCGTGCAGCTTTTCACTGTCTGCTATGCAGACAGTGAAAAGCTCGACGGGTGCAACTGCACCCGTCGCATGGCTGCAACACCGCCGGCTCCTGTGTTGCGGCCGAGATCCCCGCTGGGCCGGCCGGCGGAAACTAGGTTTCCGCTCGCCAGCCCAGCGGGGATCTCCAAACAAATGGCTGCGGCGGGGGTGCGGCTGCATTGGCGGCCGCCCAGCGGTCCGACCTTGGCGGGCAGCACTTTGGCTGATCTGTGTTGAATGCCTGCCTTGATTAACTAGCACTATGTAATTGTACCTTTGAGATAGTTACTGCTTTCTAACGCATTCATAAGAGTAGAAATCTACAGGAAGATGTATTCTTTTTCTCTGTCATTGATACTTTTGGGTCCTCTCCACCAGCTGAGTGGGGTGTAGAAAAAGTGTCCGGAAAAGACTCCACTGTGCTGGTTGGTTGTAACCGGACGTCTCCCGACGCCGGTTTTCAAGATGACGCGGAAACTGACGAGGAATACCCCGGGGGCACCCGAGGAGCTCTGGACGTCATGACGTCAAACGTCATGTACGCCAGAGAGGAAATTGGAAAGAAAAACGCCGACACGGAGGAGGGCAAAAACGCCACGAGAAACTCCAAGAGAGACGCCGACAGAGACGCCGGCCGAGGCGCGAGAGACGCGACGGAGAGAATCTTGGGGAAACCCTCACGGGAGGAAGACGAACGGGAAAACGCGCACCCGACCGAAGCGCATTCCCAACCGACGGACGAGCCCCGCCGACGAAGAGAGACACCTAGGGAGCCTCCCGCCCCTGATCCAGCAAAGTCGGGAGACTACCAGGAAGCCGGCCGCGTCCCAGGAGGGGCGTGGCCTTCAGAGGTACGATCACCTCGTAAATGGGAGTGGGGTACCGGGTGGTTCTTAGGGTTTTGGGGAAATAAGGGAAAAGGGCTGAGGTCCCATAAGGGAGGGGAAACAGTGTAAAAAGGGAAACAATATATCCCCTAACATCACCGAACCCCATATCTAACTACCTGTTAACAGATAAAGAAAAGGGACTTCCACAAACGTATTGTGGTATGGAGGAGGCACGACTAAAGTAAACCCCTCACTCCTGCACTCCCGCCGACCCTCACCAACCTACTAAACCTAAACAACCCTATATAATTATTTAATCTCCACTTACCTGTATTCTTTTCTTCTTTATTTTGGGGAGCCTGGGCCGCTGACACCTGGGAAGACCGGAACTTCTTAAGCTGGACCAGACATCACCCAGAACCTTATCAGAAGCCTAAAAGAGAGGATAAATAAAAAAGGGGACTTTATTTTTTTTTCGTTGAAAGACTAAATCAACCCTGTCATTGGGTGAAGACGATGAATTCATCCTAGGCCCAGACCGAAATAAATTCCTAAAACCCCTGAACACGCGTCTGTCGCCTTAATCCAATATCCCTTCAACCCGGGGCAAAGAACCCTTCACAGTGGTGTCAGAAGTGGGATATTGGACCAGGCGACAGGCAGTCCACGACCATGGAGGAGAAACCCACAATATCAGATATGATGCAGCAGTTGGCCGAGGGCAGAGGCATCTGCAAATAGTGTGGGAAGAGCAACAGAAGGAGGCTAAAGTGGAGAGGGAGGCCCTACAAAGCGCGCTCAAAAGTCAGGCCACTATCATGGCCAACAATCAATTGGTTCATGAGACTGCCATCAAAAACCTCACGGATACCATTGCTGCTACCCGGGTACATCCGAATGTGCCCAGTTCGGTCCTGCAACGGTACCAGGAAGGCGAAGACCCGGATGCCTTCTTCACCAATTTTGAGCGAGTTGCCACTTCCGCCACCTGGCCCCAGGAACGATGGGGTCAATATATTGCCACATTATTAACAGGAACCCTCCAAGCGGCTTATCAAGCCGTGAACCCCGGCGGAATAACTCCCTATCAGGACATTAAAAAGAGCATCCTAGAAAGGGTGGGTTTTGATTCAGAACATTACAGAGTCCAGTTTAGAAAAGCCAAGTGGGGGCCTTCCGAGAACCCCCGAGCCCTCTACTTCCGGATCAAAGATCTGGGCCTCAAATGGTTAGGTCCCATTGGAACTAATAGGGAAGACATCATTGAGATTGTCCTTTTGGAACAATATCTAGACGCCCTACCCCCCAATACGTGTCACTGGATCAAACAACATCCAAACCCAGACACTAACACCACCATCGAGCTAGCCTGTGCCTTTCACCGCTCCCTCGAATTCAAAATCCCCCCCCCCCCCCTAGGTCAACGCCTAGCCCCATTAGTCCGAGTCCCAGTTCATCCTTATCAGTGGGGCGAAGAACCAACGATGATGTGGGGAAGATGCGAGGATTGGAGAAGCCGTATGTTCAACAACCACAGTGTTTTAGTTGTGGTGAATGGGGACACATAGCCCGGGTTTGCCCCCTAAAAACAGAAAAACCCGAACCAATGGAGATAGGAATTACTAGGGGAAGAGTCTTTTATACCGGGGGAAACGACACCCCCTATAAAAAGAAACTTGTTATTAATGGAAGACCCACCCTGGCCATCATTGATTCAGGATGTAGTCAGTCCGTAATCCGGGCTGACTTACTTGACAACCCTACCTTTACTACAGGTCTTACTGTGTCCATCTGCTGTATTCATGGCGAAACCAAGGAATATCCTCTAAGCTGGATGACCCTATCATGGGAAGGAAAGGAAAATCCCATAAGGATGGGGGTAGTGGAACAGCTAGTGGAAGAAGCTATAATTGGAACAGATTTTACAAAATTTTCGGAGCTTCTGGATAGTACCCGACATTCTGAAAAGTTGAATACCTGGTGGAAAAGTGCTCCCTTCTATAATATACCTATACCTTCTCCATTAGACCGGTACAAACCCTCCCGAAGCGAAAAAAGAGCAACCAGAAAGACCTACGCAAAGGAAAACACGAACCCCGGGAAGGTAATTTCACCGGTTCTTACCCTTACTAACCTTCCCCCTTTTCGGAGTTGCCAAAGAGAGGATCCAAGTTTGATTCATGCCTGGAAAAATGCAAGACCCCGGACCCTCCAAGATAAAGGGCCATCATTCACAATAGTCAAAAATCTATTATATCGAGTCACTAGCAATGACCGAGAAGAGAAGAGACAATTATTAGTCCCCGAACCCTATAGACAACAAGTTCTACACTTAGCACACAGTCAGCCAGGGGGAGGCCACTATGGGAGGGAAAAAACGGAAGAGTATCTGTTGAGGAGGTTCTATTGGCCGGGTGTCTTTTCTCAAATTAGGAAATTCTGTCAACAATGTCCTAAATGCCAAATGATGGATCCTGGTACAAGGAGAAGAGCCCCGTTACAACCACTTCCTATCATAGATATTCCCTTCTCACGAATAGGAATGGACATTGTTGGTCCTCTCCTACCCTCTTCCCGAGGGTACCGTTACATATTAGTGTTGGTGGATTACGCTACAAGGTATCCCGAGGCCATCCCTCTTAGTAGTATTAACACCAAGAGTGTTGCCCACGCCATGATATGGTTCTTCTCCCGAATTGGATTTCCCCGAGAAATCTTAACGGATCAAGGCACCCAATTCATGTCCTCTTTGATGACCCAAATATGCCAACTTTTGGGGATCAAACAATTGCGAACGTCGGTTTATCATCCACAGACTGATGGCCTGGTGGAAAGGTATAACCGGACACTGAAAAATCTTCTAAAGAAATCTATCTCCGAGACAGGGAGAGACTGGGACAGGAAGCTCCCCTTAGTATTGTACGCGGTCAGAACCCATGAGCAAGCGTCAACGGGCCATAGTCCGTTTGAATTATTGTTCGGGCAGCAGCCCCGGACCTTATTAGACATGGCAGCGGAGTTATGGGAGGAGGAGGATGGGGAAAAGACCCTTCTGAAATATACCCAGGAATTAAAAATTCACCTACACACGGTGTGGGAAAACGTAAGTGAAAACATGGAGAAAGCTCAAGAGAAACAGAAAAGGTATTATGATAGAAATGCCCAGTTGAGGTCTTTTTCCATAGGGGATAAAGTGTTAGTGCTTCTCCCCAGTTCAGACAACAAGCTGTTAGCAAAGTGGCAGGGGCCATATAGTGTGACAGGAATAATAACACCCGTGACCTATAAAATTCAGCTCACCGGTAGCCCCACTAGATCACAGATTTTTCACATTAATCTATTAAAAAAATGGGAAGAACCGGTGGCCGACCCAGTCCCAGGATGTCTGGTCAACACCGTTAAGGAATTAGAAATAGGGTGGTGCCCAACTGATCGCCCTAGCGGGCACGAGGTACCAGTCATCAATACAGACATCTCGGTTCAACAGCGCAAACAGTTAAACAAACTCCTCGATAAACATACACAGATGTTCTCTCTGATACCCGGAAGAACCAAGTTGGTACACCATCAGATCATAACCCCTCCGGGTAAAATAGTGCGGCTACGACCTTATCGTATCCCCGAAGCTAGGAAGACCCTAGTAGAAAGTGAAATAGAGAAAATGCTAGACCTAGATATTATTGAACCTTCTCAAAGCCCCTGGTGTTCACCTGTGGTATTGGTGCCCAAACCAGATGCGTCTATACGTTTTTGTATTGACTTTAGACAAGTCAATTCCATCTCCCAGTTTGATACATATCCACTTCCAAGAGTAGACGAACTTTTAGAGAAATTGGGGAAAGCTAAATACATGTCTACTCTCGACTTAACAAAAGGCTACTGGCAGATCCCCCTCGCCCCAGAAGATAGAGAAAAAACGGCCTTTGTTACCCCCTCCGGACTGTATCATTTTAATGTTCTCCCTTTTGGGTTGCATGGGGCACCCGCCACCTTCCAACGCCTCATAGACACCATTCTACGACCTCATACCGGTTATGCTGCCGCATATCTAGATGACATCGTCATATTTAGCGAGACATGGGAAGACCATTTAACACACATAGGTAGAATCATTACCGCATTACGAAAGACTGGACTGACAGCCAACCCGTCTAAGAGTCGACTGGCCTTTAATGAGATCTCTTACCTGGGCTACCACATAGGGAAAGGGGTACTAAGACCCCAAATGAATAAAATTGAAGCCATTCTACGCATCAAATCTCCCACCTCGAAAAAGGAGGTCCGTTCTTTTTTAGGCCTGGTAGGATACTATCGACGGTTTATACCCCATTATTCCACCTTGGCCGCCCCCCTGACAGACCTTCTGAGAAAAGGACAACCCAAAACCATCACTAGACTAACCCCCGGTCAATATCATAGTTATCGTACCTTACAGAGATGCCTCACTACTCAACCGATTTTGAAATGTCCTGAGTTTAATAAACCCTTCCATCTTCAAACGGATGCCTCCGACGTAGGATTGGGGGCCGTCCTTTTTCAGAAAGATGAAGACGAAGTAAATCATCCCGTGGTCTTTATTAGCTGTAAACTGTTTCCCAGAGAACAGAAATATCCCATTGTCGAGCGTGAGTGTCTTGCCATTAAGTGGGCAATCGAGAGCCTCCAATATTATCTTCTGGGAAGGTCCTTTCTATTGTATACAGATCATGCTCCCCTTACCTGGCTCTCGAGGTATAAAAACACCAACAATCGTATCCTGAGATGGTTTATCGAGCTTCAACCTTTCTCCTTTCAGGTTTGCCACCTCCCTGGTGATCTTATGGGTCAGGCCGACTATTTATCACGATTCCCGGGACCTCTGGGGCTCGAACAGCCCCATTCAAGTGAGGGGATGTGTAACCGGACGTCTCCCGACGCCGGTTTTCAAGATGACGCGGAAACTGACGAGGAATACCCCGGGGGCACCCGAGGAGCTCTGGACGTCATGACGTCAAACGTCATGTACGCCAGAGAGGAAATTGGAAAGAAAAACGCCGACACGGAGGAGGGCAAAAACGCCACGAGAAACGCCAAGAGATACGCCAAGAGAGACGCCGACAGAGACGCCGCCCGAGGCGCGAGAGACGCGACGGAGAGAATCTTGGGGAAACTCTCACGGGAGGAAGACGAACGGGAAAACGCGCACCCGACCGAAGTGCATTCCCAACCGACGGACGAGCCCCGCCGACGAAGAGAGACACTTAGGGAGCCTCCCGCCCCTGATCCAGCAAAGTCGGGAGACTACCAGGAAGCCGGCCGCGTCCCAGGAGGGGCGTGGCCTTCAGAGGTACGATCACCTCGTAAATGGGAGTGGGGTACCGGGTGGTTCTTAGGGTTTTGGGGAAATAAGGGAAAAGGGCTGAGGTCCCATAAGGGAGGGGAAACAGTGTAAAAAGGGAAACAATATATCCCCTAACATCACCGAACCCCATATCTAACTACCTGTTAACAGATAAAGAAAAGGGACTTCCACAAACGTATTGTGGTATGGAGGAGGCACGACTAAAGTAAACCCCTCACTCCTGCACTCCCGCCGACCCTCACCAACCTACTAAACCTAAACAACCCTATCTAATTATTTAATCTCCACTTACCTGTATTCTTTTCTTCTTTATTTTGGGGAGCCTGGGCCGCCGACACCTGGGAAGACCGGAACTTAAGCTGGACCAGACATCACCCAGAACCTTATCAGAAGCCTAAAAGAGAGGATAAATCAAAAAGGGGACTTTATTTTTTTTTCGTTGAAAGACTAAATCAACCCTGTCATTGGGTGAAGACGATGAATTCATCCTAGGCCCAGACCGAAATAAATTCCTAAAACCCCTGAACACGCATCTGTCGCCTTAATCCAATATCCCTTCAACCCGGGGCAAAGAACCCTTCACATTGGTGAATAGCATACTCCAGAGCCAAAACTAAAGGGTGGAAGGAGTAAGGTCTTGGGAGCTATGCTGCCTTGGAATGGCTATAGTTTCAGATGTTGCTGTCATACCCTAGAAGTAGGCAATACCTCTATGGCCCCCAAAAACGAGCACAATTAGATGTATGTGGGTAATATTTGGTAATGGGAGTCAACCTCTAATAAGTGAAACATTTTCAGTGTGTATTAGGTTGAGTTTTTTTTCATGATTCTCATTTTCTTAAAAATTAATGAGCCAGCCAACAAGTGTTTCACCCCTTGTGCAGAGCACATGCCTGGGGCTTTCAAAGGCCAATAGGATGCTTTGTTGAGAGAGGGATTCCAGTGGTGGACATCTGCCAGACTGCTGCATGGGAGTCCTTGCAAACCTTCCCTGGGCAATACTGTCTTGTAAATCCACTCCTGGGATCCTCCATGTTTTGTAAGATACTGCTTTATTATTTATTCAAAAGGTGATGATTCTACAGGTAAAAAGATCCATCACAAGAACACGTTTTGTATACTTTTAACACCCTTTGTAATGGATACTCTTAATTGCAGATTCCTCACCGCCCTCTCTTCCCAACATTTTCATGGTCTTTTAGGTTTCCGTAAAGGTCCCAAGTTAGGTTTCCCACATTGTCGTCCTTTCATTTGTATCAGATTATTTGCGTCTTAGGGTATAAAAGAGTCACGGGTAAACTGATGTAATCGCTCTAATATGGCACCTATATACAGCTATCCCTTTTGGAGGGGATGCAAGGCCACTCTAGAGTCCGATGGTACCTTTCACCAGCGGGGAGGACCTTTTGCTATGAAAAAGTTATGGGTTCATTCTGGCGTCTAGGGAAATCCAAAACATGAGGATACTCAGGTTAGATAAAGTTTTGACCAAACTTAAACACATTTGTTTCTATGCTACTTTTTTCTTCTATAATTTTGTGACTTGTAAGCCAAACACAAATATCTGTTCTCCATTTCATCGAAGCAAATAATCTCCCCAATAAGTCAGGCACTTAAACCTTTGTCACCATAAACGTGAAAGGCTGTTTGTTATTGCAGAAGTGGCTCTGAGCACTAGTTTAGTTTTCTTCTGTTTCCTTTACTGTAGTTCTTGGGCTTGCTTATGCTTCCTATTTCTTCCCATAGGTCTCATCTAGGTTAATCGATTCTCAGAATATTGAGAGCTGAGCAATGTTGATTTAAGATTGAGAAAATTCTACTTACCTGTCTGTACTCAGTCAAAACCATATCTCCACTGTTGAAGCACATTCACCCTCAGTCGATTGCGGCCAGAAGTTACCACTGTGTGTACCTTAGCATTACAATTTTACTATAAAGACACTGCTGCCAGTCCTGCTACTGAGGTTAGAGGCTTCGAAAAGAGCTGTAAGCAGAGCAGTAACTAGGGAATGAAATATGAACTCTTCATCCCATCCATTTCAAATGATAGTAGATGGTCAGTAGGGATGAAGCAGGTTCCTTAGCTCCTTTTAAATAATAACCACAACATTTTTAGACCATATGAACATAGCTGTGGCTTGCATGGTAGCCCAGAAGTTAATTTGGCTTTAAACATGTTACTATTGCACAGCCCTCTTCAACTCAGGTAAAGGTGGTATGCAAATAATGCTGCCTGTTAATCTCATTCATCCATTGCAGTCCGTGGTCTGCGTCATCATACTTGTGATTCCACTTACGTGTTTTGATTTCATTATAGGCAACAACCAGAACCTAGAGTAGTTCCTCACAAATCAAACCGTCAACACTCGTGAGACATAGTTCTCTCAATGATTCTCATTACTTTCACAAATCTATTAAGTTGTTTATATATTTTTCTTCTTCTGTGAACATCTTCACTGAAAAGCATACATGACTCAAATATGTTTGCCATCTTCAAATGCTGTCAGTTATTGAAAGGCCTTTTGGAACATTGAACTGGTCAAATGGATTCCTCCTGGTGCATAGAGTGTTGAAGGATAAAGAAGCACAGAGAATATATTAACTCTGTGTTTTCCACTTGTTCGAATCATCCTTGAAGGGCTCAGATGTATCCTTTCTTTCCTTATGCTGTGTTGACTCATAGGGTCAATATGCAAAATGTTCTTGCAGATCATGACTGGGCTGTAGATGTTTCCAAGGCTTCTTAGTCCTTTCAAGTTATATGGAGTGTTTTTTAGAACCAGCCAAGCAAAGGTAAGCTGTAAAAGCATAGAACACCTTACAGAAAGCATGATCTACTGATTATCTTAAAAACGATTTTTGTGTGATCTATTTTCTTGAATCTGTATGATCATTGGTGTTCATCTTTTCATTAAATGGTATCCTACTAATAAGTACTTGTAGAATAATCAAATATTTGCAATTTAGTTATATAAATCTTTTATATTGTTTCACTGGAATTGAAAGTGACATTTACCAGTGTTTTTAATCTGCTTCAGGACATGACTAGTAGAGGCCTATTATACTACAGAGAGTTTTGGGAGTTGATGTTCATTTTAAATAATCTAAAGTTGAATCGCTGATTAACAGTGTTTACCTTCACAAGACTTGATGTAATGTTTGTCATCTATATATTTAAGTCCACAGTACTTCATTGCTTGATTTTGCTCTTGAATACATCTTCTTTGTTCTTTCAAACGTGGTAAACACGTGTAACTGTGTTGTTAGTACATATAAGAAAGTCATTTCACGATGTACTGAACGTCAAAACAATGCCTTGTGCATGTATTTACCACTATGCAATCCTGCTCTCCATTTTGGCTGCCTTCTTATAGGCATTGTGAAGAATTTATTTACCTGTACAGAGCCTGAGTATGCATTGAAATCCTAGATTCTGATATTTCTACCAACAGAATTCCCAACTGTAGACAAACCCAGACCATCAGACTGAATCCAGCAACCGCAAAGCTCTCACGTCATTAGTAGAGGGAGCTGGCTTCCAATGAAATAGTGTCTGGGACATCACCAAAGCCTTATAGCACCCATCAAAACGCAACAATGGTAGTTCCCTTTTTTCCACACCTTTGATGTGGATCAGGAGCTTGCTCTCTCGGAGGAGTTTTTCCTCCCAAAACATAAACTTAAAATTATCTAACTGTTCAGTAGCATTTTTCCTCACAGGACATCAGGGTTTAAGCTCTGTAAGGACTGCAAGGGACAGAAGTCCATCACTGACCACCATGCCGTGTCTCTCTGGTGCCTGGTGTCAGACCATGACTCCCAGGCCTACACTTCATGTTGAAGTATGCACGCCAAAGCCACTAAAGAAAGGGATGTGAAGTTATTTATGACTCAATTCAATGAGGACCATCTAAGGCAGGAGCGGTCCAGGCATCTTTTGATGTTTCTGACCCCTTCCTCTTGAGATAAGAGGAAGTCCAAAAAGAGCAAGATACGTTCCAGAAGTAAGTCCCACCTTGAGCCTCCCCCAACTCCCCACACGCTTCCCCCCCCTCCTGCAGGACATTCATCCTCAGAACCGGAGTTAGCCGGTGATGAGCTGGTTATCTCCCCTTTGAGTAGCCCTGATTTGGTGGTTTCACTGGACCCTGTCCCAGATTTGCTCCTGTCTCCATTGCATAAATTGGTACCAGGACTGGTGAAGTCTACCTCTCCTGCACTGATAGCAGTATACCCCAAGTTCCCGATGCCTGGTCCAGACCCTGAGGCAATTCTAAATGCCATGTACTCTATTTTCCTGAGGCATCAGTGCCAGCTAGCATTCATATGGGATTGTTGCCATACGGATAACCAATTTTCATTTCTGTGGACACCCACCAACTTGGCCCCCACATGACCGGCTCGGGTGCTTCTTTTAACTGGTTCTGTGCTACTCAACACCACAGATGGTGCCATTGCCACAGGCAAGCCTCCATCTCAGATTGAAGAAACACTGCTGGCACCGATGCCTGCTGCCGCTCCTGTAATGAGATCTCATAGAGAGGCCCGGCACCTCATTGCAGAGGAACAATACAGGGACAGGCTGCATGAAATCTTTGGCACTGACTTGGACACCCTGGATATGAATCTGGAGCAAGATCTACAAGGAGAATGTCAAGGCCTACCATCTGCAAGTAGCCTGGACACTTCTCCTGAACTGGCTATGGACTTCTGCACTGGACTTTCAATGCCTGAAGTAATGTCTCTTCATAAGATCGTAGTCAAGGCTACAGGGGTGCTAGATCTACAACTCCTGATTCTAGAGTCTTAGGCTTCTGTCCTAATTAAGGGGTACCTACCATCAACTACTACAATGAGGTCTTTATTCCCCTTTAATGAGGCACTCTTAAAGCCAGTCATGGCAACCTGGGAGTAGTTTTCCTCTACCACAACGGTTAACATGTTTGCCCTTTGGTATCGCCCTGCTAAGGTTTATCCACTGTTCCTCTCTATTCATCCTTTGCCTGAAAGCCTTGTGATATAGTCTTCCTGCTCTGCACATTCAGAGAAGACCGTCCCATCCACCTCAGGTGACAGTGAGTCCAGACATCAGGAGGCATGAGGAAAGAAGTCCTTCTCTTCGGGCAGCATGGCACTAAGATTTATTAAGGCCAACTGTTTTCTAGTGTGTTTTACCCATGCCCTCTCGGATATGGCTCAAATGGTACTTCCCATTGTGCTGGAAGACATACAGCAGCAATTTCAAGAAGAGGTTCAAGACGGACAAAATGCCTCTAGACACATCATCAAGTCAAGGCTGGATGCCCAAATCTCTATTGCCTGGGCAATGAGTACCTCAATTTCGATCAGGAGGCATGTCTGGCTATGAACCTCAATCTCTGTGGATGTACAGAATAGCTTGATAAACCTCCACATTAGAGCATTAAAACTCTAACTACTAGAGCAGGTTCCCAGGCCCAGCTCTCTCCCTACCTCTGCTGGCCCTCGGTCAGCTACAGGATCCGTGTTCTTCCTGGCCCTCTCTCCTCTGCTGCATTCTTCTTCCTCTTCCTCTTCCTGCTTCTGCACCACTCTCTTCTTGAGCCTCTTCCTACTCTTTTTCCTGCCTCTTTTTCTGTTGCTCCCACCAACTTCCGGTCCATTTTCTCACTCTCCACTTCAGTATTTTCCCCATTACTTCCTTCTCACCTTATTCCTTCATTATTTTTGTTAACTTTTTTCCTTTATCTGCCCTCTTTGAACACTTTTAGTCTTAATTTTGTTGCTGCTTCTTTTTGCCCTTTTCCCCTCTACTCTCTCCTGCACTGCCACCCCTTCCTGTGCCTCCTCCCACTTCCCCTCTTCTTATTTGCCCCTCCTTTCTGCCTTTTCACCAGCCCCACCCACTGCCTCATGGTGTCCCTCCCGGGACCTATTTAATGGTGGCCGCAGTGCGGTTACACATGGTGCCCAAAAAAGACGTTGGTCTATGTCTAATTCGGGACCTGCACTTCTTCCTCAAAAGATGAAGTTCAAGATGCTGACCTTAGCTCAAGTGCTGCTGGCGTCAGAGCTTTGACACTGTATAGTATCACTTGACCTGCAGGATGGATACTTCCACATTGTGGTTTGTGGTTGATTTTACACATTATCAATTTTGCGATACTACCCGTTGAATTGACATCGGCACCTCAAGTCTACATAAAGGGGATGGCAGTGGTAGCAGCACATCTCAGGAGGTCAGGCAGTCATATCTTCCCATACCTGGAAAACTGGCTAATCAAAGTGAGTTTGCCAAAGGTTCTGTCAGATCAACTGTATCCAGGCTGTTTGACTTGGGGTTTTCAATCAGCAGTCCCACCTGTGGCCCTCCCAACGACTCCATTTCATTGGAACGGTACTGGACATCACCCTTCGCCGGTCCCTCCCTCTACCTCAAAGGATTGCTGACATTAAGGAGATAATTGCATTCTTTCAGAATGGCGCACAAATTCCAATTCTGAAAGTCATCAGATTCCTGGGTTTCCTAGCTTCCTGCATTCTCCTAGTCATGCACACGTTGGCACATGAGGGCCTTGCAGTAATGCTTCCTCAGACAGTGGCTACAATACAGCGGAGACCTGTCAGGCTCTATCGTGGTTTCCACTTCCCCCTAACCCCTCAGCATGTTGCGGATGTGGCTGGGGAACTAGGCACACCTGGCATTTTGGATGGCCTTCATTCACCTCCGCCACCCCCCCCCCGCACCCCACCCCCAATGATGTAGTTACAGTAGTGACACATGCCTCTATCCTAGGCTAGGGAGCTCATCTATAGATCAGAGGCCTCTACTCTTAGTAGGAACAGGTTCTTAACATCAGCTTGTTGCAACTGTCTGCTATTTAGCTGGCGCTCAAGGCCTTTGTTCCCTCCATCCAAGGTTTGTCCATCCAGATCTTGATAGGCAATACGACTGATGTGGTATGTCAACAAAGGAGGAGGGAGAAGGGTCTACCTGGAAGCATTGTGGCTGTGGTCGTCAGCACACTGTAATGTGATCTGACTTTCTGTCAATCTCCTAGTGAGGTCTCTGAACGTCAGAGGCTATTGCGTAAGCTGGTGTTATCTTGCTGATCAAACAAAATAACAGAAAAACATAACAGAAAACTGAGTAACAGAAAAAACAGGCAACTCTCTAATATATACAAAACAATATATATATTTACCCCACTTAGGTATAAAGCAGAAGAGGACATTTTAGTTTACCATAACCTTTTTATTACAATTAATCCATAATCAGACTCCATGATAACTATATTCATTATATCTTTGAAATCACCTGTATGCAATTATACAGAAAGACATCAGTTAAAAATCATCAAACAAATGACCCATCCATTCATCACATACATTCACTATGACATCATTCTTTCCATTACACACATTATCATTAAAAACTACATATGACATCCTATCTTATACTTTTCATGGCTTTAACATAGAATTGTGCTTGAAACATATTTCACCACATTAATTATAATTAATTTCTTACTCAATACATTTTCAATATTTTTGTGAACAAATTACGGGATCTTAAAAATCCCCTGTTCCTAATTTTCTTCAGTTAGGTTAGGGGGTCTGTGAGATTCCCTTGTTGCTTGTTTTCTTCAACGCGCGTTTAGACATCTACGCCGTTCTCAGGAAACGTCACATCTCAAGGTGCATTTTTCAAAATCTTTTTTCATCTGAAATCACAACAAAAACTCCTCTAAGCCATACTCAATATTACTAGCTCATACTCACTATCTTCCACTTTTCTCCACTCTTTGTTAGGTAAGTGCTTTACTCACTTATTTCTCCACCACCATAGAAAACCAAGGTAGAAATCTGAATTGGAAATCCATCAAGAGTTATCAAGTTAATGCAATAATCGATATCTCTAAGCACCAAAATCCCGTGCCTTTATGCTACTTAAATGTGTCCTTCGATTGTTAATGTTCCATGCATCCCTTTGGTAGGCCCTCTAACATGCAGTTCTGAATGTCTGTCCTCAGATGCCCAAGCCTTTGTCTGATCACAAGTAGCATCGTCTTCCACAGATTGTCAAGGACAAATTCACCCAGTGGGGCACTCTTCAGGTGGACTTGTTCACCTCCTCTGAAAGTTCTCAGTGTTGGCAGTTCCATGCCATTCAGTATCCATTGAGGGCAGCCTTGGGGGACGCTTTTCAGTTGAGATTAAAATTTCTGGTGAATTACACTCTTCCCCGCCCCCACCCCCCTATACTCTTGATCTCTCAGGAAGATTCACAAAGACTGGACACAAATCATTCTCATTGCCCTGGATTTACCAAGAAGGGTTGGTATGCAGACCTCATGCACTTCTCTACATGTCTCCCGCTCTGACTTCCACTCCAGCTGGGCTTTCTCTGCCAGTGAGAAGAGGTGGCGGGTGCATGGTCCCACCACCAAAATAGCTTAGTTGGACAGATGGAGCAACTTTGTTGCTTGGTATGCAGACTGCAGACAGTGTGGACTCCTTGCAGGCCAAGCTGTCACAGATCCAGCAATATGCACTTTCTCTTGCTCAGAAGGATTGATTGTTGAGCACTCTCAAGCGGTATTTAGCTTCATTGTCTGCATTCCTCTGTCTGCCACAACAGCCGTCCATTCTAAATTCCACCTTCCTTATGCCTTTTTTAAAGAGGTTGACAAACATGTTTCCTCCAGTGCCATTTGTTGTTCCCCAGTGGGAACTTAATTTAATTTTATATTTTCTCATGGGGTGTGTTGTCTGACATCCAGCATAGTGGCCCCATAGGAATGTTATCTCTAAATAATATTTTTTGACGGCTGTCACTTCAGCCAAACATGAGTGAGTTGCAAGCTCTTAGTTGTTTCTCCCCCTTTACCTCTTTATTTCCCTGGCAAGTTGGTTTTGTGAACCAGGGCTGCTTTCCTGCCAAAGGTAGTGACTCCATTCCATCACCCTCCCAGCCTTTTATCATCTGCCCTAATCCACAAAGGAGGAGGAACGATTTAATTGGTTAAATCTCAGACAATCGTCAACTACGATCTAGACCGTACCAAGGCCACATAGCTGGAGGATTAGCTCTTCGCTGGATACTGTGGTACTAAAAAGGGAAAAACAGTGCAGAACAGGACCTTTTCAAGGTGGATCATCCTCTGCATCAAGACCTGCTATGCTTTGGTCAAGAAAGACCCACTGGAAGGAATCCAGACCCAATTCAACAGGGCTAAGTTCACTGCTTATGCCATTGGTATTGCCATAGCAGAGGTCTGCAGGGCCGTTATATGGGCATCCCTGCACACTTTTTCCAGTCACTACTGCCTGGACTAAGAAATTCGTAGGGGTTCACACTTTGCTGAGTCGGTTCTGCAGGATTTCCTTGTCTAACCATCCATCAAGCCTCCTCCTTTAGGTAGGATGTTGCTCTGTAATATGTTGTACAGGAATCTGCAGGTAGAACTACCCATCAGAAAAAAAGTCAATTTCCTGCATTAATTATCTTTGTAGTTGAAACTCTGTCTACCTGTAGATTCAGATTCCTCACCTCTGGATGCATTATACGTAAAGTTAATAAGATTCTGTTTATATTTTTTGTCCTGCACTAATCTGTCAATCTACCTCTTGCCTTGTTGTGCCGGGGTGGACGCAATACAGCCTTGGTGACGTCACCATACACTACTTTCAGCATCCATCAGAAGGCAGCACCCCCTTGCGGCCACTAGAGAGGTTTGAAGTTTCTGAGTCAAGTCTGAAGCTTGGGTCATTTCTGCAGGTTGATGGTGTATCCACCACAAACATCATTACCACAGGTAAGTAACCGTATCTTCTATGACCATGAGAGGAGTGGATGACATAGAATTAAAGAAGTGTAGTTACTCAAGGGCCCAGAGTACCTATGTGTTAATGAGATGGGCTGGTGCTCTCCCATTGAAAGTATTGGACCCCAACTGAGAAGTGCAGGTACTCTCCCTTTAAAATTAAATACATTCAGGTACTCAATACCTGCCCATTTAAGCTAATGCATGTGAGGTGTTTATGCAGCAAAAGCTCAGTTTCAAGGATAGTGTGTTTTAGGTCCCTTTCTACACTACTGAAAGGCCAACACCCTGTAATGGTCAGTGAGCTATAGCAAGGGTGTTTGATTTCGTTGGAATTGGAAATCCATAGCACCATCATATGTTGTAATTAAAACAAAATGTGCGAGGAAACAAAACCAGAAACTGAAGTCTGGGGACACCACAAAATGAAATTTGGGGAATCAATGTACGATATGAGAACTTCAGGTTAATAAATATACTACAAGTTTGAAACGCTGCTTGGTTATGGTTCAGTAGTCAAACACTGACACTATGATGTATGAATTTATATTGGATTGCCTGAGTAGAAAAAAACACAATTAGGCAAAGGGCCAGAGAAATTTACTAACATTTATTCACTGATATTGTGTTGATAGACCCTCCATGGTTCCTTAAAATGTGGCAGAAGTTAGAGCAAGTGTGGTGAATGGTGTAACTGCCATTTCTTTCTTACAGCAAGCATTGGAAAAGCCATTAGGTCTTGTTTGATTGTGTTTTAGCTATGCTTTCCAGCATTGCAGCTCCTGTGCAGCACAACAAAAAAACAAAAAGCTTGATGATGTGGCCACTTTGTCATTTTGTAGGTGTGTGCATCCTTTCAATATCCATGTGTCTCTGCCATCAAATTGATAATTTGTTTTCATTCACTGATCCTAGATACATAGGTTAATACAAAAAAAGAATGGATAGGGCTTTTTTAAACATAGCACGGACACTCTTTTAAGAAAAAAACAAAACAACAAAAACAAATGTGTGGGTTAGGAAGTGGGTGGGGCTGTGCCGAAGAGGTGGTTGGGGAATGGATGAGGGTTAAACATCACAGTGGAAAGAAAGAAGCAGCACCAGGGAGAGGACAGACATGCAAAGAGAAAACCACGATGAAAGAGCAAAGAGGAACTCAGGCAGGGTATGGGGGCCAAAGCACACCAGCTAGAGAGAGCAACACTAATGTGGGTGGATGAGGGAATAAGCACATAGGCAAGAGAGAGCAACGTGGCAGGTATTACATGATGGAGGCAACTGTAAAACACATTTATACCAATAGAATGGTTTTTTTTTTTTCAACAAAAAAAAAAAGGTAGTTCATTTAGTTCCCTAAAAGCCAGCACAGGAGGCAAAGAAGCTACCCAGTCAAAAAATTATTAAAGAGGTTATTTGTGGGATGGCACAGTTCTATATTGGAAATCTCTTTATCTGCTGTCAGCTTTGGGAGAAAATATTATGATTCCGATGTTCAGCAGTTAAGCGCTGGAGTTGAAAGATGGATGTGGTGTAATAAATACTGCTGGCACAGCTGACCAAGCGTCCCTAGAATGGACGCCGTTAATATCACCCTTCACAGTTGGCAACGAGGATGGGATCTGCTACACTCTACGCAGCCCTTACACCCCCATATCAATGCAGAGTGGAGAATAGTTATTACTCACTTCAGTATTCTTAGCGTTGGAGCCGTAACTCACCAGTGTTGTGGTTTGGAAGGAATAGGTCTGTAGTGACGTGTACGATTCCGGGAAGGAAGATAAAGGCCGATTGCTGCTAAGGCTAAGCCATCCCTATGCCTATCAGACTGTGATAGGCACACCTTTTCTTTAAGAATAGCTTTCGTTTCATCTTGTATGTAGACATTTGTTTAACCTTGTACGAAGGCATTTTGTGGCCTATTTAAACGATGATAGGCACACCTGCAAAGGGAAAAGATAGTAGTGATGCATTCTGTGGCCTTTTTAAATGGTGATAGGCTCACCTGTAAAGAATAGAAATCATAGTGAACAAAATGCAAGTAATTTAATGTTTGTGGAAGAGCTGTCAATAACTGTTCAAAGCTGTTACAAGCACTCCAGGTTAGTTTAAAACTGTTTTTAGCCTGCTGTAGGTTGGATTTTAGAAAACAAGATGTCACGCCGCCACCATTCTTTCTGAGTAGTCCAGGCGACGAACCTCCAATAAAGTGGCAAAAATGGAAGAAAATCTTTCAAAACTATGCAAGGGTATGCAACACAAATTAGAGTGCAGAACATAAATATTCTCTTTTATTGCACTGTCCAGGGGAAGAAGAACAGCAACGTTTAGAAACACTGAGTGCTGCAGATCAAGGAGCTTTAAATGAATGAGATATGCGTTCTTAAACTTGATCGCCATTTTTTGGCAAAAGTCAGCACAATTATGTAAAGATACCATTTGGGAATGCGAGAACAAAGGAAAGATGAGTTAGTGGAGGACTTTGTGACGAACCTCAGAAAGCTGGTTTCAGGTTGCAAATTTGGTGGTTTTACAGAAGAGAATAACAGCACAGGATCTGTGCAGCTGCACTTTTCACTGCTCCGACTCCACAAAAAAGCAGTACGATACCGGAAAGAGCATGCCCTTGCGTCAACGGGGGCTCTCTCACATGCTCATCTCCTTCATCGCGGCGTATTTTAGACAGGTGGCTAGCAACGTAAGACAGCACAGCGACCCTACTGTTATTCAGCACCACACACCTCAAAATACAAGCAAGATGGACCTACCTAGTGCCCAGGTAAAGGTAACTCCCTCGGCATTTCAAACCAACATAGATCAGAGCGCAGATAAGAGCAATTTACTGGCATCAATTAATACAACCCTGACAGCCACAGTAAATACCCTCACATTGCAATCAGACAAATCAGAAATGCAATTGGACTTAATTCATGCATTAGCCAAATCCACTAATAAAATAGAAGCCAAGTTCACAACTCTAGAACAAAGAGGGCTAAGTATTGACACCTCAGCACCTGTATGCGCTTGCACGCTGATAATGGACAAATTATCTTCTTTACCAGAGGTTATGACCACCATGATTACTGAATGGAAAAAAGATCTGCTAAGTATAAGTTCTGTTACACCTTCAGCACCTGACACTGTGCAAGTCAAACAAACAAATCACACTCCATTCAAAGAATCAAATCAAACACATTCACCTCTAATCTCCAGCGCACTCCCGGTTCCATCGCTTCGGCCAGATATCTTGCCTACCGCCTTAAACGCCAGGGAGTGTATGCCCAACGAGCCCAAGAACATTTTACAGTATTTGTACACTCTATCTAAACAGAATATGGAAACAGAGAGAAGCAAAGGTGCTCCAAACAAGTCAGCAAGTAGCAGAGCTCCACACTGGCCAATGACACTTTCAAGGAGAACGAAAAAGAGATTACAAAAAGCTAGAAACAAAATGAAAAAGGATACATTACAGGCTTTGCAAAGAATGGAACATAAGGTGGCATCTCCAGATGAATCAAGCACATATTCCATCTTCAAATGTAGGAAGATAGACAAAAGAATCCCAGGAAAATCAAACTGCTCTGCAATCTACACAGCCACCGGCCCAAGCTGGTGCACATAGCAACGATAGCACAAGTACAAAACCAAGTGAGCCTAGTGGCTATATTGGCCCTCAACTATTAGGCAATCAACCCACACAGCCACTGGCCCACGTTTGTGCTGACAATAAAGGTATCACAAGCATAGAATCAAGTGAGTCTTGTTGATGCATAGCCTCATTGAAAATCACACCAGATTTTAAATTGGTCATC
This sequence comes from Pleurodeles waltl, assembly GCF_031143425.1. Taxonomy (NCBI): domain Eukaryota; kingdom Metazoa; phylum Chordata; class Amphibia; order Caudata; family Salamandridae; genus Pleurodeles; species Pleurodeles waltl. The sequence continues at coordinate 92,619,540 of NC_090437.1, forward strand.
CCTGCTGGGGTGAGCACTGGTTTTTCGCATCATAAGCCTGTAACGCCTGGCTTCACGGATCAACTACATTGCGTGCAATGATCCGACACCACAAGTGGGAATGAACTAAGAGAACTTAAAGTTACTGAAGAAGGAAACCAGGGAATAAAATAGTGGAGGAACAGCGCATCCTCCATTGAGCTAGCCCTAATACCCGAATACCGCTCTGAAGGCAATCATGACATCTTGAACCGTTCAAATCTGTTAAGGCTGTTCAAGGCACTACCAGAGGCGACCAGCATAAACTCTGATGATATCTTAAGAGTATCATTTAAGCTACTACCTGAACACAGCAATCACCGGCAAGCTACCATAATGACATTCAGCTCTCTAGCATTCGCGGAACGGGTACTGATAAACAAGCGGTCCCTTGAGGAATGGGGCATAAAGGGTAATGCAGATGGGCAATCCCAAAACACCCATATCTTCTTAATAAAACAAGTGAAACTAAGGAACAAAAACCTAGCACCTGCAGCATTTTAAAAGGGGTAGGTCACCTCAAGGCAGATGAGTGGAACACCAAATTCTCCATACCATGTACTTATCCATCTTCCACAGTTGCATTAGAAAGGTGTCTTTTGACCATGGGCATGTAAGCTGCTCTAACTGGAGCACCATCACTTCTAACAGAATAACTCAGCAATATGCCTAGCAGTAACAGCCAATCCGAGAGCGGAGACCATCACTTGACAATCATCTCCTAGAATGTGGCGGGCCTGAGGAGACTTCTAAAACATGAAGCAGCCCAACACCTTCTACAGAATGCTGACATATTATGATCACAAGAAACCTTGCTCACCTTCCCCCTGGTTATCCTAGGAATTCATGAAATACAATAATTAGCAATAAAAAGAAACATCTTCGGGAGACCGACCGGAGGCCTCTCAATTTATTTAAATGTTAATCTGGACTTTAAAATTAGCACTGTTCCTAGACATAATCAAATGCTACAAGCAATAAGGTTGGAAATCTCCACACGAAAAGGCCACCCATTAAGATCACCACTTAAGAGGGTCTATAGTGGCCCCACCAGGGACACAATCAATATTCATAAAGGAATGGGCCACCCCTTATAAATAGAACTTTACATTGATAGCATTTTATGTTAAATTAAATCAAATACCTCTCAAGCCCATAGATAAATCCAATGATTTTTTTCTATTTTATTCAATTTCGAAAAATGATTTCCTCAGTTACACTTCATAATCTATATCACCACAAGATTATGTAATTTCAGTTAATCATAATATAACGTCAATAACTTAATTCCATCATATGTATTATAACAATGCTACAACATGAATCAACAGCCCCATCACCACAATGGCCATAAATACATCACATCCTACACTTACTCGCTACGCATTCACGCTCAGACATCAATAGAGAACTACATACTTCCCCAGCTGTTAGTTTAAACATCCAAATATGTACACAGAATAACAAGAAAACATAAAATATTATAATCATACATAGACCATAAAGTGCATTATATGCTACCCAATTTTAAGCCTACATGACTGTTAGTTTCCTGTAGATAGATCTTGATCCTGTATCCAGCAAAGGGATTAACAAGCCAAATAAATCTTGATCTTAAATCCAGAAAGATTTGCACAACACACTTTATTAGGACCTCTTTTGCTTCGCTACGGCATAGGGTCCTGCATTGAGACAAGATCACTGGTGTTTGCCTTAAAGGAGCCAGTTGATCTGGCCAAGTTTGGAAAGTTTATCTCCAGCTTCAAGCAAAATTGATGGACTAATCAACAAGCTTTTAGACTTCCCTTTTAGCTATGACTGATAACTGATCTTACCATTGCAACGTTATAATTTTTTCTAAGCTTGAATACGTGTATATGGGTTTTAATTTCAACTTTCATCGACCCAGCGTTTGATAACAACCGTATGTACTCGGGCATTTTACCTACTGTAATACAACATTTTACTGAATTTTAGTCCGATGATTGTTTTCTGGGCTGTACTTTAATAAATATTTATCTTTTGCATTTTTTTTTGTATACTCTTTCAAAGATTTCAAGTAATCATGCAATAAAGAGTAAAGTAAAGTGAAAGTAAAGAGAGAATAAGAGACCAATTTTTTTTAGAATGCTACAGTGATTAGCTTAGATAAGAACTTTGGCTAGAAGATGAACCACCATTGGAGGAAGTTAATGTCATAGCAAAGTGAGTTGAACACATGGTCAAATGTGTGGGTGAATTAAGTAAGGATAACAAACAAAGTACAAGTGCAGACAAGGTAGAAGAAGTGGTACGTCAGGTTAAGCACAAAGCTAATACAAATGTAAGCAGAGGGATTGATTCTAAGGTTGGTACTGATTTTCAGGTAATATGCTTCAGGTGCAGTAGGTTTGGCCACAGGGCTAATGCTTCAGTATGCCCAGTGTAAGGAAATGCCTCCTTAGCATGGTTACCCCCTAACGTTTTGCCTTTGCTGATGCCAAGTTATGATTTGAAAGTGTGCTGGGAACCTGCTAACCAGGCCCCAGCACCAGTGTTCTTTCCCTAAACTGTACCTTTGTCTCCACAATTGGAACAACCCTGGCACCCAGGTAAGTCCCTTGTAACTGGTACCCCTGGTACCAAGGGCCCTGATGCCAAGGAAGGTCTCTAAGGGCTGCAGCATGTCTTATGCCACCCTAGAGACCCGTCACTCAGCACATGCACACTGCTTCACAGCTTGTGTGTACTGGTGGGGAGAAAATGACTAAGGCGACATGGCACTCCCCTCCGAGTGCCATGCCAACCTCACACTGCCTGTGGCATAGGTAAGTCACCCCTCTAGCAGGCCTTACAGCCCTAAGGCAGGGTGCAGTATATCACAGGAGAGGGCATATGTGCATGAGCACTTGCCCCTACAGTGTCTAAGCAAAACCTTAGACATTGTAAGTGCAGGGTAGCCATAAGAGTATATGGTCTGGGAGTTTGTCAGACACGAACTCCACAGTTCCATAATGGCTAGACTGAAAACTGGGAAGTTTGGTATCAAACTTCTCAGCACAATAAATGCACACTGATGCCAGTGTGCAATTTATTGTAAAATACACCCAGAGGGCATCTTAGAGATGCCCCCTGAATACCTACCCGACTTCTAGTGTAGGCTGACCAGAGCCTGCCACACACCAGACATGTTGCTGGCCACATGGGGAGAGTGCCTTTGTCACTCTGTGGCCAGGAACAAAGCCTGTACTGGGTGGAGGTGCTTCTCACCTCCCCCTGCAGGAACTGTAACACCTGGCGGTGAGCCTCAAAGGCTCACCCCGTTTGTTACAGCACCCCAGGGCATCCCAGCTAGTGGAGATGCCTGCCCCTCTGGCCATTGCCCCCACTTTTGGCGGCAAGGCTGGAGGAGATAATGAGAAAAGCAAGGAGGAGTCACCCACCAGTCAAGACAGCCCCTAAGATGTCCTGAGCTGAGGTGGCCCCTGCCTTGAGAAATCCTTCATCTAGAGTTTGGAGGATTCCCCCAATAGGATTAGAGATGTGCCCCCCTCCCCACAGGTAGGAGGCACAAACAGGATGTAGCCACCCTCAAGGACAAGTAGCCATTGGCTACTGCCCTCCCAGACCTAAACACACCCCTACATTCAGTATTTAGGGGCTCCCCAGAACCTAGGAAACTAGATTCCTGCAACCTGAAGAAAGAAGGACTGATGACCTACAAGCCTGCAGAGAAGGAGGGAGACAACAACTGCTTTGGCCCCAGCCCTACCGGCCTGTCTCCAACTTCGAAAACCTGCTCCAGCGACGTATCCGACAGGGACCAGCGACCTCTGAAGCCTCAGAGGACTGCCCTGGACTACAGGATCAAGAAACTCCTGTGAACAGCAGCCCTGTTCAAAACCAGCTACTTCTTTGCAACAAAGAAGCAACTTCCAAGGACTTCACATTTCCCGCCAGAAGCGTGAGACTCTACACTCTGCACCCGACGCCCCCGGCTCGACCTGCAGAAAACCAACACCTCAGGGAGGACTCTCTGGCGACTGCAAGCCCGTGAGTAACCAGAGACGACCCCCCCTAAGCCCCCACAACGACGCCTGCAGAAAGAATCCAGAGGCTCCCCCTGACCGCGACACCTGGAACCAACACTGCACCTGCAGCCACCAGCACCTTAAGGAGCCGAACTTCGATGCAGGAGTGACCCCAGGCGACCCTCTGTCTTGCCCAGGTGGTGACTGTCCCGAGAAGCCCCCCTCTGTGCCTTCCTGCACCGCTAGAGTGACCCCCGGGTCCCTCCATTGAAACCTATACAAAACCCGATGCCTGCTTTGCACACTGCACCCGGCCTCCCCTGTGCCGCTGAGGGTGTGTATTGTGTGCCTACTTGTGTCCCCCCCCCAGTGCTCTACAAAACCCCCTGGTCTGCCCCCCCCCGAGGACGCAGGTACTTACCTGCTGGCAGACTGGAACCGGAGCACCCCTGTTCTCCATAGGTGCCTATGTGTTTTGGGCACCTCTTTGACCTCTGCACCTGACTAGCCCTGAGCTGCTGGTGTGGTAACTTTGGGGTTGCCTTGAACCCCCAACGGTGGGCTGCCTATGCCCCAGGACTGAGACTTGTAAGTGTTTTACTTATCTCCTAATCTAACCTTTACTTACCCCCCCCAGGAACTGTTGATTTTTGCAAGGGTGTCCACTTTGAAAATAGCTTATTGCCATTTTTACAAAGACTGTACATGATATTGTTTTCATTCAAAGTATCTAAGGGAAGTAGCTTACATTTAAAGTGTTTAATGTAAATCTTGAACCTGTGGTTCTTAAAATAAATAAAAAATATATTTTTCAATATAAAAACCTATTGGCCTGGAGTAAGTCTTTGAGTGTGTGTTCCTCATTTATTTCCTGTGTGTGTACAACACATGCTTAACACTACCCTCTGATAAGGCTACTGCTCGACCACACTACCACAAAATAGAGCATTAGAATTATCTACTTTTGCCACTATCTTACCTCTAAGGGGAAACCTTGGACTCTGTGCACACTATTCCTTACTTTGAAATAGTATATAAAGAGCCAACGTCCTACACCCAGCAATTCATGTTCTGTATAATTCTTTTGCTAAAAAAAGTTAAGTATTAAAAATGTTGTAGGAGCAAAAACAAGTAAGTAAAAAAAAAAACAGAAAATGAAAGAAATCGCATTTTAGGTCAATGAGTGTAAAAATGATCATCCTTCAGAAAGGGTAAGGGTTAAAAATCTAGAAGTCGTGATGAGATTTGATTAGTGTTCACATCTAACCAGGCTTTCTAAAAAAAGAAAACAAAATTTGAGAAGAACCTCAAGGGGAAAATAAAAATGCACAAGAAAGATGTGAGACCTATGGGTATGGTGGATTACCAGTCATAATGTTTGGTTATTTTTATGTATCTGCAGTGTAAAGGGAGTGCAAAAATGTGTGTTGAAGAAAGGAGACGAGTTACGTAGATGGCCTCATCAAAGACCTTTAGGTATTACACTTAATCCCAATGCTGTCTCACAGATTCAGGTTCAAAAGGTAGATAAGGATGAGGGTGATAATGAAGAGAAGTTTGAGAAGTTGTTTCTTGATCAATTAGTATGTCTGTCAGGTTACAAACATCGTATAAAATTAAAACGTGGTGCGCAACCTGTGGTTGGCAAGGTGTGAAAAATTCATACAAGCGTATCGGAATGTGTACAGCATGAAATAACACGTCTTATTGATTTGGTTGCGATTGAGTCGGAGGAGACCACAGAGTGGCTGGCTTCCGTAGTAGTGGCAAATAAATCTATATTATCAGGGCAGTTAATAAATAAGTAAATAAATAAATCGGGGCACTTAATAAATAAGTAATAGATACATTTTACCTACTGAACCCTGACGAGATGGTAACAACTGGTGCGAATTGGACAGATTATCTCAATATTTGACAGCATTTATCACCCCCATGGGGGGAATTCAAATTTTGATAGAAGGCCATTTGGTTTAATCTCAGCAGCCTTTGTATTGCAAAAAGTAATGACAACAGTACTGAAATGGGTGCAAGGGGTATGCTGCTAGCAGGACGATGTGCTGATTTTTGGTCAATTAAAAAAGGTACATGAGAGTCTGTGAAGTGTTGGAGAGATTATTAAAAGCAGGTCACACTTTGAGAAAAGACAAGTACAAATGTTGTGTAAGTGAGGAAATCATATCTCAGGTAAAGGAATAAAACCAAAAAAAGGAACTGGGTGAGACTATTGTTGGAATAAAAGAGCCCTGTTCCAAAGAAAAACTATTGCCTTTTCTTAGAATGGTGAAAGACTATAATAAGTTCATCAAGGGTTATGTGGACAAAACAATTCATCTGTGAGGTTTACTAGGACATAAAAGTGTAACTTGTGTGGGCTAGCAAATGCCAGAATTAATTTGAGGAATTATAAGAGGACCATAAAAATTTTCCAAACTTGCAAGCACTTGTAGCCGGGGAAGAAACTTGTATAATTACAGATGCAAGTGGAAAAGAAATTGGCCAGTCACAGTTCAAAGGAGAAAGGGTACTGGACACCTAAATGTATGTGCCTCTAGATGTTTGAAAGGTGCTAAGTTAAACTACTCAGTGATAGAAAGAGAGGCTCTTGCAACGTTTCGGGCATTAGGAAAGTTCAGAAATCTGATTTGGGGAGGCACTTTAGGGTAAGATCAGATCACAAACCTTGAAGAGAGATTTTCAGTAGAAAGGTCTTGATTCAATATCTTCAAGGATAAGAAGATGGGTTATTGCTCTTCAGGATTATGGTTTGACAGAAGAATATAATGTAGGTGTAAGCAATTTCACAGCTGAAAATGTAAGAGCTGATTGCTTATCGTATTTGGTTGACACAGAGAATTCACACGATTCACAGGATGATTTATATGATTTCAAGAAACAGGAAGTAAGTGTGCATGAAGTTACCTTCCGAGCAGTTGAAGAAAATGAGTGAAAGCAAAAATTTCAAAAAGACTCAGCTATGTCTAAAGTAATAGAATTAATCTTAATGAACCACATAAACAAGTTAGAGAAACCGTGGTCTATGGTTAATGAGGAATTAGCTTTATCTGATGGGGTATTGACAAGAGGCACTAGAATGGTTCCGCCTGAAGGGTTGCAAAGCTAATTGATTTTATTGGCACATGAAGGCCATATGTGTATAGTTAAAATGAAAGAATACTTACATCGAGATATCTGGTGGCCTGGAATAGAAATTGGTTCGGAACGTGCACTAAGAGACTGTGTACAGTGCAATGTCAGTGACATGGTTTTGAAAACAAGATACATTTTGATGGTATGTAAAGAGCTGTAAAAGTATCCCTTGGATGAGGTAGCAGATGTTGTGGGCCCTCTTCATGGTGAACATTGCACACCCTATTTAATAGTGTTGCTTAACTTATATTTGTCATGGTTTGGAGTGAGTTGTGTGTATGACATCTCCTCATCCAATGTAATTACATTTTTGGATGTGGTGTTCAAAAGCCAGCATTATCCAAATTCTTTATTTTTGGACAATGATCCTCAATTTTGTTCACAAGAAATGGAATGTTACCAGAGGGATTGGCATTTGCCATTAAAAAAAACTCTCTATTATCCGAGACAAATGGTGCAATTGAGAGGTTAAACAAAACTTTGAATGAAAGCATACAGTTGGCCAGAGTAAACAGTTTAGATTGGAAGATGGTGTTGCAAGAACAAATCACAAGTTGTAGGTTGCTACCACATGCCACTACTGGTAAAACACCATTTGAGCTATTCAAAGGAATATCAGCTAATACAAAACTTTGTCCGGGAGGGATGCAATTGGGGAAAGGTGTAAAGTTCAATGGTGAATGGAAAGAATGTGAAATGTAACTCCAACATGACAGAAATAAGTATTTTGATGTCCGTAAATGTGTAATAACATTGTATTTCATGTTGGAGATTGTGTACGAATTAGAACACCATTTGGGTGTCAAAAGTTGTCTAAACTCCTAAAAGAAAAACAGGTTGTCAAGCTGTTTAGGAATATGATGAAAACCGATCATGGTAGAATTTAGATCTTGAATCGGGTAGTCTTAACCCATCACAGGCCCTTTTGTGAGAACAATAGAAATAATCAAACCATAAACAAGGGTCCAGGAGAGCATGGAAGTACAAAATAAGAAGAAAATAGTAGGACAAGTGAAAGGACATGTAAATAGCATGTATACCCAAAAGGTAAGAAAATTAACTAGGAGCCAATGTTTTAATATATAGGATGTATGTTTTACTGTTCAGTATATTTTGTTAGTATTGTATGAATGGAAAAAGGAAAGGACAGCGGGCGTTATAGTGAAAAATCTATGAACTCTCATGGTTTGTAAAGGGGGGAGAAGTGTGGGATGGCATAGTTCTATATTGAAACTCTCTCTGCTGTCAACAGAGAATAGAATATTATGATTCAAATGTTGATCAGTTAAGTGCTGGAATTGAAGGATGGATGAAGTGTATTAAATACTCCTGACGCAGCTGACCAATCATCACTAGTATGGACTCCATTAATATCACACTTTACACTATGCTCCGTGGGAGGTTCAATCACAAAGGGACAGGCTGAAGCAAGGAAGGCCATCCAGTAGAAAGCAAGCAGATATCAGTGACTGTAAAGTCACCCAATGGTAAACAGTGGGGAGACGATAAGCCCTTGTGTGTTCTTGGTAAGCTCACTATATGTTTTATAACCAAACAGCCTGCAGTTTCTAGCAGGATCGACCAAAAAGGCTTTTTCCAGTGCATATATATTGCTGGCACTCTTAATTAACCAGGCAAGGCTAGAGATAAGTGCTGTGAATATTTCTATGGCATTGTAAATTGTTTGCTTTGGGTGTAGGTAAAAGCTTAGAATTTAAAATTATTATATTGAGTGGGAGCTTGTTCCAAACTGAAATCGTAGACATTATCAAAGTTCCCACCCCACTCCTACCAGCCATGCTTACAGACTCATGAGCTTAAAGTTCTTGGGCAATTACATAGAGATTTCTTTTGAAGATTTTGGACAACTGTGTCCTTAGGCACCGAGAATGTGAACCGACATTTCTAGCCATTTACACAAATGATGAGAACAAATCAACCTTATGCTGTTATGATAAAGTTAAAACGTCTGTTTTCCCAATTCTTTTTTCCTGCAAACCTGCATAAAGAGCTAACAAAACCTCATTGCACTGCGGAACAGAGAAAAAAATAGTTTCTCTCCCCTCTTTCGCTTTACTTGAGTCATTGTTAAACCATTGTTTAAAAGAAACAACAGCCTAGGTCCACTGACTGTGATCTAAAGGTTAGCGATAGTGTTGGCATGGATAAAGTCAATTTTGTACTATTCTGCTTTATGACGTAAACAGCAGCATCTTAAACCGATCAGCCCCGCCCCATGCTCTTTATCTACGTGGATGATCTAATTGAGCCTTCTAGCTGCAGATTCCTTACCTTTGATTTTCCTAGGCATCAGGCTGGATCTGGAAACTTGCTGAGCAATACCCCTTGCACGTACTATTGTGTGGCTCCATTCGGGTACGCGTGTTGTCGTAGCTGCCGGAAGAGACAACGGTGTCACCTATATAGGGTCCACCCAGGTGTGCACACGTCAGTTCTTTTCTTTCCATGCCAGTTAGCACAGATCGGGAGAGAACTACCCCTTTGTCATTTTGACAAGCCGTTTTAGACTTTTGTCACGTTTTTCTTCGTGCATGTCATGGATGTCATTGGGAAAGGCTGGGTTCAAACTGTGTGTCCGCGCCATGTCGGTTACGGACTCTAATCTCGTTTACCTCTGGTGCCTCGAATGCGACCATGACTCCAAGTCGTGCTTGGACTTCCAGGCCATGGTGCCGAAGGAATTGCAATAGCGGTCCCTACAGCTGTTAGAGGCCCAGCAGTCAGTAACACCGGTATGGGGGACTCTGAGGAGGTCTGTCGAGGAGGAGGTCACGGGACAGTTCCCAGAGCCCCAAGTCCTCTTTTTCCCATCCAAGGTCCTCTGGACACCTGGGAAAGAGGCATAAGAAAAAGTCCAAGAGGACAGCATTCCTGACTCCAGGCTTCCCTCCATTTCCAAGAGACAGATAGACATCTGCTCAGATCATGGAGTTTTATGAGGCCAGGCACCACATATTTGAGCCGGCCGATCCTTCTAAAAAGCAGCCTCCCAAGGGCTTGCTGGCCCATTCTACCAGTGAAAAAGCTGCAACCAGATCATTAGTGCATGGAGCCCCAGTACTGGACATCTGCCAGGCAGCAATGTTGGTGTCCCTGCACACGTTCAGTCAGGTCCGCAGGTCATTTCGCCTGTTTACAAGATGTTTGTCAGTTCAGTGTATTTACTGGAAAGGACTATTTTATTGATTTGGCATGGGCATTTATAGCGAGCCACATGCCACTATTAGGGCTACTACCAGTTCATCACTTCAGCTATACAAATCTCAGTTCTTAGCATTTTCAGTACATTAGACCTGAGCTTCTCAAAACCAACATCCTTTTAGACGGGATACTCATCTGTAATCCTTATGACTTAAAGTTCATGATCTAAGAGAATTTAATGAATGATTGCTCTGTTCTAGGTTTCTAGCTGTCTATGTTGTGATTTATGTTTATTTTTTTTTTACGTAGAAAAATTGGGACTTTAGGCTGCTTTTGAACTTGCCAGTCTTCCTGGCATGATGCCGAATGTTAAAGCTTAACATTCTGTGCCTGCGTTAATTGTACATTTTTAAATAGGTGCATAACCTTCTTTGGAGGTGACGGGCTGCAAGACTGTGTAAAAAAGAAATTGTGCTGGTGATTAACCTTTCTCCTTGGTTCAGATCTACTAAATCAAACCTCACTGTCTTCCAATGAATGATATCTGTTTTCTTTCCCTTTGAACCTTATACATAACTATTATATTCTATCTAATTTTAGATTGGTAAATCAGAGACTTTTGGAGGTGCAGTCTCAAGTGGAAGAGCTTCAGAGGTCCTTGCAGGACCAAGGGTCAAAAGCTGAAGATGTAAGTAGATCTCTATTACCTTTTTTTTTTTTTTTTAATGTGTTATTCAGCTGCCAGCAAGCCCTATTGGTTTGTATGCACTGGAAACCTTAGTGATGTTCTTCAGTGACCCTTTTCGCAGAAGGATTAAGCATTTTTTCTTTTTTTAATGTATTGAGTCAGTGCAAATGTGGTCAGGAGATGGATGTAATGTATTGCTTGTCTTCTAAAATACAGCACTTTTTGTTGCATCATGTTAAGTACTAGTTTGCGTACAGACAGTGAATGTATTAGATTTAAGAAGCATGTGAAGTAGCATGGATAAACTAGCAAACGTTTAGAGGGAAGTTTCTCAACTAATTTTTTCTCGTCTTTGTTGTAATAATGAAACTCTGTTGTCCTTTGCTTGAAATGAGAACTGCTGTGCATCGTCACTCCCACAATTAGTGGCTTGAGTCAAAGGTGTAAGATCATAATTACGGGAAATGACAATTAAAAGAAATTACATCCCAAGCATCATATTCTTATGGTTTACTCATCGGATGAAAAATCCACAGTCTGGATTATATTAGATAGATGGTACTTGATACATTGAATGGCCTTGTTGGAATTATTGTAGTAGAATAGCGTAAAATGCTGCTTCCATTTTGTTTGTATGACGCAACCTCAGAATAAGAACTCTTAATTATTTTTATTTTTTTAAAAGGTATATACACCCACCCACACACACACACACACAAAGACCATTCAATGTATCAAGTACCATCTATCTAATATAATCCAGACTCTGGATTTTTCATCCGATGAGTAAACAGTAAGAATATGATGCTTGGGATGTAATTTCTTTTAATTGTCATTTCCCGTAATTATGATCTTACACCTTTGACATATATATATATATATATATAAAAAATCTCCAGGTGTCAGATGATGGTATGATGGTTGAAATTTTTTAATTGTTGAGAGTTGGGCCATTTTAGCAGCACAGAATAGGAGCTCGATTCCTCTGACCATCCTATATTGAAAGGCCACATCTGTTTAAAAGCACATTAAAAACCTCACTGTTTGTTCAAGGCTTTTCTTGCTGCATTCGATTTTTAATTACTCCTCCATGTCAGAATACTGATGCATGGATTAACTCTCTGCACAGTAATTTAACGTTGCCTAATTTAACAGCTTTAGAGTGTGCTGTCCTTGTCGTGCATGGCTGTGTAGTGTGAGCCTCAGTGGATCACTGCAAGTAGGGCCTTAATTTCAAAGGCTTTACCTATCCTGATGTTACCAATTACACCATGCTGTGCATGTTTTAATTGTGTGCTAGATATAGATAATTTGACTGACATACAGTGGGGTATCGATCCACATGACAAGGTGCCTTTAAATATTTAGTGGCCAAAGTATCACCTGCTGCATTAACACTAATGTTTCAATTACAGCCCAGGTGCATCTCTTGGTACCATAGTGTCTAATGCCTCGCACATTATGCCCACAGCAAGATATCTGGTGCTGGACTAAAGCTTAAATTTAAACTTTGGTTCAATGAGTTCTCCACGGAAGATACAGCCTGCTGGGCTAGAGAAAATGTTTACCCTCGATTCTCCATGGTAGTAAAACCTCTGTGCAGACTTAAGGGTGGTAAGTGTGTATGTCAGTACTTCATAGATGAAGGGTAGTGTGCAGGTCCTTTTGAATTGACTGCAGCTTCCTGGTGCACAGTTTCTGCCTACAGCTCAGAGAGCGTTCTTGCATATAAACCGATGCATTATAAGATTTCTAATCTCTTACTGTCAAAGCAATTGAATGATTATTCTTATGGCTTAGCTAGGGTTCTGAATTAAGTCAAACCTATTCCGCCTGGGGTTCTTTGCTTGGTGTTTTGGATTATCAACCTCAGCATTGTGTGTTTGGATTTCAGCTAGTCTGCATTGTGTTTCATTTAAGAGCCTTTCCCTTGCCTTCGATCCTGTTATCTCTTTAGTTGAGAAGTATATTTTGAAAAGAAAATACACCCCTTCTTTCGCAGTAATGTGACGGTCAAGTCCCTTATTTCCATCCTACCAGGTCGTCCATCAGTATTGTCTGATGATGGTTCTCGTTCACAATCAGAAGATAAGAGAGCATAATCACTGGGGTCCTGGCTAGCAGGATCTCAGTGAACACAGTCAAACACACCGACAAACAGGACAAAAGTGGGGGTAACCAAGCTAAAAAGAGGCTACTTTCCTACAGTGGCCATTCTGGAGTTCCATATGATTGGATGAAGCAGAAGTAGGTACAACCATACGTTGGAGGGCAGGCCTGAAAAAGCTGGTTCACAGTGACGAATGTTGAAATGGTGAACTTGTAGCAAAATGTTCTGTTATATGTGGCTGAATGATTTCAACACTAATGAGTAATTTCAAGGTAATTCACGTCATTTCTGTCATGCCATGCCAGGCCATCCATCTGTATCATCTAGTCATGCTTATTCTTTACATGAGTGGTTAATGTATTTGGAGCTACTCTTAAGATGGAGGCCACAGCCGGGAAGGCTGGTCCGTCAACATGTTTCTTGAAACAATGAAATTGCAGTAGAAGTTTGTATTCCATTTGTCAGGGTCATGTAAGTTCTTAGTTTTCCCTGTTTACATGCAAGCCCATACTACTTTTGTGCCTTTTTGAGCAGTACAGAGTATTTGGATTTGAATATTCCGCTGCCCCTGCAGCCAGTGAATCTTGTAAGAGAACCATTATGTACAAGGTGGAGAGCTAAATTCTACACTGCCTGCAACCTCCTTGCCTGTGCAGCTAGCATATCAAAATGACCACCTTAACGTGGTCTAGTCAGGTACACATAAAATCATTACTGGTCATTAGGTGGTGGTTTGCAGAATAAAGGAAATAATTGTATTGAGCAATCAAAGTTGGTTTAAAAAAGTTTACCTGCTTCTCCAACGCAAGTTTGTTATCAAATTTAAGTATGTCATTACTAACAGAGGTCATTGGCATTGACCAATTGCCTAAGATTGTGGTCGGACTGAATAATTTGAGAGAGATTTTAGTGACAGAGTAGGAGCACCTTGGTTTTGGCTATGTCCAACTTACACAATTTTGCTCTTATGCTGTTGTGGACTTCACTTAACACTCCTTGAAAAAAGATGTTGAGTTTTGATTATGATCCTGATAAGATAGGGCTTTGGTGTCAGAATGGAACATGAGTAACAAGCAAGAGAATGAATACTCCCAATAACAAAACATCTGCATTAACTATAATCCTGTACTGGAAAGAGCCCTGATCCACGTTACAAGTAATGGAGTAGGATTCAGAGTAGAAAGAAGTAAGAGAAGGTTTTTGAAATGTCTTGCTTAAGAGTTTTGCAAGGTAAGTGCAGTCCCCTCCATGCATGCTTAAAGTAACCGTTGGACTAAGAGGCCATCTGTGTGGAAACAATGGTGCCTATATTCGCACTCATCCTTCTGGCAGCAGCACTGATTGAAGGTCCCCCTCTCAGATCAGAATTCAGTGTGACTGAAAAGCGAAATGATACAAAGCATCTGATAGAGACTTCTAGTTGCAGATTCCTTACCTTAGAATTTCCCCCAGGTGTCAGACTGGATCCGGAGATCTTTCTTCGAGCAATACCCTTGCGCGCCGGTAGGTGGGGTCGGTCGACTCTGTAGGCGTCGTGGTCACTGTGATGACATCGGGAGTAGTACATACACGCCACCCTCGCTCAGTGACGTCAGTTCTTTTCTTTCCGCACCACACGCTGATCCGGAGAGAACTACCCTAGGCTTATTTTTTGTCCGAATTCGACCGGTTTGTCGAACTTTTTTGGTGCGATAATTTGTGCGTCGAGGATGCCCCCGAAGACCGGGTTCAAGCCGTGTGAGGACTGCCATCGGATGATGTTGGTGACGGATCCTCATCGTGTTTGCCTGTGGTGCCTCGAGCGCAACCACGACCAGAAGTCGTGCTCCGAGTGTAGGGCAATGCATCCAAAGGCTTTGAGGAAGAGGTCCTTAAAGCTGATGGCGGCCCGGCACTCGACTCTGCGTAGGTCCCGGTCTTGCTCAAGAGGGAGGTCTTGAGATCAGTCACAGAGCCATCACCACTCGTCTTCTTTGAAGTCCTCGGGTCAAGGTAAGAAGAAGAAGTCGAAGAAGTCCCATTGCTCTCTGACTTCACCCCATTGCTCGGCCGACGAGACCGCTGGACAAGCGTCCATGCACTAGGCCTTGTCCTCTGAGCCTTCGTCTGGGTCGACTATTCGCTTCCCCGAGTTTCCCAGAGCCGGAGCGACCCCAGCCCAACTTAGAGTTTTACAAGGCCATGCGCCTCATCTTTGGGCGTGCCGACCCCGATACGGCACCTTCGGCCCAAGGGGCTTGGCTGAGGGGCCTTCGGGTTCCACGCCAGCGGCTTCGGCCCCAGCCACTGAGGTCGCCTACTGATCCGTGCGCAGATCCGCACCGATGCCGGTCGTACAATCGAGACCTTCCCTGGAGCCGGGTCGATTATCGACGCTCCCAACGTCAGAAGTGCCCACTATTGACGTCAACCCAATTCTCATACCCGACAACTCGGAGTCGGAGCGGCGTCGGTGGGCCCTATTTGCCCGAGGTCAGATTCAGAACCATTTTCCTATGGGTACCAATAAGGGGAGGAATTGGAGGGGTCCCTGGACCCTTATGAATACCAGGAAGACCCTACTATGGACTGGGCACAGGACTTGGGCAAAGCCAGTGGTCTGGATACTTCTCCTGACGCTGGCATGCTGTCTCCTCCTGCTGTGGCTACTGCGGAGGGTGCTACCTATAGTATGGTGGTTAGTAGGGCGGCTGAGGTCCTTGGCCTTGAGCTACCTACTGTTTAAGTCAAGTCTAATCTCCTGACGGGGGTGCTTCAGCCTGGGGCTTCTATGTCAGAACCCCTTCTCCCATTTAATGAGGCCCTCACTGATGTCCTTTTGGGTACATGGTCCAAACCCAACACAGAGGCTCATGTGAACAGGACTATCGCTCCTCGCCATCGGCCTGCGCCGAACAACCTAAAGTTCCTGTCCCAACATCCTACGCCTGAGAGTCTTGTAATCCAGGCGTCCTCTTCTTCTGGCGCGTTCCCTTCTGCACCCCCGGATAGGGAATCCAAAAGGCTGGAACAATTTGGTTCCTCCAGCCTCGCACTGCGGTCCGTGAACACCGCATGTCTTTTGGGCCATTATTCCCACTCACTGTGGGATACGGTTGGGCAAGTCCTGCCGCAGATACCGGAGGAGGCCCATGCTACTAGACGGACTAGGAAGGTTTGGAGGATGCAGCGGGGGCAGAGGTGGACTGGACAGACCTCTGGTTCCCTGTCCCACAGCCACGGGGGATTCCGCGCACACGGCCACGCATAGCGTGTATTGCACAGTGGCTGGGTAGAGGACGCAACAGGGCGCCCCTTCCGTTGCCACGAAAGGGACGAAAAGCGGACTGTGGGGGGGGGGGGCGTGCACATTGGAGTTTCCAAGGCGGCACTCGCTCGGAGGCACTTTTCGTCTAAACTGGAACTCCGGCCTCCTTTATGCCTTTTCGCCTATCCCTCCTCTACCCTGAGTTCTCAAGAAAATCCAGTACGACCAGGCCCAAGTTATCTTGGTGGCCCCGGACTGGGCTCAAAGAGTGTGGTATCCAGAGCTATTGAGCATGTCCATCGATCCTCCACTCAGACTGCCTCTTTGGGCGGATCTTCTGTCGCAGCAGCAGGGGACGGTCCTCCACCTGAACCTGTCCAACCTCCGCCTTCATGCGTGAAGATTGAGCGGCACCAGTTGACTGCATTTGCCCTTCCACCCAAAGTCTGCAATGTTATCTTGGCAGCCAGGTGTCCATCGAATAAAACTGTATACGCCTGTCGTTGGAATAAGTTTGTTGCATGGTGCACCAACAAAACTTTTGACCCCCTTTCTGCCCCTCTTTCAGAGGTTCTTCTGTTTCTTCTTTCTTTAGACCAGCAGGGCTCTGCATTGGGCACCCATAAAGGGTATCTGTCTGCCATTTCCGCCTTTCTTAGGCTTCCTGATCAGCCCTCACTCTTTAAATCTTCTCTCCCACTCCCTTCATCATGCCTCAGTGGGATCTTAATCTTGTACTAACTTACTTGATGTGTACCCCCTTTGAGCCAATGCATAATTGTCCCTTGCAGCTCCTCACATTCAAAACTGTCTTTCTCATCGCTATCACCTCTGCTCGCAGGGTGAGTGAGCTTCAGACCCTTTCTTCAAAGCCTCCATACTTGTCTGTGCACCCTGACAAAGTGGTGTTACGCACTAGAGCTTTCTCCCTTCCTAAGGTGGTTACACCGTGTCATGTAGGTCAGTCCATCACTTTGCCTACCTTCTACGCACCCCCACATCCTTCCCATGAGGAGAGACTCCACCGTCTGGACCAAAAAAGAGCGTTGGGGTTCCATCTCAATCGTACTAAAGACTTCTAGGTGGACGATCAACTCTTTGTTGGCTATGTGGGTGCGAAGAAAAGGAAGGCAGTGCAGAAGCTTACCATCTCTTGATGGCTGCTTCTTTGCATCAAAATGTGCTACGCTTTGGCAAAGATGCAACCTCCTGACTGCTTGCGGGCTCATTCTACCAGAGCCACTGCTGCATCCACTGCGTTAGCACGCGGAGTTCCTGTCCTGGATATCTGTCAGGCAGCTACGTGGGCGTCTCTGCACACGTTTGCTGAGCATTACTGCCTGGACAGTCGGGTCCGTCGGGACGGCTTATTTGGTCGTTCGGTTCTGGAGGACTTTGTTCGCAGCCCACCACCAAGGATGGCATTGCTTGGGTATCTATTCTAAGGTAAGGAGTCTGCAACTAGAAGTCTCTATCAGATGTACAAGTTACTTACCTTCGGTAACAAAATATCTGGTAGCGGCTAACTGCATCACTGAGGCTCTGCTAACCAGAACCTCAGTGTTTATGCTCTCTTGTTGCTTTAAAATTGTCACTGCAGGCTAGTGACTAATTTTACCAATTCTCATTGGCACACTGGAACACCCTTATAATTCCCTTGTATATGGTACCTAGGTACCCTGGGTATTGGGGTTCCAGCAGATCCCTATGGGCTGCAGCATTTCCTTTTGCCACCCATAGGGAGCTCAGACAATTCTTACACAGGACTGCCATTGCAGCCTGAGTGAAATAACATCCACGTTATTTCACAGCCATTTTCACTGCACATAAGTAACTTATATGTCACCTATATGTCTAACCCTCACTTGTTGAAGGTTAGCACTAGCCAAGGTGCCCCGTCATTGTTCAGGGCAAATTCCCCAGACTTTGTGAGTGCGGGGACACCCTTACACGCGTGCACTACATATAGGTCAATACCTATATGTAGCGTCACCGTGGTAACTCCGAACATGGCCATGTAACATGTCTAGGATCATGGAATTGTCCCCCCAATACCATTCTGGTATTGGGGGGACAATTCCATGCATCCCCGGGTCTCTAGCACAGAACCCGGGTACTGCCAAACTTGCTTTCCGGGGTCTCCACTGCAGCTGCTGCTGCCAACCCCTCAGACAGGTTTCTGCCCCCCTGGGGCCTGGGCAGCCTGGTCCCAGGAAGGCAGAACAAAGAATTTCCTCTGAGAGAGAGTGCTACACCCTCTCCCTTTGGAAATAGGTGTGAAGGCTGGGGAGGAGTAGCCTCCCCCAGCCACTGGAAATGCTTTGATGGGCACAGATGGTGCCCTCTGTGCATAAGCCAGTCTACACCGGTTCAGGGATCCCCCAGCCCTGCTCTGGCTGGAACTGGACAAAGGAAAGGGGAGTGACCACTCCCCTGACCAGCACCACCCAGAGGAGGTGCCCAGAGCTCCTCCAGTGTGTCCCAGACCTCTGCCATCTTGGATTCACAGGTGTTGGGGCACAATGGACAGCTCTGAGTGGCCAGTGCCAGCAGGTGACGTCCGAGACCCCTCCTGATAGGTGCTTACCTCTCTTAGTAGCCAAGCCTCCTTTCTCAGTAGCCAAACCTCCTTTTTGGGCTATTTAGGGTCTCTTCTCTGGGCTATTCCTCAGATAACGAATGCAAGAGCTCACCAGAGTTCCTCTGCACTTCCCTCTTCGATTTCTGCCTAGGATCGACCGCTGACTGCTCCAGGAAGCCTGCTAAACCGCAACAAAGTAGCAAGACGACTACCAGCAACATTGAAGCTCCTCATCCTGCCGGCTTTCTCGACTGTTTCCTGGTGGTGCATGCTCTGAGGGCTGTCTGCCTTCACCCTGCACTGGAAGCCAAGAAGAAATCTCCAGTGGATCGACGGAATCTTCCCCCTGCCAACGCAGGCACCAGACTTCTGCATCACCGGTCCTCTGGGTCCCCTCTCATCCTTACGAGCGTGGTCCCTGGAACACAGGAGCTGGGTCCAAGTGTCTCCCACAGTCCAGTGGCCCTTCTATACAAATTTGGTGGAGGTAAGTCCTTGCCTCTCCACCCTAGACAGTAATCCTGTGTACTGCGTGATCTGAAGCTGCTCCGGCTTCTGTGCACTTTTCCAAGGATTCCTTTGTGCACAGCCTAGCCTGGGTCCCCAACACTCTGTCCTGCATTGCCCAACTCGCTGAGTTGGACTCAGACGTCGTGCGACCCTCCTTTGTGACTCTGAGTCGACTGCTGTCCTCCGATCTTCCAAGTGCCTGTTCAGGTACTTCTGTGGGTGCTGCCTTCTTCTGCGTGGGCTCTCTGAGTTGCTGAGTGCTCCCTCTGTCTCCTCCTCCAAGGGGCGACATCCTGGTCCCCAGCAGCACCCAAAATCCTCAACCGCGACTCTTGCAGCTAGCAAGGCTTGTTTGCGGTATTTCTGTGTGGAAACACTTCTGCAACCTCCATTACGCCGTGGGACATCTTCTGTCCAAAGGAGAAGTTCCTGGCACCTTCCGTTGTTGCAGAATCTTCGGCCTCTTCCACCCGGAGGCAGCCCTTTTGCACCTTCATCCGGGGTTTAGTGGGCTTCTGCCCCCCCCCCCCCCCCCCCCCCCAGACACTTGCGTGACTCTTGGACTTGGTCCCCTTTCTTTACAGGTCCTCAGGTCCAGGAATCTATCTTCAGTGTTTTGCTGCAGAATCCCCTATCTCAACTGTACTGTCTTTCTGGGGTAGTAAGGTAAATTTACTCCTACTTTTCAGGGTCTTGTGGTGGGGTATTTTGGACACCCTTACTGTTTTCTCACAGTCCCAGCGACCCTCTACAACCTACCATAGGCCTGGGGTCCATTCGTGATTTGCATTCCACTTTTGGAGTAGATGGTTTGTGTTGCCCCAAGGCTTATTTCTACCTATTGCAACCTATTGTGATTCTACATTGTTTGCACTACTTTTCTTACTGTTACTTACCCGATTTTGGTTTGTATACATATATTTTGTGTATTTTACTTACCTCCTAAGTGAGGGTATCATCTGAGATACTTTTGGCATATTGTCACTAAAGTAAAGTACCTTTATTTTTAGTAACTCTGAGTATTGTGATTCTTATGATATAGTGCTATATGATATAAGTGGTATAGTAGGAGCTGTGCATGTCTCCTAGTTCAGCCTAAGCTGCTAGAAACACCTCTATTCTACTAATAAGGGATAACTGGACCTGGCACAAGGTGTAAGTACCACAAGGTACCCACTGTAAGCCAGGCTAGCCTCCTACAATAAGCTAACAGTACAATCAAACATTTAACTATATACAAGCACAGTTCAGCTGGCTTGACCAAAATAGGAAACAAAGTAAGAAAAGACACCCTGAACAGTCCTGTGCTTCCCACCTGACACCACATAAAGACAAAGATTTTCCTTTGCTAATTGAAAAGAATATTTGTCCGGAGTCTTTATGACTTCCACTTCTCTCCTTCCTCAATCATATAGGTTTGTAATCCTGTCAATATGGTTTAATCAAACATGCGCAGGGCCCGTAATTTAGGAAGATAGGTTAATTTGCCATAGGCTCTTTCCATGTAGGATACTACAGGTTGCCAAGTTCGTGAAGTGTTGTCCTAGTCTTTGCTAATGTGAGAAATTAATCATTCTGTAGCCATCATTCCCATATGCGCCCCTGCAACATATTTGTTCTATTCAGGAACATTTTGTGGGGCCTGATGGCCGTTGAGTGCCATCCCATTGTCACCTTTAGGGCCAATTCCCTAGGGTGCACTGACAGGTTGTTTATATCGGTCTTTCCATAAAACCTTCTTCATCTTTTTGTGGCTATGTCTGTCTTAGGTGCTTCGGACCATCTCTTCATGTAGTGCCTTGATTTTGTATAGGGCCTTGTTCCATCCTTCAGTGCCTTGATATTTCATACATTTTTCGCATTCTATAATTGATTGGCTGTGCCGCTTCTAATACCTTGGTATGGAGAACGCAGTGTTGTATCTGTTGGTAGCCCAGTTGTTCTAGCTAAGGGAAGCACATAGGTTTTCCAGCAATCAACATATGATATTATGCCCCCCTTTAAAACATGTCTGAAATCATCATACAGCTTCCCATTCTCTAATCAGGGTGACATGACAGTCAAATTGCTTGTGTAAACTCTGGATTATCATTATCCAGATTCATGGTCAGGGGTGAGTAAAAGTTGGTAATTGTATGCCACAGTGCTATTGCGTCCTAAATATCCATCAGTGTGCTAGTGATATGGATGCAGTATACATTTTGTGGTCTGTGTCTGCGTGGCAACCGTACCAAGTCACACAGAGTTCTAGCAGTCATTGCCCTGCCACATGTCCATTGTCTATTAGATTCCATCGTTGACCATTCCCCAATGATTCTTAGTTGAGTCATTTATACCAACTACTGATTTGGGGGAGTACAAGGCCATCTTTATCCCTGGGTGCTGATAGAAGCTTCTTGGTAATCCATTGAACGCTTTTTCAGCATCCGGTTATAGAAATACATTGGGCGAAGGTCTGCTTGCCAGTTGTGGGTTTGCCAGAGGTTGAGTCGTGTTGAGCGCCCTGGCATAAACACAGACTGGTCTCTATGTATGAGGGGCGTTATGACCTGCAGCAGGTGTGTTGCCAGTACAGTGGCTAGGATTTTGACCTCAATATTAAGCAGTGATATTGGACGGTAGGATGCGCACCTGTCACACAGCTTGCCTTCTTTGTGGATAACTTTAATAGAGGCAGTACGAAGGTCTGAGGGTAGCGTACCAGTCAAGTTTATCTCCGTAAAAAAGGTATAGCAGATCGGGACCCAGGATGTCAAGGTATCATTTGAAGAGCTCAGCGGGAATGCCTTTGGGCCTGGGGTCTTCCCCATCTTTAGTTTAGCAACTGCAGTCTCAACCTCAGTGAGAAATATATCACTCTCAAGAGCCTCAACCTCAGCTGACCCCAATACTGGAGTTGTAATGTTATTTAAATATTGAGTGATAGTTTCTTGGTCGCTCAATGGGCAAGCCTCTTAGAAGACTCTATAGTAAGACGTGAATGCCTGGGCTATCTGGGCATCTGTAGTGTGTGCAATTACCATATTGTCCCTGATCTCGCTGACTTATCTAGCCTCCATTTCTTTTTTACTTATCCAGGCCAGACGCTTCCTGGAGTTATCCCCTACTTCATGTAATCTATGTGGGTAGCTAGTCTTCGCTGTCTAACTTTGTCTTGGGCTAGGTTGCAGTATTCTGTGCGCAAGACCCCTAGTTGCCGCAGTAGGTGGGGATCCGGAGAGGCAATCCACCTCTTCCCTAACCTGAGGATCTGTTGTTCTAGGTGCTCCTGCTCTACCACTTCTCACCTCTTTCTGTGGGCTACCAGATTTAGTGCCCTATCCCTTAGGACGGGTTTGTATGCTTCCCATTGCACTATTTTTAAGTTGTCTGAACCCTCATTTTCCTCAAAATAGAGTTGAGTGTCTGCCCGAAGGCACCTGTCCACTTATTTGTTTTGAAGTTTCCATGCATTCAGTTTCCACAACTGACCTAGAGCCCTGAGCTTTGTTCCTATTTGAACCAGCATTGGTGAGTGGTCAGACAATCCTCTCGCCTGATATTCTGCCCTGGCTATTTTCCCTACCTCCGCCGCTGGGACAAAGATATGGTCTAACCAAGAAAATACTTTATGGGCATGAGGGCTGATGTCTCCATATATCAGACAGACCTGGTGTCTCCGCATAGCGGGCCAGGGGAGTACTATGTGGGGATTCCCTAGGTGTGTCAGAGCATCACATTGTTGAAGTCCCCGGCCTATGTTATGGTGGGAGCCTGGGGAGTCCAACGAAAATTTAGAATACTTGGGCTAGTGTAGGGCTTGGAGACAGGGTGGGGCATATATGCAAATCAGGGTAAGTTCACGTCTGGCCCAAGTGCCCCTAATGCCGACATATCTGCCTTGTGGGTCTGTCCATTCCCTTGTTACTTTGGAAGGAGGGGGGGGGGGGTTATTTAATCAGTGTGGCCACACTCCTAGAGCCTGATGTATAACCTGAGTGTGCTAGGAACACGTATGCATCTCGTCCCAGAAAGTGACATTGGGTGCTCTGCAGATGCATTTCCTGCAGCATAACAATATCCAGCTGCAAGCATCTGACATAGTTTGATACCAATCTGCATTTAACTTTATCACCTAACGCGTTGACATTCCACATGAGTACCGTGAGCGTGTGGGTGGCGTCAGGGGTGGTCCCGGCAATTGTGTATTGGTTATGGTGTTGTATTCTGCCTGCCATCTATTGCCTCCCATGCGTAGTATGTCACTACTACTGCACCTGCTCTCCAATTACTAACATTGTAGCTTGCAAAATAAAACCAAGAACCACTCCCAGCGTCCCTCGCAGGCAACCCCTCCCCTCTCACCTTCCTGACCACCTCAGGGCGCTTCAACATATCGCAACTGTGCACAAAAGGATTCAGAGAGGTCTGTCGCCCTACCCCACCAGAACGTACTATCCTAGTATGTACTAAAGTTCATAATGAAAGTGGAGAAAGAAAAAATAGTAGCGATAGAGAATACAAAAGGAAAGAGGATGAGCGATAAAGGAAAGATAAAAGCCGGAAGAGAGAACTTACGAGAAGTTCTGTTTAAGCAGTCAAATGCCTCAGAGGACTGGCTCCATCTCCCTCTTTCAAAGTAGGGGGGGGGGGGGCTAGTGGCATGCCATAATGGCATCCAATTACCGCCCATTACTCCGGCTATGTAATTGCCACTTCAGGGATTCGAGGATTATGGGTCTGGTTCATGGCTCTGTGGCCGATGTTCTTGTTATATCTTTTCTGCCTCCAACGCTGCAATTTCTGCTGCGAGGGGGTGTATACTTTCTGCTTCTGAAGATGAATCTTCCCCTTCAGTCTTCGACATAGATGTTGTATCTCGCACTGGCCTGTGGGTTTCTTTGGAGCAAGACTATTGCTTGCCTCTGCGTCTGTAGACAATCCTTCATTTTCTCTTAGTGCTGTCTTTGGGCACTGTATTTCCCCGCCAATCGGTGCAAGTCTACAGTTCTTGTTGATGCTTATTCTGGCTTGTCTTTGGTCTGGCCCCGGATATTCTTAATGTTTGCTGACTGGGTCAAGCGTCTAACTGTGTCGGGAGCCTGGGTCTCTCCTCCAGCTAGTGCCACACCTCTGTAGGCATTTGCAAAAAGATGGCCTTTCCCTTGTACAGAACCTTCAGCTTTGCAGGGAATAACAGCATGTTCGATGGCATCTGTCGCTGTAGATACGCATGTTCTGCAATAGCTCGCCATCTGGTGTTGGGCCGGAGTGTTACAAGTTGTTTTTCTTCGAAGAAGTCTTTCGAGTCACGGGACCGAGTGACTCCTCCTTTTGTCTCCATTGCGCATGGGCGTCGACTCTATCCTCGATTGTTTTTTTTCCGCCATCGGGTTCGGACGTGTTCCTGTCGCTCCGAGTTTCGGAACGGAAAATTAGCTAATTTCGGAAGATTTTCGTCGGTATTGTTGCGTTCGGGATCGGCGTACTTACATTCAACACCGCATCGAAGATCGAACAGCTCCGGTGCCCTTCGGGGTAGTTTTTTCGATCCTCCGTCGGGGCCTGGTCGGCCCGACCGCGTGCTGAAGAACGCCGATGGAACGGACCCCGTTTCGTTTCTGCCCCAAATGCCACAATAAATACCCCTACACAGACCAACACTTGGTCTGCAACCTGTGCCTGTCACCTGAGCACAGCGAAGACACCTGCGAGGCCTGTCGTGCGTTCCGGTCCCGAAAAACACTCCGAGACCGTCGAGCCAGAAGACTTCAGATGGCGTCCGCACCGACAGCCCACCGGGAGTTCGAGGAAGAGGAAGGTACCTTCTCGATCCAAGACTCCGACTCCGAAGGATTCGACGATACACAAACCGTGAGTAAGACGTCGAAAACCACACAGAGGAAGATTTACAAGGCCCAGGGGACGCCACTGCCACCAGGCCATGGCTCGACCCATAAATTCGGTGACCGACCATCGGCACCGAAAAAGGCCCAAACAGTGCCGAGATCGTCCGACTCCGGTCGAGACACCGGCACGCAGCCTTCTCGGGACCGAGAAAGTGCTGGAGACAAGCCTCGACACCGAGATGCCGGTGTGGACACGGCTCGACGCCGAGACAGCGGCACAGAAACAGATCGACGCCGAGAGGTTTCGGCCCCGAAAAGGAAAAAAGTCACCTCGGAGCTGAAAAAACACGCAGACAAAGTTTCGATGCCGAAACAAACTGCAAGCGACCCAGCTTCAGGCTCTTATACAGAAGAGCACTCGCTAACCTCCCAAATGCAGAAGCATAGGTTTGAGGAAGAGCTACAAGCAACTGATGTGGACCATACGCAAAAGCGTATCTTCATTCAGCAGGGGACAGGAAAAATAAGCACCCTTCCCCCCATTAGGAGAAAGAGGAGGTTGGAGTTCCACACGGAACAAACACCACAACCAAAAGTGGTGAAAAGAGTTACACCACCACCCTCACCTCCGCCCGTGATTGACGTTTCACCAGCACAAACTCCATCACACTCCCCAGCTCACACCACCATGAGCCAGGGTGACCAAGATCAGGACGCATGGGACCTATACGACGCCCCAGTGTCAGATAACAGTCCGGAGTCATACCCTGCGAAGCCATCTCCACCAGAAGACAGCACCGCGTACTCTCAAGTGGTGGCTAGAGCAGCACAATTTCACCACGTAAGCCTCCACTCAGAACAGGTCGAGGATGATTTCTTATTCAACACACTCTCCTCCACCCACAGCTCATACCAAAGCCTGTCTATGCTCCCTGGTATGCTCCGCCACGCAAAAGACATCTTTAAGGAGCCGGTTAAAAGTAGGGCAATCACACCAAGGGTAGAAAAAAAGTATAAGCCGCCTCCTACGGACCCGGTTTTCATCACTACACAGCTGCCACCAGACTCTGTCGTTGTAGGAGCAGCTAGGAAAAGGGCCAACTCTCACACATCTGGAGATGCACCACCCCCAGATAAAGAAAGCCGCAAGTTTGATGCAGCTGGTAAAAGAGTCGCAGCACAAGCTGCAAACCAGTGGCGCATCGCGAACTCCCAGGCACTACTTGCGCGCTATGACAGAGCCCACTGGGACGAGATGCAACATCTCATTGAACATCTGCCCAAGGACTTACAAAATAGGGCAAAACAAGTGGTTGAGGAGGGACAGGCCATCTCCAACAACCAGATCCGCTCCTCCATGGACGCTGCAGATACAGCTGCACGGACAATTAATACATCTGTAACTATCAGAAGGCATGCATGGCTCCGAACGTCTGGATTTAAGCCAGAGATTCAACAAGCAGTTCTCAATATGCCTTTTAATGAAAAAGAACTGTTCGGTCCAGAAGTGGACACAGCGATTGAGAAACTGAAAAAAGATACGGACACTGCCAAAGCCATGGGCGCACTCTACTCCCCGCAGAGCAGAGGGAATTACAGCTCATTCCGTAAAACGCCCTTTCGAGGGGGGTTTCGGGGTCAAAGCACACAAGCCAGCACCTCACAAGCCACACCGTCCAGTTACCAAGGACAGTATAGAGGAGGTTTTCGGGGACAATATAGAGGAGGGCAATTCCCTAGAAATAGAGGAAGATTCCAAAGCCCCAAAACCCCTACTACTAAACAGTGACTCACATGTCACTCACCCCCTCCACACAACACCAGTGGGGGGACGAATAGGTCATTATTACAGAGCATGGGAGAAAATCACTACAGACACTTGGGTTCTAGCAATTATCCAACATGGTTATTGCATAGAATTTCTACAATTCCCTCCAAACATACCACCAAAAGCACAAAATTTAACAACACACCATTCCAATCTCCTGGAGATAGAAGTGCAGGCACTATTGCAAAAGAATGCAATCGAATTAGTGCCAAACACACAAATAAACACAGGAGTTTACTCACTGTACTTTCTGATACCAAAGAAGGACAAAACACTGAGACCAATCCTAGACCTCAGAGTAGTGAACACTTTCATCAAATCAGACCACTTCCACATGGTCACACTACAAGAAGTATTGCCATTGCTAAAGCTGCACGATTACATGGCCACTTTAGACCTCAAGGATGCTTATTTCCATATACCAATACACCCATCGCACAGGAAATACCTAAGGTTTGTATTCAAAGGAATACATTACCAATTCAAGGTACTGCCTTTCGGATTAACAACCGCACCAAGAGTCTTTACCAAATGTCTAGCGGTAGTCGCAGCACACATAAGAAGGCAGCAGATACATGTGTTCCCATATCTAGACGACTGGCTAATCAAGGCCCATTCGTTAATAGAGTGCTCAAATCACACAAATCATATCATACAAACCCTCTTCAAACTAGGGTTCACCGTCAATTTCACAAAATCCAAAATTCTGCCACGCAAGGTACAACAATACCTAGGAGCCATAATAGACACATCAAAAGGAGTAGCCACTCCAAGTCCACAAAGAATTCAAAATTTCAACACCATCATACAACGCATGTATCCAACACAAAAGATACAAGCAAAGATGGTATTACAACTCCTAGGCATGATGTCATCATGCATAGCCATTGTCCCAAACGCAAGACTGCACATGAGGCCCCTACAACAATGCCTAGCATCACAGTGGTCTCAAGCACAGGGTCACCTTCTAGATCTGGTGTTAATAGACCGCCAAACTTACCTCTCGCTTCTGTGGTGGAACAACATAAATTTAAACAAGGGGCGGCCTTTCCAAGACCCAGTGCCACAATACGTAATAACAACAGATGCTTCCATGACAGGGTGGGGAGCACACCTCGATCAACACAGCATACAAGGACAATGGAACGTACATCAAACAAAACTGCATATCAATCACCTAGAACTTCTAGCAGTTTTTCAAGCACTAAAAGCTTTCCAACCAATAATAGTTCACAAATACATTCTCGTCAAAACAGACAACATAACAACAATGTATTATCTAAACAAGCAGGGGGGGACGCACTCCACGCAGTTAAGCCTGCTAGCACAAAAAATTTGGCATTGGGCAATTCACAACCAAATTCGCCTAATTGCACAGTTTATACCAGGGATACAAAATCAGCTCGCAGACAATCTCTCTCGAGATCACCAACAGGTCCACGAATGGGAAATTCACCCCCAAATTCTGAACACTTATTTCAAACTCTGGGGAACACCTCAGATAGACTTGTTTGCAACAAGGGAGAACGCAAAATGCCAAAACTTCGCATCCAGATACCCACACAAACAATCCCAAGGCAATGCCCTATGGATGAACTGGTCAGGGATATTTGCTTACGCTTTTCCTCCTCTCCCTCTCCTTCCTTACCTGGTAACCAAACTCAGTCAAAGCAAACTCAAACTCATATTGATAGCACCAACTTGGGCAAGGCAACCCTGGTACACAACGCTGCTAGACCTATCAGTGGTACCCTGCATCAAATTGCCCAACAGGCCAGATCTGTTGACACAGCACAACCAAAAGGTCAGGCACCCAGATCCAGCATCGCTGAATCTAGCAATCTGGCTCCTGAAATCCTAGAATTCGGGCACTTACAACTTACTCAAGAATGTATGGAAGTCATAAAACAAGCCAGAAGGCCATCCACCAGGCACTGCTATGCAAGTAAATGGAAGAGGTTTGTTTGCTACTGCCATATTAATCAAATTCAACCATTACACACAACTCCAGAACAGGTAGTGGGTTACTTGCTTCACTTACAAAAATCTAACCTAGCTTTCTCTTCCATTAAGATTCACCTTGCAGCAATATCTGCATACCTGCAAACTACCTATTCAACTTCCCTATATAGGATACCAGTCATTAAAGCATTCATGGAGGGCCTTAGGAGAATTATACCACCAAGAACACCACCTGTTCCTTCATGGAACCTAAATGTTGTCCTAACTAGACTTATGGGTCCACCTTTTGAACCCATGCACTCCTGCGACATACAGTTCCTAACCTGGAAGGTGGCATTTCTCATCGCCATTACTTCCCTAAGAAGAGTAAGCGAGATTCAGGCGTTTACTATACAGGAACCTTTTATACAACTACACAAAAATAAAGTCGTCCTAAGAACCAATCCTAAATTTTTGCCAAAGGTTATTTCACCGTTCCATCTAAATCAAACAGTGGAACTTCCAGTGTTCTTTCCACAGCCAGATACCGTAGCTGAAAGGGCACTACATACATTAGATGTCAAAAGAGCATTAATGTATTACATTGACAGAACAAAAAACATCAGAAAGACTAAACAACTCTTTATTGCATTTCAAAAACCTCACGCAGGAAACCCAATTTCAAAACAAGGTATAGCCAGATGGATAGTTAAATGCATCCAAATCTGCTACCTTAAAGCTAAACGACAGCTGCCCATTACACCAAGGGCACACTCAACCAGAAAGAAAGGTGCTACCATGGCCTTTCTAGGAAACATCCCAATGCAAGAAATATGTAAGGCAGCCACATGGTCTACGCCTCACACATTCACCAAGCACTACTGTGTAGACGTGTTATCCGCACAACAAGCCACAGTAGGTCAAGCCGTATTAAGGACATTATTTCAGACTACTTCCACTCCTACAGGCTGATCCACCGCTTTTGGGGAAATAACTGCTTACTAGTCTATGCAGAACATGCGTATCTACAGCGACAGATGCCATCGAACTGAAAATGTCACTTACCCAGTGTACATCTGTTCGTGGCATCAGTCGCAGTAGATTCGCATGTGCCCACCCGCCTCCCCGGGAGCCTGTAGCAGTTTGGAAGTTACCTTCAATTATTTATATATGTATCATCTCAACCTTAAATAGGTGCATACTTAGTCACTCCATTGCATGGGCACTATTACTACAATTCAACTCCTACCTCACCCTCTGCGGGGAAAAACAATCGAGGATAGAGTCGACGCCCATGCGCAATGGAGACAAAAGGAGGAGTCACTCGGTCCCGTGACTCGAAAGACTTCTTCGAAGAAAAACAACTTGTAACACTCCGGCCCAACACCAGATGGCGAGCTATTGCAGAACATGCGAATCTACTGCGACTGATGCCACGAACAGATGTACACTGGGTAAGTGACATTTTCAATATTGGAGTTGGAGGGCACACAGTTTAGTTTTCACAGAGTCAAATGTACTGCGCCGACATTGAACCTCCCAACCTTCGTCTGGGAATACCATAATATGCTGTTGTCTTTTGTCATGTTATCTGTGTTCCCCTGATGGGCTCCGGAGTTCGGAGCTGTCGCCTGTGCCTTACAGGGTGGTACCTCATGGCAGGTGCCTTTCCACAGGCTCGCTCACTCCTTATCCCCTGCCATGTCATTTTTCACTGTGACCTCACTGGCCTGACACCACACTCGCTCTTGGTGGTCCTCCTGGCAGTTCAGGCATATTTCAGCTGCGTACTCCCCAACACTCCACTTATTGTGTACTCAAGCAGTAATTCAGGGCAGATGCCCCCCGAATGACTGAGCTATAGCCACCACGCATCAGTCCCCTGGCCAAGTTGAGATCTGTAGTGCGGATCCTTCCCCAACCTTTTCTAAGATGGGCTATGTCTTCTGGTTCTTGTTGTGCCTACTCATCTGTGGTGCCAGGCTCCCACTCCCTGTCCTACCATCTGCACTCAGTCAATGACATTGGCAGTTTAGGGCCGGGCTTCAGGGTTTCTCAGACGGCGTTCGTCACCATTTTGTTCAGGATGATCAGGTTCGTGTCCCTCGTGTTAGTGCAGTTTCTTGCCAGTCTGGAGATCCAAAATTGCATACAGATCACGCAGGATGCATTGATTAAAGTCAGATGTTATCTGGTGGGCTGGAGCTCACAGTGGGTGCGACTATTTGGCCATATTGCCTGCTACATGCCCCCCCCCCCCACCTTCCAGTGTTGATCCAGAGTTAGCTGTGCTGTCCTGTGATAGAATAGACTTAATCACTGGGACATATTTCTCCCTCTCAAACTCTTACAGTGTACCTGCCATCAAACAGACTGGTGACAAGGAAGCACAGATTTGCTCCTGGCAATCCTGACTTTCTGCTCCAGCAGATTTCATTCCCTACCACCCCAACCAAAAGGGAATCAAAGAAGATGGAAAATTGTCTTACCTTGTGATTGTGAACTGTTTCGGAAAACATCAGACAAACCTTGCAACTTCTGATCCTTGACAGTCAAGATGCTGTGAAATACACTATCTGATATGGTCCAGACATACCCTTACTGCCTAGGTAGGGCAGATGGGACCAGCATGATCCTTGGATGTGCAGCAGTCCCTCATGAACATCCCATTTGATGGCTTGAAACTTTGTGGAGGGAAGGCTTACTCGGCCCCCAAGAAATATAAAGAAAGCAAGGCCACTGCTCGATCTCTAAGCCTAACTCAGCCTGTTTCTCAGTTTCCCAAGCAACAGCACCCCTTTTGAGGATTCAGTAGGAGGTATCAGCAGAGGAAACACCAATACTGGCCTCAGTAACAGCAGGCTTCCTAGCCCTTTCAAGGGTGAGGTAAGGGAGCTGACCAATAGCAATCAGGCCCCTAGTAGCAACACACAACCCCAACCCCTCCCCCTGCAGCCTTTACACCCCCAATTGCCTTTGGCAGCACGCGATCAGCCAGTAGGAGATTGGGTCACCTTTCACCTCTCCAGATGGAGGAGCATCAGATTGTGGAAAATAGACCAGTCCAGTCTGCCAGACTTAACACACGCACTGCAATACCTTCTAGATGACCGCTTGTCCATACTCCATGGAGAAGTCCAGGTTCTATTGGTAAAGGGAACAATAGAGGGTGCCAGGATCTGAGACTGGGACTGGTTTCTGCTGCCATTGTTTTCTGGTGCAGAAAAAAGATCTTAGACCTCAGAACGTTCCCTGGAAAGACACGTTAAAAATGCTCACCCTTGCCCAAGGTCTGTCTGCCCTACATCTAGGAGAATGGATGGTAGCTGTAAACTTGCAGATAACACACTTTTACAAACCCATCCTGCAGTCTTACAGGTGTCACTTGCAGTTTGTTATTCCATAAGCACTTCCAGTTCTCTGTACTCCCCTTTGGCCTTACCAGTGCACCTCAGGTGTTCACATAGGTGATGGTGGTGGCAGCAAATCAGCAGCGCAGGTCTGGGATACTAGTCTCGATAACTAGTCATACCTCCACCCTCAACAAGTACAGGCTCTGATCTTGATGCTTCAACCTTTGACCTAGTTCTCAGTAAGAGAATTTCTGGGCCTCCTGCTTGTTGTGGATCACACCAGGGGTCACATGCAGGCTCTGCAGTGAGATCCGAAGTATCACTGAGATCCCCACTGAGGCAGCCTCTCGGGCTCTATCCAGTTGTTGAAGTAGACTGCAAAAGAAGTAGGGGCTGCTCAACTTCAGTTTGGCTGGTGGCAGGCCTCTCTCCCTTCCCTAACCACAACTAACAGTTGGGACTGATGCATCATTGCTGGATTGAGGAAGTAATCTGGAAGAGGCGGAGATCAGAGGACTCTAGTCTCCAGGAAAGGCTTGTCTCCACATCAGATTTCTGGAGTTTGAATGATTTGCTTGCCACTGAAAGCATTCTTTCTGACCATTAAAGGGGAACTTGTGTAGGTACTCATGGATAAGAAATGCCATGTGGTATTGCAACAAGTAGGGGGAGTGAGGTGGGGTTGTGGCTTCTGTGTCAGTAGACTTTGCACACTTGGAAGTTGCTGAATTCATAGGGCATTTCCCTGATTGTCCAGCACCTGTCAAGATCTTTGAACGCTTGGGTGGACAAACTCTGCAACATTGCCTATCTTAGGTGGTACAGGACATCTTACAACAATGGACAGAACCTTTGCTCCTCTGTTCACCACTATGGTGAGTGCTCAGTGTTAAAATGTTTAGGTCTCCTGGTTCCAAAGGCAGTTCTTCCTCTGGGATACCTTCAGCCAGCAGGGAGGCTCAGGAATCCTGTGGCCCTCTCCACCCCTCCTGCTCCTGCCCAGAGAACTCAAGAAAATCTAGAGAGACTGGGCATAAGTCATCCTGTTGGCCCCGGACTGGGTGATTAGAGTTTGGTGGCCGAAATTCTGCCTATGAGTATATGCTCTTCACTATGGCTGCACCAAAGGGAGAACCTCTCTTTCTTTCTTTCTTTCTTTCTTTCTTTCTTTCTTTCTTTCTTTCTTTCTTTCTTTCTTTCTTTCTTTCTTTCTTTCTTTCTTTCTTTCTTTCTTTCTTTCTTTCTTTCTTGCAAAGACCATAAAAGTAACATTAAACAATACAATGCATGAGTTTAGCTGAGTTCTTTTTTCTTTTTTTGAATTTTTTATTTATCATTTGTCAATAGAAAGATAAAACAAAGCAAGAAAAAAGCACAGATTGCTACCATTACTTCAAGTTAGGATATAGCACATGAGTCCAAACATTACATCATCCATGCGAGTACAGGCATTACAATACTCCAATCATTTTGGGAGTATGCATGTGGCAGATATACAGGTGTTGTCAGAGTTTGGTACTGTATGTGTCCCCATAGTCCACGAGTGGCCACCTGCAACTGTGCTATGTTTGGTCTGGATGAGCAGATATCAGATAATTTACGCAGGGGTTCCCATATGTTTTTGGGGCATGATATGGGCGGTTGAAGCTCTGCAAGTAACTCACTAGTGGTATCGCAATAGATAAGACTTTGTAGCCATAGTTCCATTGTGGATGTTTTTTTTTACCAGTGTATGTCAAGTTCGCGTTTCGCTAGTAGCAGGGCTAGCACCATATACCGTCTGACAGATTGGGGGACGTCGGCTATATAACCCTTAAGTGCAAGCATGGGGCAGAGGTACAGTGTAACTTCTATCATTACGGATACTTTGATAAAAATATCTCGCCAGTATTGCGCCGATAGGGGGCATGTTCATGTCATGGGTGCAAAATCTGCCAGGGTTGCCAGACATTTAGGACAGTTTGGTGAGCGGCCAAAAGTGTGCAGAGAAAATTTGGATTGTGTACGTTAGACAAATGTTTCCCGCGTAATAGGGAGCCATGTATGATTTGGTAGGGGTAATGCAGGGGAGTAGAGATGGTCCCCGTGGAGAAGTCTGGTCAGCTTGCACCATGCCCAACATGTGGTTGAGACTGTTTGTATGACATTGGGGTCTAGTGAGTATCCCTCCAGGAGGAGAGAGCGCAGAGGAATCGGAGAGGCATGTTTTCTTTCGGGTATGTTGAATTGCAACCTGGCATCTGGGTGGTACCAGTGTGCTGCAAAATGGCCTTGTGCGACTATGTCATACAATTGGAAGTGTGGAACCCCCAACCCACGCGTTCATAGACGAGTGTCAATGCATCCCAACAGATCCTGTGAAATGTATCCGCCCAGATTAGTTGTGTAAGGACTCTCCTAAATTATAAGAAAAATTAGTTAGAGAGAGGTATAGGAATGTTAGTGAACAGAAATAGAAATTTTGTGAGGACAACCATTTTAATAATGGCTATGTGGCCTGCCATAGATAGTGCAAGGCAGACCCATCTCTCTATTTGTGCAGCGAGTCTGTACTGGCCAGTCCCATAATTGAGTCGGATCACTTGGTTCTTGTCCCTATGTATGTACACTCCTAGATATTTGATGTGCTCATCACTCCACATCAGCGGAAGAGTGATCGGATGGGTGATGTCTTGTCTGTGAGTGGAAAGAGTTCGGGTTTGGAACAATTAACTTGTAGCCCAGAGTATGTAGCAAATCGGGCTACCTCTTTTAGGCCCGGGTCTAAATTATCTCCAGAGTTCCTCAAGAACAGCAGCACATCCTCTGCGTATAGTGATATGAGCAATAGACCTGTTCTGAATTGTAGTCCTCTATGCATATGTTTTTCTTGGAGATGTCATACCAATGGGTCCATGGCGATTATAAAAAGTAGGGGGGGCAATGGGCACCCTTGTCGTGTGCCTCGCAAAATCGGGAAGGCCGGGAACAGGGTATCATTAATTCTGAGTCTGGCTATTGGCTCAGTATATAGGTGTTTAATCAGGGAGAGGAAGCTGCGAGGGATGCCTGGCTTATGGAGGGCCACCATCAGAAATGGCCACTCCAGCGAGTCAAAAGCCTTTTCTGTGTCGAGGAGTGTCACTATTGTGGGGACCGCAGGGGAAACTGTATTAAGCGTGGTGAACCATGTACAAAGGTTGATGGCTATTGACTGCTGTGGGACAAATCCCGATTGAGCTGATGATATAAAGCTATCCATTAGTAGCAATAGTCGTGTTGCTAGTAGCTTCGCCAGGATTTTGTTATCAAAGTAAATGGGTATATAGGAGTCGCATTATGTTCAGTCTTTGTCTGGTTTGATCAAAAGGGTAATTACCGCCTCTCTGAGCGTTTGTGGCAGTACACCAGATTCCAGTGCCTCTGTGTATACTTCCAATAGGTGTGGTGCTAGTATTGTCTTATATGCCTTGTAGAAGGCACAGCTGAAGCCATCGAGCCCAGGTGCCCTGGAACCATCCAAAGCCTCTATCGCACAGACTATCTCTATGCATGTGAATGGTTCATTCAGAAACTGTTGCTGGGTGTGGGTGAGCCAACCATGGCTATTTCATCAAGATAAGGTGTCAGGGCGGGTTTCTTAAAGTTTTGGCTGGAAGTATATAGTTGCGTGTAGTATGTGGGAAATTCGGATTTTATCCCAGATGTGTCAGTTATATGTGTGCTGGCTACCGCGTACAACTGGGGTATATGCAGGGAGGCTCTAGAGGGTCCCCGTACTGCCTAGCATTAGCATACTTGCCCAACTAATGTGCTTCGAGCTCCGCGAGGTTACGGAACTCCTCCATGAGGGAGGCCCTCCTGCACTTGTTAGTTTGCATGTGACTCTGCGCAGCAGTGCAATCCAGTTCAGCTAGTGCTTTCTCCACTCAGGACAGACTGCTGCAGATGTTACGCTGGACTATCATTTATTTAGCTATACAGACTCCCACCCCCCACATACGCTTTGAAGGCTTCCCATAAGGTGACGTAAGAGGTCACTGTTCCTTTATTTATGTCAAAATGCTCTGTAATCGCTTTTTGTAGTAAGGTGCGAAAGAGCATGTCTTATAATGCTAAGGTGGGAAATCTCTATCTATGCTTTCGCGGAACTGACTGTGGAATCCTACAGAGAAGCTTGACGGAGTGTCCCAACAGCGTCCGTGGGAGATGTGCGATGTTGCTTACCTAAAGTGCGGTGGAATTCGAGACCAGCCAGTAGTCTTTTTGTGTCCATGTGTTGTGTGGAGCAGAATAGAAAGTATAATCTGAGGTGTGCGTGTTTTGTATGCGCCAGGGGTCCTGTAGCCTGTAGACTTCACAGATGTCCTGCAGGATTTGCAAGGATCGAGGTTTGATGGTGGGGTGTACCGCTGTGGTGTCGGTGTGCATCCATGGTTATATTAAAGTCCCTGCCTGTAATGATGTGATCTTCTGCCAGTTGGTCTATACGGGACAGGAGGGCAAGGAAAAAGTCAGGGTCGTCTGTGTTCGGGGCATAGACATTAACTAATAGGACCCGGTGCCCTGCCAGTGATCCTGCCAACAATAGATATCTAGTCTGTTCATTCTCCGAGGTGCAGATTGGATAGAATTTCAGGGTCCTATGTGTCAATGTACAGACCCCTCGAGAATATGAGTTCTAGCAGGAGAAGTACCTGTGAGGACCCCAACTAGCTGCAAATTTGTGCATGTCTTGTGGCAGGAGGTGGGTCTCTTGCAAGAATGCGATCCGTGCCCCATGTCTATTCAGGTATTGCAGCACTTGCTTGCCTTTGCGGAGATTATTCAATCCTCGAATATTCCAGGATATAAAAATGGCTTCCAGGTCCGCCCGCCCATTAGATTTACAGCCCATCATGTATTTTGATGTATGTGTGTACGATGCATTACAAGTATTAGCATTCTATGCAATAAAACAATGACGTGGAACTGATAAACAACAATTATGTGAATCATTGTCCCGTACCCACACCCAGCAAAAAGCTGTCTGGTGAATCCCCAACAATAGAATAAATAGAACACATAAATCAGAAATAGGAAAACAGTCCCTCAAAAGATGAATTTGGTATCCATCATGGGGGAAGCGACACTACAATGGGCATCTCCCCACTAAATCCAGATCCATCTGCGATAAGGTTCTAGAGCAGTCCAGTGCGCCAGCCCGATTTACTACCTTTTATGTCTATTGAGTAAATCAGTTGCATTTTCCAGATGCATGTAGGCTGTGTCCGCCGGCAGCTGTACACCCGTCTATGCTGCAACATGTCCTTGCTGGGCGAGTTTTGTGTTATGGGGGGGAACTCTCAGGCCTGTCTCCCTAGCCTCTATCACATTGTTTGGCAATGGTTTTACAAAACTCCAGGGCGTCAGATGGGTTCTCCAAAATGCACATTTTACCATTAACATCAACTCGCAGCCGCGCTGGGTATAACATTCCATATCGAATGCCTAGCTTGTGTAGTTGTGATTTTGCCTGCGCAAACTTGCAACGTGCATCCTGGACAGAGATCGTGAAGTCAGGGAATATTGACACAGACATACCCTGATGCTGAAGGGGGCCTTTTTCCCTTGCAAGATGTAGGGCAGCATTGCGGTCCCTGAAATTCAGCATGCGGGCCAGTATATGTCTCTGCGGTGCACCGGGCAAGGTCCTAGGGTTCTGTGGGCACGTTCCACCACAAAAGTAGCAGTGAAGTGGTCACGGCCCAGCATTTCAGTCAGCACGGTCTCTACAAAAGTATCCCGGTGGCAAGTGTTTGTGGATTCCGTAATTCCCAAGGTGGGTATGTTGTTCTGCTGTCCCCAGGTCTCCAGGTCTTTGTTTTTAATTGCCACCAGGCAGAGCCTATTCTCCAACCATTCAAGACGTTTCTCTGCTTTGCTAGCTGCATCGTCAAGGCGGGAGATACGATCCTCGACTCCCTGAATTCTGGTGTCTTGCTTGTCTATTCTTTCCCCTCATCTTATCCAAGCGGGACATTATTGTGTCAAAGCAGGCATCTAGCGCCCGGAATCCATAGCACAGCTCCGCCATAACTGCACCTAGATCCGTCAGTTCTGCCACTACAGGGCCCTCCGCCACACCACCCCCTCAGCCATGCTTCCATCTACAAAGGGGCCTGGCGTGACCTCTTGAATGTAAGCTTCTTTTGTTTGGAGTTCCCCCTGACCATGACTGACACATGATGGACTGCTGTGCGTGGCCTGACTGGATGCTGCGCCAGAAGTATGTTCCCAGTTAGCCAATCTCCAGCCCTCAGTGGTCTGCACACCACAGCTCAGCAATCTCTGGGCACCATGTTAGTGTAAGCAGCCGTTATTCTGTTCCTCCCCACCCCCAACCTGGCCTGTGTAGTCATGGTTTTCAAGGGGGGAGGGAGGGAAGAGACTCTACCGATTTGCTTGGTAAAAAATTATGTGCAGGAAGGTGATATTAATGCTGATGGGTGGTCCCCTTAACTCCAACCAGGCTGCACCAGGGATTTCCCAGCACCACCACTCACCTCTTCTCTCTCCCGGGTGGACCATTTGCCGGGGCCCACCCCGCAGCACTCAGGCAGCAACTCGTGCCAGTCCCACTCCTTTCTCACATGTTCCTCATTCCGTCCGGCTCCTCGGGCGGGTCTGGCGGTGGTTTAACTCAGTGCCACTGGCTTCATTGGCGTCAATGTGGGAGACTGCCCCTTGAAGCTTCAGTGCCTGACGGCCATGTTGGTCACTGGCATGGCTCTGCCCCCCAGTTTAGCTGCTTAACAATTATTAAGACAGTTTGTTAAAATATAAATTACAAGCACACATTAAGATCTGCACAAAAGTTACACAATAAAAACAAATAATCATTGACAGCTTAATACATGAAATGTATATAAGGTCTATACAAGTTAGACTCTCATCAGGGAACTAAAAACTGTTAGAATCCCAACAAATATAGTCTACACTACAACGAGTGCATACAAGATGGATACCACAATTTGGGTAAATGCATGCCAAGGGTTTCTCTATACTTATCACCTACCAACCCAGACTTGAAGCATCAACTAATTGAGACTGATCTCAGTCACTAAGGGTAGGAACAGGGCACACTTTGCGTTGTATGGGCCAGATATTCTCCAGGTACTTGGCATTTGTAAAAAAAACAATAAAGGAGTTGGTGTTATTCATATTCTCAATGATACCCTGTACTGGCGGACTCCTAAGGAACGACACTGAGGGAGGAGGGATAATACAGTTCTTACTGTTACAGCATAAGAGCTTGTACAGGCCATTCGAGTATACCACTCTGACTGATCTACATGATGGCAATCTCAGGTCACATCCATATGAGCCCAAATGACTATCTGGCAGACATTGCCGCTATCGGTAATGGGCCGGGTGGCCCTCCTGAAGATGGTGGTGCTCCCTCTTCTCTTATATTATTTTTCCAACCTACCTATATATATCCCGGCCAAGATCTTCATGGAGTTTGAAGCCAGGACTAGGGAATTTATTTGGGCACAGAACACTGTTGAGTATCACTGGCAACTTTTCGTGCCAGTGGACCAGAGTAGCCTAATGGTGCAGAATCTGGAACAATATTACCTAGCCTCAATTGCAATGGGTGGCTAGGTGGCTCTTGGGCCTGCAGTTATGAGATACAACTGCGCTGCCCAGATAGAAACTAGCTAATGTGCCTTACTTGTTAAACCCGATTAAGCACTTAGTACACCAATTGAGAAGGTGATCTTGCCCGACCTTTTACAGATCAAGAATGAATGATGGCTCTAGAGATCCCCACCAGCATCCCACGTAATGCACGCTTCCACCTGATCCAGTTTTATATACCACACAAGGCTTACCTCACCGTACCAAAATTAACAGGTACTTAAACCGACCTGATGTGGTCTGCTCCGGTTGTGGCAGATCTGTTACACGTGTTGTGGTCCTGTCCCTCTCTGCATTCTTACTGGCAGAGCGTAGTGTACCGCCTCTCCTTTTACACAGCACACATGGCACTTCCTGGGAAGGATGCATACTGGGTCTGCTCCCTAGAGCTAAGAAGTATAAGGCGACCTCAAGATTTTTGGATCGGCACCTTCTGACAGCTAAGCATCTTATCACCAAACGGTGGAAGTCATCAGAACCCCCCTCGCTTGTAGCATGGGTGTGATCTTTCCTAGTGTGGGCGCATGCGGTGGGGTTGGCTCTGCACAAGGAGGATAACATATGATTGCACAAATACCCCCTGTCTTCTAGCTGGGATGCCATGCTGTCTGAGATTAGGGCTTTGACAGTTGAGACTGGCGACGAGCCCGTGGCCCTGTAGATGGAGCTGGGATGTTGCAGTGGTCTGGATGAATACCTCATGCCCTGCCTGAGATGCCTCTGCATAGCCTCCCTCTCTGCTTTGCCCCATGTGGACTAGTCCTGCCCTGGCCTTACTTTTGGGGTGCTGAGGAGCCTGACTGAGAGGGGCGTAATGGGATGCAGGGAGATTGAAAATGTAGGAAACTATAGCTGCTGGCTTCAGTTACAATTGTTATAATTGCTGTTGTTTCCAACTGTAATTTTATGTTTTACAAAAATGACAAATCTTTTTGCTCCAACCTTAATGTCACATACAATTATTCATCATAGGACCATTATGGTCTGGCCGTCACTTCACTTTATTACGCGTTCTGATGGCCGGAGCCACACAAAACTCTTTATCATGGTCATGCTGTCCTGCATATTATACTTGTTGTTACTGAGCTTATGTGTACTGGATGGCCATGCATGGGTGGGGTGGGCAAAATGTACTCTGGGCTATGCCCCTGGCTATCTTTTGATGTGACCTATAAGTTTAGCATGACAATATTCAAAACTTGAATAAAAAGATGTATTTAAAAATGAGCTGGTATAGGCCATATGTGCATTTGACCGTGAAAGTATCAAGAGGGAGGGCACCTAACCTGAACCTTATATACAGTGCTTTGATAAAAGGTGGGTCAATTGTGTCCATATATGCCTCAAAGGTACGGAAGGGTTTAATCGCAAAAAAAGAAAGTTAAATTATATACCTCCCTTAGTGCTCTGTTTAATCTGCTTTAACTCATCATGCTCCCAATAGAGGGACTTTACTTTTTTGGAGGAGGATGCTTAAATGGAGGCTGTATTTAACCAATACTCCTGAAGGTCCAAGGAGTAAAAGGTCCTCATCACATATTTCTGCCAGGATAAAGTCACCCCTCCCTTGCGCCTTTCCAGAATATCTCTAAATACCAGGCTATAGTGTTCCAGCTCAGGGTTGGACCATATTCGCAGCCAGTATAGTTGGGGTTTTATGCACAGTGAGTAAGCTCTTAAATCTTGTTTAAAAACCAGGTGGGGGGGGGGTAGTTGGGGGGGGGGGGGGTGTAAGGGCTGCCCTTAAAACATATTTTCTTGCTTGTACCTTCAGGTACCATGACCCAAAGTTCAGCCCAATAAACTTTGGATGCTACTTCCTGTGCTTTCCAAACCTTTGGGAGGGGAGAAACTGAGTGAAAGTTGGTCTTATTTGCAAATCTTAAAATAGCAACCACCCTATGGTTCAATAAAAGTGTGCTTTTTATAACCTTGCTAGCCCACAAATTAGAGCTGAATCGACAGATTCCTAGATAATCAAAATCAAGGCCTCTTTCCAACCCCAGCCTGTCCAGTATTAAAACCCCTCTAAACCCCTTTGCGGATGAATTACCATCAACTTTGTTTTATTTGTATTGACCAGGCTGTGGTTGGAACAAATCAACTAAAACCTTGACAGGAGGGTCTGTAGGCCTTCTGGGGTTTTAGTTCCAAACAGGGTGTCATCTGCGAACAGTAAAGCTGGTATTTTTGCACCCCCAAGTACTGGGAGTCATTGTCACAGTCCATAAGGAAGTCAACACAGTGGTTGATAAGAAGTAAAAAACAACATTGGGGTGAGGACACAGCCTTGCCTTACTCCCTTATCAAGCCTGAAGTAGTCTGTGGTTTCCTCATTTATTCCCCAGTGGATTTGATCAAAGTTATCATAATGGAGTTGAGTTATGATATATCATCAAGGAACCAGGGAGCTTTAGGCCCCTAAGAGTCCACCAAAGTTTGTTTTCTAGGGACCATATTGAAAGCCACTTTTAGATTGAGAAAAGTGATATTGAGGACTACCCTTATTAATGTAATTCTCTTTCCACCTGGCAAGTTGGAACCTGAAAACCTGGTTGACTCTACTAGTTCTAGTACCGAATCTTACCAGATGCTGGGACAGGATCTGGTTATCATTGATCCAGGATAATAGACAATCTAAAATTAGCTTGCTGAATATTTTTTGGCTGGAATCAATAAGGCATATTGTCTGATACTCTGCTGGATCCGTTTTGAGGCCTTTCTTAAAAATAGGAACAATCTCTGCACCTTTTCAGGTTGCAGGTATTTCAGCACCCTCCACAATGGCATTGGCAACACGGTTGAAAAAAGGAACCCAAATCACAGGTTCGCTGGAATCCTGTCTAATCTAGGGGTCTTTCCAGCTTTCTGCGAATGTATAGCTGATTGAGTTTCTTCCATGGTGAAAAAGCCTTCAGGTTCACCAAATCATTGATAAGGTGAAACAAGCTGGGTCCTGCGAGTGAAACTATTCCTAACTGGTTGATTCCGGGGAATGTAGTGGTAAAGGAATCGTAGGTTTGCTATAAAGGGATTCAAAATGGTTAAC
Source organism: Pleurodeles waltl (assembly GCF_031143425.1). Classification (NCBI taxonomy): domain Eukaryota; kingdom Metazoa; phylum Chordata; class Amphibia; order Caudata; family Salamandridae; genus Pleurodeles; species Pleurodeles waltl. The sequence goes on from NC_090437.1 coordinate 92,662,677, forward strand.
CCAGACCTGCAGGAGGATATTAGATTCTGGTCTCATTCTAAACTGCCGTGAGATGTTGCGTGCCAGAACACTGACTGATTCTCAGAATGCACAGCGACCAACATTTCTTCCCAGACTGCTGTATCCTCTGCCGTTTTCACACTTACAGCTGATTTATAGATTGCTGTAGCAGACTGAATACCTAGGGGCGTACCTCCTTTAAGGGCATTGACTAATCGACTTTTCCCTACACTACAATCCCTATTAAACCATGTGGAACCCATAGCTGAAGGCAAACACCTATTGCGGGAGAAGGTTTACTGAAAAACTATAGTTTAATTTCCTCAAACTACTTGCCATGGATACCTATAGTTTTGAGGGGTGCTGTCTTGGTCTCTGCTAGCGTGAGTAGGATGGGAAACATACCCTGATATAATTGGGCATAGGCATGCTTCTTATTTACCACACTCTGCCACCAAACCTTCCTCTGCTTATTACTAATCATTAGATCTGAGGGTTCCTGCCTATACTACCTAACTTTCTTCGAAGTGTAAGGAGCAAAGGAAAGTGATTGCTCTCAAACTGGGCCTTCCAGATCAATAAGATTTTCCAAAGAGCACTGATCTACGAGGATGCAATCAACATGGCTCCAGCATGAGTTCCTTCTAAAAGTGGGGCGCCTCTCTAGTTCTTACTTTGTCCTGCTGTTACTAGCTCTCAAGTGGCAGGACATGCATATATCCAGAAACTGCAAGACTACCTTAGGAATGGCCGTTAAGTAAGGACCTGACACCCGTGGTATACCCCAATATTGATCTTCATCATCTTCTATTTCCCTTAATAGTGCTTAGGGTTCAGTGCTCATGTTAAAACCTCCACCGGCGATCACAGCAGCCTCCTCCCCAATTTTGGAGATTATATCACTCAGAAGATGTAAGATGGGGAACTCAGCAATCTTTACTACACTCCTACTGTAGACATTGAAAAGGAATAGTTTAACCTTGTTTCACATAGAAACTTCAAGTCATAACAGATGTGGGGAATCAATGGTCAGTCGCTTTACGTCGCAGTCCAAAGAGATCTTGAGCCTTTTAGCGAGGCCACCTGAAGACCCACCAGAATGAGACTTGTGAGCTGGAACGTAGAATGTTTTTAAGCCTTGTATGTAGGAAGGTGCACTTTTCAACGCTTTTTGGAACATTATTGTATCACGCTTCTCAATAAAAGTCCCCCAGTCCTCTTGGGCGTGCTTACTCCTGAGTCCAGCACTACTCCAAGAAACAATTGTAAATTGAATAATGAAACTAAGCTTGGGGGGGGGGGGGGGAGCTTGGGTTCCATGTGATGGTATGATAGGCTCACTAGAAGGAAGGCAGAGAGGATTTTCAAGAGTAACTAGTTGCACTTCCGTATTAGTTGGATGTATCTGGGCCCATCTCATGTGGCATAAAGGTAGCCGGACTAGAGCTAAGGCCATTAATGTACTCTTAGATGATACGAGTTTATCGTCTATCCTGGTGATTACCTTGGAATTCCTTGCACTCTCCAGTCAAACAAGTCAGTATAGCGGTGAACGAGATTACATTTGTTCTACCCACTGTAAAGGAAATACTCTAGCTTTGAACTGGATCGAGGAATTGGGGAGGTCTGTGCTTGCAGTGACAGCAGACCATCAAAAATAGAAGAATGGGAGAGCTGCAATTTAACACAACCTAAATTGCTATCTGAGGAATGACAGACGGCTGTCCCTAATGATGTCAAAGTGGATGACACTGTAGCATATTCTAATCTCCCTGATTCAGTGAATCACTTTGTCAAGGGTCATGTGGGTGAAGTTTTGAGACACCCGTCATGTAACTTGTCCTAATCTAAGTAGAGGGGTTCAGTTTGGTATTAGCTGGCAGGAAGCTATGCGAGTAACCCTCGGGTAGAGAAGCACATTTCTGGGATGCAGCTGGGGTAAATGTATGTTGGTTGAAAAAGTGAGCTTGATTGAGCGGTAGCCCTTTTAGTGTACCCTCGTTAGTATGTCTTAGATGTGTTATTTGGGAGACCGTACTAGCCGTATGGAGTTTTGAGCTCCTGTCTATGGAGGAAGAGGGCTGAGGTTACCTAATTTAGGCCCTAGGGCAGGCTAGGTTGTTCTGAGGAGCCTCACTGTGTGGTCTATTGGGCGGCAGGTTAGGAAAAGAATCACAAGGAGGTGAAATCCCCTGTTTATTAAAAGTCTGTTAACGCCCTTCTTTATGGCTTTCTATTGGGGGCCAGGGAGGCTGTGAATTAATCAATGACTGTACCTTCTCTCTTAAGTCCTTTATTTCTGCCCTCAGGGAATTAATAACTTTAGGAGGCCGGCCTGGTTTGTAGTTGGCACCTTAGGTACTTACACCTTATGCTAGGTCCAGTTATCCCTTATTAGTGACATGTAGGCAGTGTCTAGTAGCTTAGGGTGTCTAGGGGTAGCTGTAGCAGAGCAGCCAAGGCTGACCTAGGAGATATGTGAAGCTCTTGCAGTACCACTGTAGTCACACAGTACTTATACACAATAAAAGACAATACTCAGTGTTACCAAAAATAAAGGTACTTTATTTTAGTGCCACAAGGCCAAAAAAATACCCCTTCTGGAGGTAAGTACTATACACAATATATACATGTATCCCAAATCAGGTAAGTGAACAGTCGTAGAATAGTGCAAACAGTGAAAAACCATTGCAATGGGCCTAAGGGCAACACAAACCATACACTAAAATATTGGAATGCGAAAGTCAGATTTCCCCCCTAGGCAAGTGTAGTGTGTAGAGGGGCGAAGGGAGTGTAAGAAAACACCAAAGGTAAGTTAAGTACCCCACCCCAGAGCCCAGGAAAACAGGAGCAAAGCACAGCAAGTCTCCTCAGAACACACTACAAGTCGTGGTGAAGGAATATGCAAGAACCAAGCAAGACTTCAAGCAACCAACAATAGATTCCTGGACCTGAAGACCTGTGGAGAGAGGAGACCAAGTCCAGAAGTCGATGAAGAATCTAGGAAGAACAGGACCCCCTGCCAACCTGCAAGAAGGTGCAAAAATGGATTCTCCAGTTGGAAGAAAAGTCCAGAAATGTACCAAAGATAGGTGTGGGTTCCTGCTCGGCGCAAGAAATGTCCCACGTTGAGTCGTTGGATGCAGGCTGTTTGCGTCACTGGATTCCGCCAACAAGCCTTGTTTCACACAAGAATGCGTTTTGCGTCAAAGAGGAGCTGCCTGGACCTAGGAGGGAACTGGGGGTCTATACTTGGACTGAGGAGATGGAGGGGGCTCTCAACACTTCAGAGAGCCCTCAGAAGACCAGACAGCACCCACGAGAGTACCAGGACACTGGGATAAAGGAGTTGCAAAGTGCGGTCGTCACAGCACTACACAGAAGGATCCCGCGCCGCCGGAGAAAAACTCAGGGAGCTTTGCTGCGCAGGATAGTGTGCTGGGGACTTGGGCTACGCTGTGCACGAAGAACGTTTGAAAGAAGTGTACAGAAGCCCAAGGAGCTGCAGAAGACTAGATGCACATGGGTACTGTCTGGCACAGGGAGGCAAGCCCTTACCTCCACCAAATTTGGACACCCCGACCTTTGGACAGTCAGGATCACTTCAGTCCACCACCTGTGTTCCAGGGATCATGCTTGTTGACAGGAGAGGAGTCCCACAGTCCCGGTCGTGGTGCCTGCTGAAGCAGGGAAGTGACTCCGTCACTCCAAGGGAGATTCTTTCAGTTCTTCTGGTGCAGGGTGAAGACAAGCAGCCCTCAGAGCGTGCACAACCTGGAAACTGTTGCAGTTGCTGGCTGGAGCTGAAGTTGCAGGTCACAGTAGCTTTCCTGGATACTTTGTTGCAGTTACAGCAGTTCCTGGAGCAGTCTGTGGTTGGTCTGACGGTCAGAAGCTGAAGCAGGGGATGCAGAGGAATCCTGGTGGAGCCTTGCAAACCGAATCTGAGGAAACACCCAAAGGGGGGACCCTAAATAGCCCTGGGAAGGGGATTGGCTACCTACCCAGGTATGCACCTATCAGGAGTGGTCTCTGACGTCACTTGCTGTTACTGGCCAATCAGATGCTCCTAGAGGGTCCCCACACCTTGGAATCCAAGATGGCTAATGCCAGGGACTCTCTGGAAGAGCTCTGGCACTACACCTGGGGTGATGATGGACAGGGGAGTGGCCACTCACCTTCCTTTTGTCCAGTTTCGCACCAGAGCAGGGACTGAGGGTCCCTGAACTGGTGTAGACTGGATTGTGCAAGGAGGACAGAGTTTGTGCCCTTCAAAGCATTTCCACAGGCTCTGGGAGGAGACCCCCCATGCCTGTAACACCTATTTCCAGTGTGAGAGGGTATAAAACCCCTCTCCTAAAGGAAATTAATTGTTCTGCCTTCCTGAGATTGAGCTGCTCAATCCCCAGGAGGGCAGAAACCTGTCTGTGAGGGGGCAGCAGCTGGGCCTGCAGTAGAAACATCAGAGAGCTGGTTTAGCAGTACTGGGGGTCCATCGTGGAGCCCCCAGGTTGCATGGAATTGGCCCCCCAATACCAGATTTGGATTGGGGGTTCAGTTCCACAATTTTAGACACCTCACATGGCCATATTTGGAGTTACCATTGTGAAGCTACATATATGCATTGACACATGTGTAGTGCACGCTTATAAAGGTGTCCCAGCACTCACGAAGTCCAGGAAATTGGTCCTGGACAACATGGGGGCACCTTTGCTAGTGCAAGGGTGCCCTCACACACAGTAACTTTGCACCTAGCCTTCAGTAACTGAAGGTTAGACATATAGGTGACTTATAAGTTACTCTAGTGCAGTGAAAATGGCTGTGAAATAGTGTGTGCACTATTTCACTCAGGCTGCAGTGGCAGTCCTGAAGGAGTGTTTGTATGAGCCCCTTATGGGTGGCAAAAGAAATGCTGCAGCCCATAATGATCTCCTGGAATCCCAATGCCCTGGGTACCTAGGTACCATATACTACGGACGTATAAGGGGGGGGGGTCCAGTGTGCCAATTGGAATTGGAATATGGAGTCACTAAGCTATAGTGACAAATTTGGTAAACAGAGAGCATAAGCACTGAGTTCTGGTCAGCAGATCTCCAGTGGCACAGTCAAGCATACTGACAACACATATAGGCCACAAACTATGAGCACTGGGGTCCGACTAGCAGGATCCCAGTTAGCCAGTAAAAACACAATGACAAACAGGCAGAAATTGGGGGTAACATACCAAGAAAGATGGTACTTTCCTACAATAACTTCCCAAAATTCTATTATCTGTACACCAACCTCCACTGAATCTGCCTGCTGAAAGTCAAAAACTGGGTACAAGCCTGATCCAGTAGCAACCTGAATCCTAGTGGCCACAGGAAAAAAATTATTGAAGCAAACGATAGTGGGTTCCAGAGGAGTAAAAGAATTATGTAAAGTACACTGGTGAAAATTAGACTCTGTGCAACCCACCCTCTCCTTTTCCTTGGAACAGGTATTTGGGAGTGACAGCGATTTAGATTTGCTAGCCTTTTTGTTAAAGGGCCTATTTGTTTTTCTTTTTACTTTGGCTCTAGATTAATTTGAGGCATTAGGGTGTGAAATATGCTCCTCTTCATCTATGAGATTGTCTGTCTTGTAAAGTACAATTTTGCAAAGGACAGTCTGGATATTTTTTACCAGTGGGTTCACCTGAGGGCTTTTCAGTACACTTTTTTCCCCCATGTTAGATAAGTAGAAGCGCAATTCCCACTGACAAAAAAGGGGCATGTTAAGGGAAAGTGTTCAACTAAGAAACGATAAAAGGGGAATGCAGGTCGTAGCGACTTTCAAACCATCAGCTATATCACTTGAAAAACACAACCAATGTTCTTTCCACACTACTAAATGGTCAGCAACGTGTAGAAAGTCCACACTGTGTTTAACAGTCCTAATCCAAATAAAAATACAACAATAAAACAAAATAAATATAATTACCACCCCCACTAATTTTAAGGCAATCAGCGACCTCAACAAGTAAGACAAAATATTCTAGGAAAGAAAAGGAAATACAGCTAACTAATGGATATCATAAAGACCTTAAATTAATCTACAGATGAACCCCCTCCTCAACCCTCTGTGCATAGACCTGGCAAGAAGAAGGTGGCGTTCAGTACCCCACAAATCTGGTACAAATTACAGGACACCAGCAAAAAAAAAAAAAAAAGCAGCACACAGCTAGGGGCACATGGGATAGGCAGGCCAGGAGCGTGAAATGTGTTCTTCCAGTTTCTGAAGCGCAGAGGTCTGGTAAAAATCCCCTTTTGTGGATACTCAGTGCAAATTAAGCGGTCCACGTATAGTCTAACACACCTGGTGGCACTTGCTGCTTGATTGAGGTGAGAGCACAGGGTCCAGGGCAGCCGGTCAAGGGTCAAAAGATTGCACAGTGTCAATTGCCAAGAAAAAATTAGTCTTACCCCACGGTTGCCACTTCCAGTTAGAAAACCAAGGGGGAAGGCCCCGTCCCGGCCCTTCCTGGTGCTGACAGGGGCAGCATGGGCCTGCCCTTGGCCCAGGCTTTGGTTGGGCTCGTCCCACACAAGAGGACAGCAGAATGAGCTTTGTGGCGTGTTGTGAAAGGCCACGCTCCCTCCAAAGATGATGCTGCAGCATTGCCTACTGGTGCTAGAAGAGATGGGACATGGAGTCCCCTGCTATTGAAGAGGACTGTGGGGGCCAGTTACCCCCTCACCACCACCTTGTTGGACCTAGACAGCAGGACAGCAGAATGTGCTTTGTAGCACATTGAGAGTCCACGTCCCCTCCAAGGACGATGCTGCAGTGGAGCCTCCTGGGGCTAGGAGAGATGGGACATGGAGGCGTCTGCAATTGAAGTCTGTGGGGGCTTGTTACTCCTCACCACCACCTTGTTGGTTGGTGTCTTCTTAGCAGTCGAGCATCCTTAACCAAATTGTAAATGCTGGACGCTGGTAGACGTGTGTTGTCCGGTGCTGTTCCTGGAACGTAAAATATCTCTCTTGGCCCTTTCAGCCTTCTTATATTTACCTGAGCAGCCGTCCTTATTCAAGTCACTTATTGTGCTGCATGTTTTTGAAGGTACTGGCCCATAAGTTCCTGCTAACTCCATTTGCTATTTTACAGTGGGACCTTAACTTGGCACTCACCTACTTGATTTGTACCCCCTTCAAAACCATGTGCATTTATTCTCTTTGGATCATCTAGACAGAATTCCTCATCTCCATAACATTGGCCAGGTGAGCAAGAAAGGTCCATGCCCCCCTATCAAATAAACATATTTTTTCTCCTAACAAGTTAATCTAGATAATTGTGGCATTCCAGACCAAGGTAGCCACGTCCTTCCATGTAGGACATTCCATCACCTTGTTGGCTTTCAGTGCACTTAATATCTAAATTAGTCCTTGGCTCCATAACCGACAGCTCAGGCAGATAGCAGAAGCAACTGATGTCAGTGCACGGCAGCGATGCTTATTATAGGGGCCTAGAGGTTACAGCCCTGGCAGGACAGAGCCGATGCAGTGCTGCACCACGCCAGCTACAGATACGTGAGGGAATTGCTTTTGGGTTTTCTGATTCAATCTGCCACCTGGGGGAATGCACAAGGTAAGGTACTTGTGATTAGATAGTCTCTACCTGGTAAGGCGTTACCAAAGGAAAGTAACTTGTTTATTAATGCATTTTTAAGGTCAGCCAATGCTGCTCGTCAGTGCTTGGAAGACATAGCAGCCTGGAGATTAGATTCATTTTGAAAGCTGCAATGCAACCCAACCATGAGATATCAGGGAATGTGTCAAGTTCACCTCCCTGATTTGTTATTGCCTCTGTGGTTATTTTGAAGAGAACCCCATGTCTAAGAATTTAGATGTCAGAGCAGTTATATCAGTCGATAAGAGCTCTGACTTAAATTTGTTAGCTTTGTATCCTGACCCTTCCTCATACTACAGAAGACTTGGTGGGGTTGCAGTATTGATTGTTCTGGCTCCAGTATTAAAAGAAGTTCGTTGTCAGTAAAGTGTGATATTTTGTGGAACAACCCTCCTAATGGAATGCCTTTTGATGTAATTTAAAAGGCAAATTTATATAGCCAGTGGCAAGGGTAGCCCTGTCATGTTCCGCAGAGAAGATGGAACACATCTGGAAGTGTTCTAATTGTAAGCCTCGCTTTGGGTTCTCAATATCGATGCCTTGTCTCCCTGTAACAATACCAGATTGGTCTTTTGAGATCACAGTGGGGAGAATAGGGGTCAGCCTCATCGCTAATGTCTTCATGTACATCTTAACATCTGAGTTTAATAGTGTTATTGGTCTATAGGCAGAGCCGTCTGAATGGCCCTTCCCTGGTTTCCGTATTAATCACAATCATTTCTTTCATCAATGGGGTGACTCTGCCTTTATCCTGAAAAGACATGACATTTTCTGTAAGAATTGGTGCAAGCTTTACTGTGTAGAGTTTGTAGAATTCCCAAATAAAGCCATCTGGTCCTGGGGCTTTGTTGGATTTGAGGGGCTTTGTGGCTGCTCTAATTTTGGCTTAGTCTATGGCTGTTTTTGGTTCATATTGCTGCATTGGTGCAGTTATAGGTAACTCTAAGTGCCTCAGGGACAAGCCTGTTACCACGTTCCCATATTGGTGTGGCATGTGTTGTTTAATGAAAAAAGTTTTGAGTACATTTACTTTTTCTTGAGCTTCATATGTGAGTTGGGCTAGGGAGTTTGGGAGGTCTATTGTGCTTTCTGTGCTATAACATGTTTTAAGTCTATTGACCAGTATCCTGTGAGCCTTCTTTCCTGTCTCGTACACTTTACTTTTCAAGGACAGGAGGGTTCGCTCTTCTCTATTAATCTGCACGGCTTATAATTGGCCCCTTATGCTGGTTAAAGCTTTTAGATCTGCCCTAGCTCCGGACTGCTTCAGTTTCTTTTCCACTATTTTAATTCACTTTCCAGTTTTGTGTGTACCAATGCCTGTTCCTTTTGGTTGGGGCAGCTAGAGCTAGGAATTTGCCCTTGAGTACTGCCTTAATGGTGCAATTATCTTTTTGGTGGCTGTGTAGTCTTCTATAGCAGACAAAATGTTTGCTCTATCAACCAGACCTTGAAGTAGGCACCCCCTATTCTCCACCCCTGTCCCTACATCTTTGCACTTAGAGACAACACTTCAACCATATGTGGGCACCGTCTGACACCGCTTTAATGCTGATATTTGTATCTGACATCTGATGCATCACTGTACTAGAAACATACATCAGACCTGTGCCTGACATTTGTAATCCTTTTCTTGCGAACACATGGCTTTCCAAGCCTCTAAATGCCCTAGTTCCCAGAGTTGCTCCTTAATCTCTGCAGACATCTCCCCACTGGTTGATCGGTTCGATTTCTGTCTAATGCACTATGATTCAGTATTGAAGTGCCCACTGAGTATCATCAGCCCCTCGCTAAGAGTTTCACCAGTACCTTAGTCAAAAATGTATCCTGTTCCTGCTTTGGTGGATATAAGATTGTTATTGTAATCATTTCTCCCTGACATGTACCTTTTGTGGTCACATAGCTCACATCTCTGTCTACCTGGTTCTCCTGTACTACCATGTCAAAGTTCTATGCTAGGAGCATGCCTAAAGAATCATTTCACATGGAAATGTCCATCGGAATCTTATCTTTTCTTTATTTAATGTGTCAGTGAGAGGTTTCAGTTTCGGACGCTTCTCGAGGGTCCATTGTAGAAGATCTTGGATTAGTACAGCTTTGTCATCCCCGTAGTGACATGGTGAGAATTTGCACGCTTGCTGGAATGAAGAGAGCTTCATTAGTAACCTCCATGGGCCTGAAGTAAGTGGAGACAGATTTGGGACTTATGTGCTTGCTCAGTGCTGACAGTCTCTTCTTGCTTCACCTGTAGTATCTGGGCAAACAGAGCTAGGACATAGGTGTTGGCATCACTTCGGTAACATTGCAGATTCTTATGCTCTGTGTACCCTGTGTTTTTTTAGCTGGAGAATGTCTGCTAGTGTTTTTAGCGACTGTAGTTGGCGATCATGCTCTGTTTTCCTTTGATTTGGCTTCTGCAAGCCTGTTTCCATTTCCGCCACTCTGGCCCTTAGTTAATCAGTGTATTTGCTGAAAGATGAGTGGTTCATTGAGACTCTTTCTTAGCTTTTGCACTTCCTGTTTTAGATAGGCCATCAATTCCTCCTATAGTTTCTGAAGACACATTCTCAGGTCGTTTTTCATGAGAGTAGTTTTATCTTTCTTGAACGTCAGGGTTCCGGTTACCTCTGAGGGGCTCTGAGAGACTGACTGTCTTCCCTCCCTCACCACAAACCCCCATCCTGTACAATTTGTGGTGCCCCAGTAGGATTCTGTCCCTTTGTGTGATGATTTGCTTGACTTAAGATTCATTCATACTGGCAATGACCCAGTCCCTCATGAAGGATTGAGCGCTGATGTGAAGCCATTCATAGCACCTTTGGGACTCCCTTTCTCCACAGCAGTATGACTGCCTTTTTTCCGCAGAGGTATTGTTGTTTGGGTCATTTCATACATCATCAGATACTTGTCTGCTGCGAGCCTTCTGTGAATTATAGTTTTGGTTCTGCTCTGTCCCTGGGTTTGCATGTGCATGCTTATGGAGCTCCTGTCGCCCATCCTGTTTAGAAGATCTGGGGTACTTTGTAGGTCGTGGGTGATTCTGTACTGAAAGGGGACACTTGCATTAGAAGTACAGTAGGTCATCTCCAGAGGGGGAGAACTTATTTGCTTCAGACAACATGTTGACAGCATTTGGCAGAGGGGAAATCTCCTTTCTTTTGTGGCATTGTGATAAGTTTTATTGATGAGTGTGAAGCCCCATCCTTTTGAAGAGTATGGGTAAGATTTATGCAGCAAAGGCCCTTCTCACACATTTCATCCACACAGCTTCCCTTTTGAGGAATCACATGCAAGGCTTCCAGTCCTCCAGATGTTCTAAGCCACATCTTGAAGGAGTTGTTGAGGAGGACCCTTCCTCAGAGCAGCCTTCTCTGCTCCAGAGGGTAATTTACAGCTTTCACAGCACCCTGCACTACATCGCAGGTGCCTCTATCTTGAAAGAACGTGAGATTGCCTCTGCATTCAATAAATCACTTGTGCTGCTGCTGATATTCCCTCGATGATAGAGAGCTGCATTTGTGTTATGGAGATGGCAGCCGCCTCCCAGAGGATAAAATGGGCGAAATGACACCTTTTTGAATCCAGGTCTGATCAAAAGCTCACATCCACCATGATGGCTTAGTAGCCACTCCCCACAGGATGACCTTTAAAAACTGGTTGGAACAAAGAACCACATGGCCTGTATTCTCTTGTGGGCAAATGTTCTTACAGACAATCAGTTCCATAATTCTGCAGGATGCCATGTGGTAGTCTTGCTCTTACTCTAAGGGGTGCCATTGAGACATAAAAGGCATCAACACATTTTCCACCACTAGGAGGCTACTTACATGATAGTCATTTGTAGGGTCAGGTGAGTTACATGCCTCAGGAATTAGGGTTTGATGTACAAAGTCATTTTGCGAATGTAAACACTGGTATTTGCAAATTCACATGGTTTGTGATCATAAATTGGCCTTTTACAACTGGGACTAGGAACTTGGTGCAGATCTCACCCTGGAGGAGGTTAGAACAGCCCTCGCTAGCCTGCCTGACGGGAAGGCACCAGGGAGGAATGGCTTCCCACCAAGTTTTATCAGGCTTTTACTCCTTTTCTCACTGAGAGGCTTCTTGAGTTGTAGTTGTAGGCCTGTGATGGTGGCATGCTGCCCCCTTCTTTGAGGGAGGATTGTATCTCTATGGTTTCAAAATCTGGTGCTGCTGCCTCAGATCCTTCTGCCGGTCGTCTGCGTCCAATTATATATACAGACACAAAGGTTCTTTGTAAAGTCTTAGCACTCAATCTGCATCCAGTGATTTCTTAGTTGGTCCAAGAGGATCAGTGTGGTTTTATCCCAGGGCGAGCACTACCATGAACCTGAGACCGCTGATGCATGTTATGCATGAAGTGGAGGGTAGGGAAGAGGAGTTGGCAGTGGTATCTATTGATATTGCTAAGGCATTACATACAGTGGATTGGCATTATCTTATGAAGGTGTTGGAGGAAATGGGGTATGGTGTGCAATTTCAGGCATGGATGCCTTTATTTGTATACTGCACCAACAACCAGGGTGATGGTTGGTCACGTGTGCTCTGACCCATGGGTAGTGGGTAGAGGTGTGAGCCAGGGCTGTCTCTCATTGCCTTTCCTTTTTGCCATAGCGCTAGAGCCTCTGGCAATCCAAATTCGGCAGACAATGCCGGAATGGGGGTGTCCAGTTGGGAAATGTTAATCATTTGATGTCTCTGTATGGAGATGACATCCTCTTTTAACTTATGATCTCTCAGGAGTCCTCTCTGTTCTGCTACTACACTAGATGAATTTGGGGATCTAATGGTCTTAAAATTAATCATGACATGGGTGCGTTGGCTGACCGGGAACCAGCGTCCCTACCCCTACAGTGGGAAACTGATGAGTTCTGTTACCTGGTAATCATGGTAGAGCACACCTCCCAAAAACAAAAATGCTATAATGTTGATAGATCACCGAGGGTTTGAGTGCTTCAGTTCAGTTTTGGAATACCCTCCCTCTGTCCCTAAGTGGTCAAGTCGCCATGGCTAAAATGGTGTTTTTGCAGCAACATTTCTACAACAGACAGAATTAGTTTGATACCCTTCCCCTGGCGGCATTTCGAATTTTACACTCTTGTCTTACTATGCTAATATGGGCTGGAGGCTGAAGTAGGGTAGCACATCATTTCTTGTTTTTGCCCACACTGGAGGACGGGTTGGGGGTACCTAATATGGAACTGTACCACTTGGCCTCCCAACTCCAACAAGCCACCCATTGGTAGTCAGACTGTAAGTTACGTGCTTTTACTCTCTCGCAATTGTTATCAGGGGTAGGACGCATCACCAGTAATGTAGCTGATCAGGCACACAGCGTCCCTCTGGGAGCGCACTGTCAAGGTAGTGCTTGGTAGTGCTCTTTTTGCTCGAGAGTTTAATTTTTGGGACCTGCTGAAATAGTGAATGTTACTGCTTGGTCAGGGGCTGATATGAGATTCTTGGGGACCTGTACCCAGATGAGGATTTTATTAAGTTTATTACGTAGTGGTCCTTTGAATTGGGTATTTGGCAATTTACATGCACACCTGCATGGCAGCCATAAGTTGGGAAATATGGCCCACGTTTCCTGCTGCTCCATCCACATCACTGCTGTTTCGAGGGTTGTTGGAGGTGGGGGTGAGCTGGCGTGTCACTTGGTTTCACAGTCAGAGAATGCTGTGATGGCTGATAGATTCAGAATCCTGTTTCCTCCCAGGGCTGCCTGGGAGAAGGAGCTTGGGGTGCTGCTGGAGGATGCGCAATGGTGTGGATCTTGTTTCCTGGTCCAGACTGTTTCCTGTAATGCACGCTTCAACTTGGTCCATTTCATTTTCTTGCACTGCATGTGTATCACATGTGGTGCTGCACAGGATAGATCCCAGTAGGTCTAGTGACTGCCACTGGTGCCAGGGTCAGGTGGCAGCTTTTCTACATCTTGCCTGGTATGGTGCGCTGTTAAACTTATTATGGACTTCTATTGTGTTGTGAGCGACTGAGATATTAAGGGCTCCAATAGTGATGGACTAGGTAGTTTGTCTGGTCTGGTGGTTCAGCGGTGTAAGGGAAAAAATGTAATTTAACTTCCTGCATATAATGTTATCAGCAAAGAGGCGAGTTGCAATTACTGATATGGGGCAGGTTGGGCCCAGTGTGGACTGATGGGTGAGGGCTGTAAATAAGTAGGCAGTTGCGGAGGAAGTATACCTCAAAAAGCAAAAAGTGTTTACATGCTGAAAAGGTGGAAGAGGACTCCAGGTTTAGGGGGTGCTGCTGTCTTAAGGGCCTGATTTAGATTTTGGCTGAGGGGTTACACCGTCACAGTGGTGATAGATATCCCATCTGCCGAAATCTAAATCCCATTGTTTCCTTTGAGGGTGAGGGGGGAGGGTTGCATGGTGCTTCATCGGAAGACATGGGGCACATTTTTTCCACCTCCAGTGCTGCGAATCCTACGGTGCCTTGAGAGGAAAACCCTAGGACATGATGCATATGTATTTTTGTGGGGTTTGAACCAAGATAACCTGTTACTCCATGCCAAATGTTTGGGGATGGCTGCAGTCTTTTTGTTTGTTTTTCTTTTTGTATTGTTAGTTACCAACCGCAAACAATAAAAGATGTCTTTAAAAAAAAAATAGCAATATAACGTCAAAATATTTAATATTTGTAATTGTATTTATGTTGCACTTACTACCCCTGACGAGGTGTTGAAGCACTTTTCGGCAAGTGGCATGCTGCTCTGGAACCCAAAGGATTAGTAGTGGTGAATTAGCATAGGTAAATGTAAATGTTAATTCAAGCGGTGGACATGTGAGTCTGATTAGTTTAATTGAATAGGATAGAGGAGGGCACAGTCTAGAAACTGTTATTTTTATCCCTGTAATATGAAACTATTTCCTTCAGTCATCTGCTTCTCCCGCCCCCTCTAGCAGTCTCTCCACTAAGTGCTTTAGACCTCTTATTAGATTGAGCGCGCAATCGCTCTTCGACCTGTTGTAAGTATTCTGTCGGCTTTAACCCACACCCATCTCACGCCCATCACTTTCACTTGTTTGTGGGCCTTCCTTTAAAAAAAAATCCTTGATGTCATTGGTAAATGCTTTACATTTGTCCCACCTTGAGGCAGTTTTGTTACCGCCTTGCAGACTGACCATGTTACATGGATTATTGCACGATTGTCGATATACTTCTCCATGGATGAACTATTTTTTTCTTTTATCTCTCCCCTTCGTACTCCACGGCTGCCATGGTGGTCACAGCTCAGAACAGCACAAACTCCATTGGCGGTATTGAAGCCTTGGTCACATTGTTCACTCTGTTACCTAATCCCCTCCCCTTCGCGCGCCATAACTTTCCCAAAAACACTTGTAATTGATAAACGCTTTACGTAAAAAAACACAGAAATCCTCAAAGTGGCTGTACTAGATATTTGTTGCACTTGAGAAACTCGCCCCATAATGCTTTGTAAGGCATTACTTTTAGAAAACAATTTTGCTCATAGCTCACCCTGTGGTGTTCTAGGACAATGTGGCCACCACCAAAACATTCATCATGAGGTGCTCTTTCTGTCTACATTATCTCTGGGTCCCCATACTAGGGTAAAATAATAACTCCTCCCAACATTTTATGCCTTTTTATGCTCTCATAGCTGGAACTTTTGTTCTACAGCTGTGAGTAGTTTGTGTTTGAAGGGCCTAGTTTGTAATATCATTGCAGTAGGCCCATTAGCTCAGAAAATCTGTAATGCACCTAGCCCTCTAGGGGCTAAATATATGGTTGCACTCCATTATTTTCTGCCATTTTCTTCTCCTGTGGTTACGCCCTTTAGGGGCTAACTGTATGGTTACATGACCATGGAACTACTTTTACAAAACATTTTTGCTCATAACTCAGTCTGTGGTGTTCATAGGGCCATGGTACTACCTTCAAAATTTCCCCACAATGTGCACTTTCTGTCTATGTCATCTCTTGGTCCCCACACTAGGTTAGTGGAGGCCCCAAAATTATAACCCCACCCACCATTCAGTGTATTTTGTAAGCGCTCTCATGGCTGTACCTTTTTTTTTTTTTTACAGCTGAAAGAAGTTTGTGTTTTAAAGGTCTTGTTTGTAATTGTATTGCAGTATGCCTGCTTGCCCTAAAAATGTGTAATGCGCTATGCCCTCTACGGGCTAAATATATGGTTACTCTGTAGTACCTTCTCCCATTGTCTTTTCATGTGGTTATGCCCTCTAGGGGCTAACTATATGGTTATGTGACCATGTTTCTTATGAATTCTATTTTCTTTGGGGTGTCCTCTGGGGGTGTTTTGGGCATTACAGTCTAATGCCAGAGGTTTATTTCTGATAAAGCTTTTTATTGGGTTAACGTGATCATTGTATATGTTTTATTAATCTCTCCTTGCAATTATGACCATGATTCAGGTCAAATTAACATCTATATTACACTGACCATTTGAACGCTCTTGATATGTTTGTGTGACCCAGTTTATTTTTATTGTTACTCCTCAGTGGCTGTATTGTGGTTTTTTTTGGGTAAATGTGGGAATTGTGTTAGCCAGCCAGCAACTCTGATGGTGAGGTGGTGAAAGTGCTATTCTCTTGAAATTAGCATGGCAGATTAAAATTAGGATGCTAAATTACAACATTTTCATTTTTGGTTGCAGATGAGGAAGAAGGTAAATGTAAGTTCTTTAGTTATGTGCAGGGTCACTGGAATTGTGTGGAACGAATAGACCAAATTAAGAGGCAGGGTTGACCAATTTATATGGCAAAACGTCCAGTTATGAATTTACAACACCAATAGCTCTAACTCAAGCAAATGCGAGACCCATTGCATTGCAAATGCTTGTTTTTACAAGTGGACTGCTCCCGTTGGCTGAACTGGCTTCAGCTGATTAAAGGGTCAGGGTCGATTCTTCGGCTGAATAATAGAAGCTTCCATACATGCCTTGTCAGTGTTCTTTTTAACAGTGTGCAGAACAGCATTTGAGTCCCCCAGCCCATTCCAACTAACCTGCCTTCTACTTCTTGCATGGGGTCTCAGAGAGGGGATTCTGTGTGTGCGTTTTGCATCAGCAGTGTTTTTAAATAAAACCACTGTTTTTTCTGTACATTTTCTTTTTACGCCTTTCTTTAAATATATTGTACCACATGTATAAATGACCTCCATGCCTCTAGTGAATGTGTTTGCCGTGTCTGGAGTGTCTTTTTCTGAATGTTTTTTTTTTCCAATTATACCTCAATGCAAGAAGCATGTGTCACAGTTGCTTTCAGTTGACCTTCCCCTTTTTCGATTCTTTTTCATCACCTCCTGCAGTACTTTGCCTTGTTTTGTTCTATATACATAACAAGTCAGTCATTACATGGAAGCAGGGCGCCTTGGGCCTCGCAACGAGCGTAAACCAGATGCCATTCCGTATGTGATTGGGAAATATTTTACCCATTCCCAGACCTTCTTGTCTTATTCTAAATGAGCATAAGCGTAAAAACAGGCTGGAGATTGTTTGGGTGCTTCCAGACTTGACTCTAAATACAAGTTTTTATATGATTTCTTAGGACAAAGCCTACTGTACAGCCCATGCGCTATCCGTTGCAAGACCTTCTGTGTCTCATCAAGAGTATACAGAGGCTTGCAGCCTGTCAGTTGCTTTCCATTGGTTGGCGTTCCTTGTCACTCTCATTTATCTGCTTACCTGCAGTGGTTCATTTCCTATTTGCATCTCTTCATTGGTTGCCTTATCGGCTTCCGGTGCCTGCTTTTCATGGACTTCTTTTTTCTTTTGTTTTAAGCCATGAAAGTGCTGGTGCTTTCTAGTGGTCTCCTTCACGTGTTTCTCTCCCCCTCCACTCGGCGTTGCTCTGTCACAGGTCTGCCCTCCATGTTGAACTCAACTGTGTGCTATTCCCCATGGCTTCCTTTACGTAGTGCCCTCTGTTTTGCTTCCTGTGTACATCTTTTCTCTTGCCTGTTGCTTTTCACCACTCGCACCCTCCGTTTTGTTTATCTCACATATTCTGTTGCTTCTGCCACCCTCCCTGTGTTGCTTCCATGCACTCCCACACCCTGCACAATGTTGCTTCCATGCACTCCCGCACCCTGCACAATGTTGCTTCCGTGAGCGATGTTGCTTTTGTTGCCCTGTAGCTTCACCCCACCACCACCAGTTTAAAATAGAAACGTTTTGTTTTAGATTTTCTGTTTGTTACCGATCTAAGTTGGATTGGTAACTAAAAAGAAAATACGTCCCGGTCATTTTCTAGGAGCGTGCATATGTGCTTACAAAATTACACAGGTGCCCGCATCAAATGGCTTTAAAAAAAAATAAAACAAAGAAACATGTAGCTATGCCTCACAACACTGGGGAGATTGTTCTGCGTGGCTACAAGCAAATGACAAATCTAATTAGTCTCAAAGTCGAGACATATTGTCTTTGCCAGTGCTTGTATTATTGTGACGCAGTCCAGACCCAAAATTTCTCAACATTATGAGAACGACCTGGCACAGTGGTTCACCTGATGAACTGCTTTCAAAATTAATAAACATGATGTCCATCACCAGCTCACTACCCCACCAAGTCTGAAAACAATTCCAGTATTTTCACCTTCGAAAATATTGTAATTTCATTTTATTTGTCTGTCATTTTTGAGCACTGCGAGCATAATATTGAATTAACCCGGTCATTTTCTGCTTAGCTATTAAAAATGTGTAAGGAAATGTCTCCTTGGCATGGTTACCCCCTGACTTTTTGCCTTTGCTGATGCTAAGTTTTGATTTGAAAGTGTGCTGAGGCCTGCTAACCAGGCCCCAGCGCCAGTGTTCTTTCCCTAACCTGTGCTTTTGTTTCCACAATTGGCACACCCTGGCATCCAGGTAAGTCCCTTGTAACTGGTACCCCTGGTACCAAGGGCCCTGATGCCAGGGAAGGTCTCTAAGGGCTGCAGCATATCTTATGCCACCCTGGGGATCCCTCATTCAGCACAGACACACTGCTTGCCAGCTTGTGTGTGCTAGTGGGGATAAAAAGACTAAGTCGAAATGGCACTCCCCTCAGGGTGCCATGCCAACCTCACACTGCCTACAGGTATAGATAAGTCACCCCTCTAGCAGGCCTTACAGCCCTAAGGCAGGGTGCACTATACCATAGGTGAGGGCATAAGTGCATGAGCACTATGCCCCTACAGTGTCTAAGCAAAACCTTAGACATTGTAAGTGCAGGGTAGCCATAAGAGTATATGGTCTGGGAGTCTGTCATGCACGAACTCCACAGCACCATAATGGCTACACTGAAAACTGTGAAGTTTGGTATCAAACTTCTCAGCACAATAAATGCACACTGATGCCAGTGTATATTTTATTGTAACATACACCCCAGAGGGCACCTTAGAGGTGCCCCCTGAAACCTTAACCGACTATCCGTGTAGGCTGACTAGTTTTAGCAGCCTGCCACACACCAGACATGTTGCTGGCCACATGGGGAGAGTGCCTTTGTCACTCTGTGGCTAGTAACAAAGCCTGTACTGGGTGAAGATGCTTATCACCTCCCCCTGCAGGAACTGTAACACCTGACGGTGAGCCTCAAAGGCTCACCCCCTTTGTTACAGCACCCCAGGGCATTCCAGATAGTGGAGTTGCCCGCCCCCTCCGGCCACAGCCCCACTTTTGGCGGCAAGGCCGGAGGAGATAATGAGAAAAACAAGGAGTCGTCACTGGCCAGTCAGGACAGCCCCCAAGGCACCCCTAAACACACCCCTAAATTCAGTATTTAGGGTCTCCCCAGAACCTAGGAACTCATATTCCTGCAACCTAAGAAGAAGAGGATTGCTAAGCTGAAAAACCCTGCAGAGAAGACGGAGACACCAACTGCTTTGGCCCCAGCTATACCGGCCTGTCTCCCCACTTCTAAAGACACTACTCCAGCGACGCTCTCCCCAGGGACCAGCGACCTCTGAAGCCTCAGAGGACTGCCCTGCATCTAGAAGGACCAAGAACTCCTGAGGACAGCGGCCCTGTTCACCAAAGACTGCAACTTTATAACAAACAAGCAACTTTGAAACAACTCTTGTTTCCCGCCGGAAGCATGAGACTCGACACTCTGCACCCGACGCCCCCGGCTCGACTTGTGGAGAACAAACACTTCAGGGAGGACTCCCCGGCGACTGCGAGACTGTGAGTAGCCAGAGTTGCCCCCCCCTGAGCCCCCACAGCAACACCTGCAGAGGGAATCCCGAGGCTCGCCCTGACTGCGACTGCCTGCTTCTAAGAACCCGACGCCTGGTAGGGACACTGCACCCGCAGCCCCCAGGACCTGAAGGATCCGAACTCCAGTGCAGGAGTGACCCCCAGGAGGCCCTCTCCCTTGCCCAGGTGGTGGCTACCCCGAGGAGCCCCCCCCCCCCCCCCCCCTTGCCTGCCTGCATCGCTGAAGAGGCCCCTTGGTCTCCCATTGCTTTCTATTGAATACCCGATGCTTGTTTGCACACTGCACCCGCCCTCCCCGTGCCGCTGAGGGTGTACTTTCTGTGTGGACTTGATCCCCCCCTCCCCCCCGTGCCCTACAAAACCCCCCTGGTCTGCCCTCCGAAGACGCGGGTACTTACCTGCTGGCAGACTGGAACCGGGGCACCCCCTTCTCCATTGAAGC
Organism: Pleurodeles waltl; assembly: GCF_031143425.1. Classification (NCBI taxonomy): domain Eukaryota; kingdom Metazoa; phylum Chordata; class Amphibia; order Caudata; family Salamandridae; genus Pleurodeles; species Pleurodeles waltl. The sequence goes on from NC_090437.1 coordinate 92,682,991, forward strand.
CTATGCGTTTTGGGCATCACTTTGACCTCTGCACCTGACCGGCCCTGAGCTGCTGGTGTGGTAACTTTGAGGTTGCTCTGAACCCCCAACGGTGGGCTACCTTGGACCCAAACTTGAACCCCGTAAGTGGTTTACTTACCTACACAAACTAACAAACTCTTACTCCCCCCAGGAACTGTTGAAAATTGCACTGTCTAGTTTTAAAATAGCTATATGTGATTTATGTGAAAACTGTGTATGCTATTTTGATTATTCAAAGTTCCTAAAGTACCTACCTGCAATACCTTTCATTTGAAGTATTGCATGTAAATCTTGAACCTGTGGTTCTTAAAATAAACTAAGAAAATATATTTTTCTATACAAAAACCTATTGGCCTGGAATTGTCTTTGAGTGTGTGTTCCTCATTTATTGCCTGGGTGTGTACAACAAATGCTTAACACTACTCCTTTGATAAGCCTACTGCTCGACCACACTACCACAAAATAGAGCATTAGTATTATCTCTTTTTTTCAACTATCTTACCGCTAAGGGGAACCCTTGGACTCTGTGCATACTATTCCTTACTTTGAAATAGTGCATACAGAGCCAACTTCATACAAAATGCTAATGCAAATTATGTGCTGTGAACAGTGTCTCAGAGTTTACTCATCAACCAGGAGACAGTCCATAATTATTCATCTTTTCAATTTTATTCAAAGAGATTCAAAGGCTAACTCAGTGTTGCATTTTTATGGTTCTTTTTTGAGAGGCCACATAAAAATGCCTTAGCAAACAAAGTGGTTGGACGCACATACAATTCGGACTTCTAGTGATGGCATCCCCACACAAAGCATTCCTGCTGTCCATAAGAAAACCAACATTCAAATACCAACAGATGGCAAATGCAGATCGTTTTATATCCAGGGAGGACCGAATTCTGAGACCGTTTTGGGAGCACAGTTCTTGTGTTTCAATTCTTAGAGACTGCAGACAGTGGTCGTCAAGGAATACAAAGTGATTGGGTTGCACGTCCTATGCAAGAAACATGTAAGGGTCCTAGAACTGCACAGCAAGTATCAACAACATTTCTTCTTTGTGGAGGATTCCTTAAATAGACTCTCTTGGAACAAAAGAAAAAGCAATATTAGCAACATATATATATATTTTTTGTCCTCCTACACGGCCGAACTTTGTCACACCTTCGTTCCTCAAGTTCATCACATTCCATGATCAAAAATGTAAAGGTGGACACGCAGCCCAAGGAGGCCCATCTCACCCACTCAGCCTTCCTGGGATCACCCTCGTGACTGGCGCAGATGAAAGAAAGGTTTTTAATTCATTGGACTGTACCCCAACAGTTGTCTTTCTTTTAGCAGCTCCTCATAATAACTATGTCCTAGCATTTGATTTAAAAGGGGGTGGGGGGCACTCCATAAGAGGAGCCCATAACTTCTTTTTCTTCAGTCTCTGCTCGGGGCCACCCACCTTTAAATCTAGTTTGGCCGTATTCAGAAGAGCATCAAACCAACTCCTGTGCATGGGGGGGCACCGTAACCCGCTTCAAGCAGATCTCCCTTCTAGCCAAAAGAATAGCGTAGAACACAAATTCCCCTTTTCCCTAGACCAACCCTTCAGATCTTGTTGTTTCCCAAAAATAATGAGGGGAGGATTTACAATTATTCCCCTCCCTAAAACCTTCGACAATGTTCCCGCCACCCCAGACCAAAAAGAAACAATTGCTGGACAGTCCATAAACATATGGATATCAGTAGCATTTGGGGCACCACATTTAGCACAGTTCACCACTTCCCCTTTCTTTATTTTAGCGGGGTAATATAAGCTCTATGTATCACATACAAGTGATTTTTCCTCAACCGGGCAGCTTTTACTACCTCAAAACACATTCTTATTGATCCTTGCCATCCTGCCTGTGTCAATTCCCTCGTCATGGTGCCTCCCCATAGCTGCTCAGGCAATTTGAAGTCGCCATCAATTAGCTCCAGAATCTCCCAGTACCACGTTGAGACCTTATTACTATTAGAGGAGCCATAAAAGAGATCTTCTGCTAAGGGATTTTCCCCCCGCCGACTTAATTGAATGGACTGTGCCCAAGCTTCCACTTGGATATTTAAACCTGGTCAGAAACCCCCATTTTCCGTAGGCGGTCCAGCAGAGGTGGAACGAGGGAGAACATGACGGCTGTACGGCTTGCAGCGCGCTGAAGTACTCATGGGTCTCTCAGCGGGCACTTGTGCTGGAACCAAATTTTGGAGGATCCGCTTGCTTTCCTGAATGGGAGAAGCCCCGCAATTCCGGGGGGGAGGGCGTTTCTGGGGTTTTAATGCCCCCCTTGAAGCTAAGCTGGTTGAGGGCGAGCTCAGACGCGACAGATGACTTTCAGCTCGAGTTTCTTTCCGGGCCAAGACCGGCAGAATCAGCATAAGTGCTGACAGGCTACTGATTGACGGAGGAGAATCCACTAACTTTGCACAAAGGTGTTGTGGAGGGGGGGCTGCAGTCTGCCCCCCGCGCAGTAAAGGATTGGACTATTGTGGTGAGGTAGGAGGTGGCAGGAGGGGGAGAGACAGAAGGGACACGTTCAGTCACCAGTGGTTTCAATGAGGTGTAATAATCCACTAGACAGGCAAGTTTTGCCTAGTACCAAAATTGAAATTGGGGAATGAAGTGCAAAGGGAGCTTTAAAAACTGTTACAAATATTGAAGTAAAGAAAAAACACTTGTACTACTAAACCCACTAGCTCAAAGTTGACTCCATCTTTGAAAACTTTACTTAAAGTGAGGCCTCTAGCTAAGTCTGCTAGAGAGGAAGAAGGAATGAGTGCTAGCATTTTAAGAGCATTGGGTATGGAGCGTGAGGGTGGACACCAAGTAGAAAGCTGCCCATATAAATTGCGGCAACAGTCACTGATGACATCCCAGGAATCTGTGGACTTTCAGGAAGAGAGTGGAGAGAGCACCAATAATGAGGCTGTAGTACCTGATACTGCTAACCCCTCAGTACTGGTGCCACCAGGAAGCGAGGCACCAATCATGTCTACCTCCCTGTCTTTGGCCCCCATCTAAGGCTCTGCTTTAGTTGTAAACAATGCAGACTCCTCTATTGAGAAGACATTCTTGGCCTTGTCTAAAGAAATTTAAAGGGGGTTTGCGATTTCTGAAAATAATCAAGGAGAAATAAGGGAGGCGTGTGGAGCCTTGGAAAAAAAGCTGGACCTCCTGGTATTAAGAACACAAGCATTAGAAGAGGCGGTGTAAGTAATGAAGGATTAAATTAGAGCTCATAAAGGAGAAATCAACACATTAAAGGGAAATGAGCATACTTTTCAAAATAAGCTGGAACAGCTAGAAAATAATTCTAGGAGGAACAATTTGAGAGTGTTGAATGTTCCGGAAGGAGCAGAAGGCAGAAATCTTAAAATGTTTTTGAGCTCTCTTCTAAAGGTATCACTTTTGTTCGAAGAAAGTCCGGAAGAAATAGCGAATTATATTCAGCGGATTCATAGGGATCCTTTTAAGAAAAAATCGGATAGCCTCAAACCCCGGAAGATTTTGATAAATTTTCAGACATATTCCTTGAAAGAGAAAATCCTGACCTTGGCGCTTAAGCAGAAAACACTAAAGAGAGATCATTTTACATTTGATGTCAGGTCAGATCTTTCTAGCGTGACTATAGACAGTGGGAGCTTGGGAGGCGGATGGATGAGTTCAAGAAACTTGGTGCATCTGTATAGTTGAGATTTCCAGCAACTCTCAGGATTAGGTATGATAACAAAATGTATAATAGATGAGAGGTTAAAGCAGTGGATGATCTACTAGTGACTATTAAAGACAGAGATATCGAGAAATAGCCGAGGGTACTGCATCTACTGAGGAACACCCAATGGTGGTTCAGAATTGGGCCATTATCGGTCCGTATGAGGGGAGGGTTCTCCAAGGGTGGGAAGGGGGGGGGGCACAGTGGGGTTGGGAGGTTTGGGGAGCACTGGGTGGGGAGCAGATGGGAGAAAATTTTGGGGGGAAAAAGTTCTGTGCACCTCAGAAGTTGTTAAACAAACCGCAAGAGATGGATAGGAAAGGGGTAGCCCAAGGGACCTGTCATAACCAAGGCTTTCAAATTTTGCCTTGGAATGTGAACTGCTTGAGGGTGATGGGTAGAAGAGACGGGATCTTACAGTACCTGCCTAGGTTTTGATACTGCAAGAAACTCATTTAACCAGGTATGAATGTAAAGAGTTGTTTAGAAAACAGAAATGGGTCTGTCTTTGTGTATGTACCGAACAGGATTTTAATACTTAAGGGGTGGTAATATTGTTTAAACATCAGATTGATGTAGTAATATCTAAGGTCAATGCAGATAACACAGGTAGATGGATAATAGCTAAAGTACGGCTATTCGGAAGACTCATTACGTTGGTTGGATATTATGGCCCCAACTGTGATGATATAGAATCACTCAGGAAGCCGTTTTGTCAGCTTTTGGACTTTCCTGATCCAATATTAATTGGCAGAAGATTTCAATGTAATTTTAGATAGTAAGCTTGATAGATCAACAAAAAGTAGATCAGCAGTTAACTCGAAATCTCTCAATTTTTTAGAAGGATGATGAGGGAAACGGCGCTGTACGATTGGTGGAGGGGCAGAGAGGGTCTGCAGCAGGTCTTTTCATATAATAATAAAAAATACAGTCATTCTTCAGGTATTGACTATTTTGTGGTGGACCAGGCATGGTGTGATGCAGTAGAAGATATTGTGTACCTTCTCCCTTATTTATCGGATCATGGAGCTGTAGTATTAAAAATGAACCTACTAAAGGAGAGAGAGACGAACCGGTGGACGTTAGTGCATAGTTTATTGTTAAATGAAGACGTTGTAACCAAGCTGCGTGTAGAGACAGGAGTTTTTTAAGGAGAATCTAGGTTCAGCCTCATTTAATGTTGTCTGGTACACTTATAAAGCAGTGATACAAGGGGTAATTAGGAATATTGCTAGTTACAAGAACAAGCAGCATAGGGTGGAATTAGAGTATTTGGGAACTGAGATGAGGGGATGTAGAGAGCAGTTATTGAAGAGTACGGATGAAAGGGAGAAGCTGGTGGGGCAACAAAAGCTGGACGCTAGCAAACAGCAATTTGAAGGCCTTTTACAATCAAGAGTTGCAGAGCGATGGGAGGCAAGCAAATTGGCGCATTTTGAATATGGGGAAAGTCCAGAGAAGTTATTAGCGTTAAAAGTAAAAAGGGATCTAGTGAGAAACTGCATCGAGGAAGTTGAGTTAGATTCGGGGAAAAGACCACAGAGAGTGAAAAAATAAATTGTGCCTTTTTGCAGTTTTTCCCCAACTTTATACTGAAGAGATAAGGGTTGGGGAAACAGAGTTTCAAACTTGGTTAGGGAAGGATACTCTTCCTACCTTATCACCAGAGCAGCAGCTCTGGTTAAAAAGACCTATTACGTTGGGTGAAATAACAGCTGTCTTAAGGAGAGGAGGCACTAATACCACTCTTGTTAAAATTATTCTCTGAGGTTTTTGGGAATGACTCTCCCATTCCAGCTTCCTGGAATGAGGCAATCATTTCACTGATTCTTAAACCAGGTAAAAATCTGGTTAGGTGCGAGTCATATAGACCCATATCTTTGTTGAATTGTGATTATAAGCTATTTGCAAAGATATTAGATGATAGATTAAATACCATAGTGAAAGATTTGATCATTGTAGATCAGAAGGGTTTTTATTAAGAGTAGGCACCCACATGAGCTTACGCATACTCTAATTGGGACAATAGATTTGGCAACCGCCTATATGATCCCTTTAGGAATCATAACTCTGGATGCTACGAAAGCATTGGATAGGGGGAATTGGGACCATTTAACTCTAATGCTGAGGAATCATAATTTATGAGATCGCTTTTGTAGGGCCATAAGACGGATCCATAAGACTGATCTATCATGTTCCCTCTGCTAGAATGTTGATTAACGGGAAACTAACAAAGCCCTTCAGGACATCTAGGGGTACCAGACAGGGTTGCCTTCTATCTCCACTGTTGTTTGATTTATGTATTGAACCTCTTGCTAGGAGAAAGACAGGATCCTGAAATAGTCCCCTTTAAGTGGGAGCAGTGGGAGAGGAAAGTAGCACTTAATTGGGACGATTTAATGGTATACACCACAAATTTGTCCACCGCACTTCCAGCCTTATTAAGGTTAGTTGAGGATTTTGGTTCTGTTTCTGGCTATCAGCTGAACTCAGACAAGACCGAAATAATGGCATGGAATCAAGAAGGGGAGGTATGGCAGGGGAAGACTGAAATAAGGTATTTAGGTTTAGTTATCACACAAGACATTGAGAAAGTTACAGTGAAAAATCAGAAAAAGCTTTTAGAGGAGTACATTAACTTAATGAAGGGATTGGCTTATCTCCCGCTGACGATATTGGGAGGGTAAACTTGGTCAAGACGATTATTTTGCCCAAAATACATTTAATTCAGAACGCTATCCCATTATAAATGAATGGTAGGTACCTCAATAAGCTCCAACAAGCTATAAACTCATTTATCTGGGCATGGAAGGGCGCCAGAATTGTGTGGAAAAAGTTGCGGAGGAGGAGAGAGAAGGAGGCCTACTATTGCCGGATCTACAACTATATTCATGGGCCTTCCTGTTGAGGAATTCAAGGTTGGTATTTGCCTCACCAGATGATACAGTGATGGGCATTATGTTTAAGGCTATGACACGAACTATCCATGGAGCTGCAAATAATTTTTTAAAGTTTGGCGATCCAAAATTCTTCAAGAAAAAAAAACTACAAATATTGAAGGATACAGCAGTGTCCTGGCACCAGGTTAAAACGATCACCAAGATAGCTTACTACAACCAGCGGGCTCTGCTTTGGGACTCTCCGCGCCCACCAGACTGTTTGAAAAACACATTGGCCAAACCAGTAAGGGAAGCCGGTCTGTAATTTTGGGGTGAACTTTTAAGGGAAGCAGTGTAACTCTCCTGGGAAGAATTAAGGAATATTAGCAATATTATGTACCTGCCTGGCCAGCACTATTTTGGGGGCAGATTTTTCAATGAACAGTGACAAATAATTCTTGATATCTTTTCTACCTCTCCAGTCACAATTTCAACATTCCAAGCCAACCAGGACAATAAACGTTTGCAGTTAGAGTCCAGCAAATGTGGGAAACCTTCTTTCTTTTTTATCTCACATATACATAGTGAATAATGTTAATTCAGAGCACTGCTTTGCAGTTCAAAGCAGTGGACTTTACTAAAGATCCCCCGAGGTTAGCGAATAGTAAGAGTGCACCAAGCATTCTATGCCTGGATGTCAGAGAAATAGGAAAGATTATGCCTTTGGGTTCTCACTAAAATCTTCCATTTAATATAGTATCAAGACTGGAGGCTATCCTTATGCATGCAGTCTTTTATTTTTTCCCCTTCCTGTTTTACGAACAGGTTAGAACATTGGCGTATCAATAGAATTAGAACATTAACAATATTGTAATAATCCCCTAGCATTCCAACGCATCCTCTTTTGTTTGTTATGCTGAGACAGCTAAGCACTCTTGATTTTATTCTTTATCGTCTTTAGTGTATGAGAGAGTTTTCCTCTCTTTGGTTTGGGTGTCCGTTTTGTTTCTGATTTATTTACAAAAGTCCTGAATGCAGTATAAAAGTGTTCATGTGGTTTTTGTTTGACTTTTTATTTCCTTTTTTATAGAAGTTATAAAACGTGACTTTAGAAATTGTAGTCACACGCTCAGCACGCTTTGTTAGTTCTATTCTGTTGGTGTTTGGTTTTGAAGACAATCTTTCGCAGCTCACGCTGCAATCCCTTTCTCAGTGCAGCTTTAACTAGGAAGGCTTAAAGGAGCTGAGGCAGCGTATCCTTACCAAACACCCCTCATAAAATTACACGGTCCTACTACTGCAGATCCCACAACTGAGCATGCGATCTTTGGGGTGGCTGTTAGGTATAATAATAAGCTGCAACATAAGCTTTGCCAATCACAAGTTAGTTAGTTAATAAGAGTTTCAAGATAGTTTTAAAATATTTAATCAAAACTATCATAATAGGTTTCTTTAGTCAATAGAATTTACAGAACAATTGTGTGTAGCTGTTTTATTTGTCTAAGTCTATTTGGCAAAAGCTCACTGTGCTCCTGAAGAATACAGTCGCAAGCTGGTCTAGTAACACTGAAGAAGCCTGGGAAACTACAGTTAAGAATTTCAGAAAGTAATTCTTCATTTTGTCTCTAATACAGCTTTCAGAGCTATCAACTCAATATGCTTCAGCTATCAAGCTATTCTGAAACAGTCTATCCAGCTCCCTCCTGTCTAGCAATAGTCAGAAAGCTGTTCTGCGGAGAAGTAAAATAGGTAAAATTACTAAAATGGGATGCCCAAAATGCCGGATACCCAAGCAGCACTTTCTTATATCTGCTTCACTCTGAATTGGGAGACCCTTTACTTTTATCCTTGGACACCTTGTATAACAATTTGATTATTACAATCATTAACAATTTATTGTTAATATAATTCATTCTTCACGTGTTGAAACTTGTAGAACAATCGTGCTGTTCACAATCAGAGGAGAATTTAAATATAACGGTTTCCCATGCATAGCTTACTTCTGAAAGAATAAAGAAAATGTGTAAATGCAATCGTCATTTTCATTCTCATAGCTTTCACCCTGTAGATCCATTCATACAAGAAGCAATTAAGTATATATTTGTATGTACGTCAGCGCATTCCGAAGCAGGTTAGCAAGCAAAAAGTTTACAAAATGCTGTTTCCACCAATCAAGACAGAAGACGTTTTGTAACATGCATAGACCATACAAAGGTTAGAAGTGAAACATTGGTTTTACAAAGAATGTATTAACATCAACAGTTTTCAGCAAGTCAGACAGCATAGGTCACAGAGTTTAAATCGAGTTTGACTAGGAAAAGCAAATGCAGGTGTGCGTAGCTTCATTCTCTCGTTTAGTAATTCCAAATTAATTTATGCACTTTAAAGAGTTCATGTGTTTTTTCCTTTTTATTTCCTTTTTTATAGCCGTTCTGGAAATTGGCTTTAGAAATTAGAGCCACCCGCTCAGTACTTTTTTTTTCTTCTTTTTTTTCTGTTGGTGTATGGTTTTCAAAACAGTCTGTCGCAGCCCGTTCACAGTGCAGCTTTAACTACAAAAAGGCTCAAAGGAGCACTTGCAGCTAGTGTCCATAGAACAGAGTAACAGTTCAGGAGTGTGTGTAGGAGCTTGAGTAACCGGATGCACAATATAATTGGAGCAGCTATTTCTGTAGTTGTTTAGTTTCTTAAAAAAAAATAGAACAAACTTTGTATTGTATTGAATATCCTTAAAAAATTATATTGCATTTGTGATCCGTTCCCTTTGTTTTTTGTCAGAGTGACAGTTTCTTTGGAGGGAGAAGTTCGGTTTTGTGGTTACAGAAGTTAAAAATAAAAATACTTCCTTCAGTCTTTACTTGAACACATAATTTACCATTGATGTCAAGAATGACTGACACACAGCAGGATGTTTACTCACTATGTAGTGAAGAGGTTAAGAGTGATGTCCTCTGATGGTTGATTCTGAAGCAGGTGGAAGATTGTTAAGGAGGCAGTTGATTCTGCTATAGGAGGAAAGAAAACAAATGATGTAGGATCTGATGAGAGGCTGAGGCCCCTAGATGATGTGAGCAGAAGTGTGGGAAAATCAGAGGGGGAAGTGTCTACGAAAAAATATTTGAAGAGAATTCAGGAGAAAACTCAATGGAGCTGAAGGATGAGGCTCTGTTCAGACAAACAAAGAAGTGCCGTAAGTGGCACAAATGTGTCCTAAGCAGCACACAAGATTTTCAACCTTAAACTGAAAATATTTGTAAACATTTACATCATGATTTATCTGGGCCTGCTGGTGATATAAAGTATATATAATTACAATTTTATAGCGTTTTCATCTTACAAACGATATAGATGATGGTAGATGGGATTTGGACGAAGAAGAGGAATTTTCTATAAAATTAATAAATAAGTGAACTATTTGGGATTCTAAAGCTGATGAGCCAAAGTCTGTATATCACAGGAGTCCTCAGTGGTGGACATTGAGCCATGTGGGGAAGTATATAATACAGTGGTTATGTAAGCCTTTGGATAAATAAATTCAAACTGTCATGACAGCAGAATGTTCTAGACTAATAATTGGTATTCAGACAAAGTTGTACTCTATTCCTTACTATAGGACAGTGAGGTAGGGACAGACATAAATTGATTTTACCCACACAAATGTAGAAACAAGGTTGAGTTTCTTCCAACAAGTGTAGAGGAACGTTATGTGACTGCTGAGTGTTGCATACAGTAAAGACTTATGTGGTAGATTTGTGTCAGACCTTGTTCTGGTCAAGTAACCAAGCAAGGGAAATGCTTGATAGAGGCAGAATTGGATTCCATGTGGAAAAAGGTGCAATTACTCGGATGGCCGAAAAGCAGAGAGGTTTTCTTAGTCCGATTTTTCTGGTGTAGAGAAAAGAAACATTTTTGAGGCCATTGACAAATTTGAGAGAGCTAAATCAGTTTGTGTTTTTCGTCATTTCAAGATGGAGAATCACTGTCTTCTGTGAGTGATATTTCAGCAGAGGGATTGGTAAGTGAATTTGGATTTAAAAGACGCTTACTTCACAGTTCTTGTAGAAGAGGTAAGTCAGGGTTTTTTTTTTTTGTTTTTTTTTTTGTTGGACTGGAAGCCTCTGCCAGTTAACAAGTTTTCATTTTGGTTTTGCGCCTGCTCCTTGGTTTTTCACTAAGGTGTTGGGACTAATTGCGCACTATGTTTGGGAGAGCAGGGTGAAAGTGATTAGAATCAATTTTATACTGTTGGGTTTGGGTTTTTATTTTCTTTTGCCAGTATTATGTTAATCTGCCCTTTTTTTGATTGATTTCTGCTTGGTTGGTGGACTGAGCCAGGAGTTTGTTCCTGTTGCAAAGACTCAGCTTGGCTGTGTGGCCAGTAAAATAGTGGTTGCATTGCAGGCAAAATTCTAGTAAAAACTGTGCTCCTTGCAGCTTTCAAACTGCTCTACTTACCTGGTTACTTGGCTTGTGTCTTATGTGGACTGCTTCACCACCCTCTTTGTTTTTCTTGTAAGCCTGGTTTCCTTGTAAGCCTAAGCCCTCCAGCAAAGACATGAGGTTGCCTTCCCACTCCAGATCCTTTCCTGTTTAGTTCATTTTCTTTTAGCTTTCTATTTTAATTTCCTGTAGTTTTGCTGAGTTTGACTGGCCTCAACTTTGACTTTTATTTTAGCTTTCTTTCTTTCTTTTGCCAGCATTGTTTTATTTCACTCATATTTCACCTGACATCTGCCTGGTTTGGGACAGAATGAAAAATGTCCCAGCTATTGTAACGGAAAGTTTCAATTCTATTAAGGAGACAGAGGTGAGGATTATTCAAATAATCACATAACAAAACTATAATTCCCATGAGACATTGGGGAAAAGGAACAACAGTTCATTCAATCAACTTCCAACAGTGTCACTATAACATCCTCTACAGAAATCTCTCCTCCTTTATTCTTGCGATTACAGCCGTTCGTTTCTCAGTTTATTCCTGTTAACCCAAATCAGTTCCTATGAAAAGAAAGACTGTGAGCTTCCACTCTCATTGAGAATCCATTGAGGAAAAAAAGCAATCATAGAATCAGAATATATAAAACAACAACATTGTCACAAAAGTAACAGTGCAATTTACATTCCAATAACAATGAAGACTATTTACCTACATGTAAGTGTACCATTACTCATTCCTCTGACATGCAACATGAGAACATCCTACCACGTAGGGTGGTTACAGCAACTCATCCTCCTCCTGAGTTGGTGTTTTATCTTTGTCAAATTCTGGCACCGGAGACTCCAGGTGGCTTGGACCACATCCCCTACGAAGTCCAGGGATTGTAGAGAATGTGTTGGGGAAGTGACTGGTTTCTGTTCGTTGATGGAAAAACCCAAGGGATTCCAGACGAGTGATGGTAAATTGTAAGTGGACCAACAACCTCCTGGGGCATTGGCCTGTGAGAAGGATATCGTCCTGGTAGACGATGAGTCTGATGCCTCAGGCCCACAGGTGAAGCACCAAGGTGCAGGAGAAAAAGCAAAAGGAAGAGCGATAAACTCAAAGATTTGTGAACGCTGTTGAAATTGTAGAAACCAATGATGAGGTGAAAGATAGGGATCGGGAGATAAGGGTCCTTCAGATCGAAACGCACCATTCAATAGTTCGTCAGCAGCAGATCTCTGAGAAGGTTAAATATCCCCCATCTTTTTTTTTTTTTTGTGTCCTCATGTCACTTTATATACTTCCATTATGATCTAAAGCGGCCCACATTCCAGTATCTCCTGGAAGACTCTGAGCTATCAGTATAGGAAGTCTAAAAACTAAAGGAATGAGGTCCCAAAGTGTCATCATCCCCTGTTCAAGATAATCACCGGGCACTATACTAATGGAGAAGCACACAGAACCAGCCAATTTACCCAATGTTTAAATATTTTTTACACTAGATCGACAAAGGTCTAGCTTACACACTTTTGTTCCTTTGTACACCCATTCTAGTCGAGTAGGTGAGATGGGGGCTATCCAATATATACATGCCTACCGCCTACCCAGCAGTATCCTGGAAAACAGCAAACTTCTATAAGGGCTAGACAGATTTTGTAACTCAAAAGAGCAACCAAACAATACTAATACAGGGGAAACCGTAAGCTGTACCTATAAGACATTAGCCATAACTTCAAAGACCTCAACCCAAAATCTCGAAATCCGAGGGCAAGACACAAGCATATGAACATCATCCGCTCCCTCTAAGCCACTTTTCCTACAACCTACATGTGCGTTTAAATACTTTTAAAGCAATGTCTTTGGCGTGTTATGTGCCCTATGTAAGACAGAGATGATTTTTCCCAAGGAACGCCAGTTTTACCACCCGGTAAAGAAGCTGCCAAGACCATGTCCATAATTTATTAATCTCCTCACTGTTAGCCAGATCATCCCATAAGGGACCAGGAAATTTCTGTTCACGGTCTAAGCTATCTACAAATACCCTGTAGTAGGTTGCGACTTCCTTCCTACCAGGTGTATCCTTACACAATAGCTCCTCTAACTTATTAGTATCCTCTCCCCTTGTTTGTAAGGACCGGGCCCAAGTTTGTAATTGGTAATATTTGAACCTAGATAGTGAGCCATGTGTCTCAGTTACAAGTATCTCCCAAGATTTTTAAACCCCTTCTTGAAGTACTTGCCTCCACTATACAATATCAGCTTCTTTTCAAAGGTCTGGATAGGGTGTCCTTGAGACAATCCGGAGTTCCTGGGGAGTCCCAGATAGGGGCATAGATACTATAGTAACATAATTTCATAATCTTCCTTATCTGTAGCCACAGAAAAGCGGCTGCTTGTAATGTTTTCAGTCTTACTTTTTTTGTAAAACATCGGGTGTCCAAATATACATATACATTTTTGTTCACCCTTCCCTTCCCTGTTCAACAATTGTTTCCACTGATGGGTGCCGCCCTGTCCTGCTAGTAAGTCCCTTAATTTCTTTAGCTGAAAGACCCATGCATATAATTGGATATCGGGGAGGGCGATCCCTCCTTTAACATATTTCCTTCAAAGTTTTTAATACTATCTATTCTTGCTTAAAGTTTTTGTATCCCCTTTTCCTTAAAGTCTAACGGAATCATATTAAAAAGAAAAGTAAGCTTGGAAAGAATCAACATCTTTACTAGATTTATCCTCCCATATAAAGTCAAAGGTAGATGTGCCCAACTTAACAGGAGTTTCAGATTTGCTAGAGTAATATCCTCCAATTTATGACAGATCTTAATGCCCAAGTATTTCATCTCCTCTTTTATTGACCTATGTTTTGTGTTCATATTCCACGCCATTATCTCTGTCTTTGCCATATTGACTGTATACCCGGACACCTGACCAAAATCCCGTATTAACACCTCAAGTCTACCCAACGCCAAAGGGAGATTTTTCGTACAAATCATGATATCATCCGCATACAGAGAGATGTTTTTCTCCCAACCCATATAGGCAAATGGCTTAATCAGGGTGATCCTTTTTAATCATGAGGGCCAATGGCTTAAAGTCAAATAGTCCCGCTAGTAATAGAGTTAGTTAGCTTCCTGTTTAATAACAGTCTCGCCGATGGGGCATTGTAAATACATTTTAGAATATGCCCTTGCCAAATCAATTGCCCCAATCAATTCATGGGACATTGCCAAAATACTAGTAAATATTTAATAATCGTTATTTAGCAAGGAAATTTACCTGTATGATTCAAATATCCTCCATCTTGAAGTGGCCGAATGCCAGTCACTCCTTGAAGTCCTTTAGGTTGATGAACGGGCGCTGTCTGCCATCCCTCTTCTCTGCCAGAAAAAGGTTGCTGAGAAATCCCCTGGGGTGGAGTTGTGTCGGAACAATCGCCCCTTTCTGTAAAAGTTGTGTGATCTCTGTATGCACCAGGGATGTCTGAGATGGAGAAAAGTAGAGGAATCTTGGTCTGTGAAGTTGTAACAGCGAGCTGTAAAATTCAGTGAGATCCCAAGCAGAAGGGGTGAAGATTCTCTTAATGGAGGCCTGAGCCTTGTCAGTGAGTTTAAGGTCACCACAAATTTTCTGAGTTCATGAATAAAAGGTTCCCCGAAGAGACCACGTTGCGCTTTATACCCTGCTTTAGATGTCGCCAGATCCCCTAAGGTCGATTTTTATAAGGGTTTGAAGCCTCTCAGTGGAAAGCATGCAGTTGGTGTTCCTAAGGAAAATTATGTCATGAAGGGCTTCAGGGAAGATCAAGGAGCCCGATGCCTTAGCACCCTCAGGCCATGTCCAGAACGTTGGATAAAGGGCCAACAACATCCAACAACTTGTTCTGGCACAAGTGCCAAGACCGATCAATCCCTCTTTTGGGATCTCGGATGAACTTCACTAGGAAAGTAGCCAACCTCCCATATGTCTCGAGCGTTAGGGCAACTTTGCCATCCAGCAAGGGGCGGGGACATTCCGCCCGGGGGTGACCATTGACTTCCTTATCAAGAGACTTCTGCAAATGTCCAGCTATGTATGAGGTGACCTTAGTCGCTGGGGTCCACTCTGCGGATCTTGGATGCAACAGCTTATCCAGATCAGGCATACCTGAGTTTGGATCCTGGGAGATAGTATCTGAAGTGAACTTGCCAAGAGTGGTAGAGGGAGAGGTCGCCGGATGGCAAGGTCTGTTTGGCTCTGATGCCTTTTCTGGCGCTGAGGAAGTACTCTCCATCCAAGGTATCAGGGGATTCGGGCGGGTCAGGGAGAAGGTGGAATTGTCCTCCAGGGGTACTGGGAATCAAGGGTTCAAAGCAGAGGGGAGTCCATAAAACCTGTTTGAATGTGCTCAGAAGTTCTGGGTCTTCCCCAGAGTCGTCTGCGCATTTGTGCTTACCTTCCGTCGCAAGTGGTAGGCCTGGAGTTATGGAGACAACAGGTCCAGAAGCATCTTCCCTCTTGGGACAGGGTTGTTGACACTGCGCTGCCAGTTGTAGTAATTTATTTTCCAAAAGCGCCACTGCTTTACAAATGGAAGCATCCTTGATGCAGCAAAAATGTTCATGATTTCCTTCTCCTCCATGCAGTCAGCTGCATGGTCCTGCATTATGTAGGGGGTAATGTAGGCTGGGGATGGCCCAGATGTTATAGTGTGGGATGCCTCAGTGGCTGCACTTGTTAGTAGTTTAATTTAGTCATTTACAGTTATGCTGCCGGAAATATGGAGTAAACGCCGAGGAACACTCACCACCCCAAACCGCAGTGGGGACAGTAAAAGCAGCCCGGGATTTGTCCCAGTAGCAAAGTCGGTAAATGGCTACTTACAGACCCAAAGCGGATGTTCAGCCTCCGGGTGCAGGCTGTCTTAAATAAATGGCACAAGGAAAGTGAAGTGCGTCCCAATAGATTAAGGTGGCTGAACGCTCTGCATCTTTCAAAGAAGATGAAACTATTCTGTCAGCTGCTGCAGGAGGTCGGCATGTAGAGCGCAAATCTAACATGCGTGTGGTGCCCCCTAGAGGTCGGATGACCGCTCTGCACATTGAGCACAGTGATCCTGACACAATCAGGTGGACATGGAGGAGTGATAAGTGTTCCCCAGGACGTGTCGCAAGAGAAAGGGTTAATGTACTTTGACAATCTAGCAAGCGTAAAATAAGAAATGAGCCTAACAACAAAAGCGAGCCAAAGGTCTGAGGCACTTAACAGTGGGCTGCTAGAGCAGCGAAGAAACAGGAAGAGACATTGTCTGCAGAGAACCTTATAGTGGCATTGTTGGAAGCTGACTGGATGAACTGTTTGTTCTTTTTCTTGATGTCTCATGGGAAATGTAGTTTTGTTATATGATTATTTGCATAATGGTTGCTGTAATAAAAAGTGAAAAAAGAACATCCTAATGCTCACCTCCGATCCTGACAGAATCAGGAGTTCCTTCCTTTCTGTTGGCAAAGCACTGCTTACCTGTGGGTCAATAAAATGGCTGCCGTAGTGTGGACAGACTGCTAGCATACAGTCAAACCAGTCTGTTCTCAGCTGCTTCTGTTCACCTGGAGCCCAGAAATATGGGAGAGAGGCACCCACGCTATCAGGGAGGCTAAAGAGTTCTTCTTTCCATGGCACAGGTTCACCTTTATCCTTAACCGGTTCTCATTGTGTATACATGTTCCTAAGACATTAATATTTAAATAAGAGAAGGTATTTTCTGTGCCCCACAAAAACAACAAAAACAACTCTCCTATGATCAAAAGACGTAAATACAAAATATTTATGAAAACAAGCTTCCCTTATCTTTGAATGACCAATTTGGAACCCTGATTACCTTCACTAATGTGCCTTATGCTACGACTAAATTCAACACCACCATATGCAGAACTCTAAATGCTACCACCCGAGTTATTAAACTCAAACCTAAATTTGCACCCTACCCTTGGGTCTCAGAATAACTTGATGAAGTAAAAAAGTTAGTGCATTCTTGGAGGAAGAACTACAATCCACAATGTGGTATGGGGATTAATACATTTGTTAGATACTGAGTGTGTTTATAAACACATGAACAGCAGCAACAAGTAACCAACTTGTGGAAGTACGTATAGGCTGCTTGGTCCGTAAAAGTCTACAGAGCTTCTAGAACAAACTAATAGGCAAAATGCACAAAATATTTTGGACTGGAGCCATTCCAGAGTCATTCACCCCCTTGCTGAGGCCCATTACATCCATGTCATCAAGGTTCTCAAAACTTCAAAGGACTAAACTAATTAGTGGGCTACAAGTCTAGTGCGTACGATCCTCTTCACCTATACATCTAAGGCCAAGATTTCAGAACTAGCCCACTTTCTCCGGTCAGCACACCATTTATCAATCGGAGGTGAGGACCAAGTTCTCCAGTGCCTGGCAATTCAATGCTTGGCCAACACCTGGGCCAAATCCACAATCCTGTTGCCAGCTATCCTGGCCTTTCATCTAGCTATTAAACCCAACAAACAGGCCATAGTGAGAAGATGCCCGGTCTAGTCTGTAGATTCATTTTGCTCCATGACCTCCTTCCAAAATGTTTGAGTTTTAGGGCAGTACCAAAAGATGTGATGGTAGCATAGCAGAAGTTGTACCTAGGGCAATCTTCCAGGGGTTTATGTAAGTCACTTATAATTAAGCAGAATGTATTTGAACCTTACATCACTGGACGCTCTTGACTTGTTGTAAAGTGCTCTCCTATTCCCTAGCAGTTAGCTCCTTACTTAGGCTTTCCACTTAGTTTCGCGTCATGCCAAGTTTGGTCATTTCAAGAAGTGGTTTATAAAATAATTTCAAGTTTGATGCTGCTCCTGGCCATAAATAGCAATTTTAAGACTTTTTTGTTTCTCGTTCACTTCCATCAGGTCCCCATTGGCATTTAATACTGTTGGCTAGAGCTCCATAAGTCAGAAGCTGGGTGGCTGGAAACAATAGGTAGGTCAGGAGCTCAATTAGGAAAGGATTGTCCATCTGTGTATGTCACCTAGGATCAGTATCCCAGCCTCTGTCCAGTCAGTCAGTGTGTGGGTCTTGAAATAACCAGTTTCACTTGGGAGCTCTATCAGTGGTACAGTGGGTGTACACAGTGATGAATCAGCTGTCTTTCTAACTCCCCTTGTCCAGCAGCTCTGTGCCAGAGTCAGCAAAAGGTTTGCGGTCTCTTTACCTTGTCTTAGCTTCAGCAGGCAGACTACATGCTCGCTCTTAGCCAGCAGAGTACACAGTTGGCCTAGCAACTGGGATGCTGTCCAGCCATGTGGCTGTCCATTGGTTTAGCGCTGCTAGGTAGTACAGATCAAGGTCTGGCAGGCCCAGGACACCTTTGCCAGTGGTTGTTGCAGTGTTCTGATCTCCATCTCAGTCCATACAAAATCCTAGATTAATATCTTTAGGTATCTTAGCCAACGCACGGTACCCACACAGGCAAGTTGATAAAAATATTAACAGTCACAGGAAAGCTAGTGTCTCTATTAGGGCAGTTCTGCCTTTTATTCACACTTGCACAGATAGCCAAAAATCCATGTTACCCTTTTAAGCTCCACAGAACCTGTTCAAGATTAAGATCTCTGAGATCAAATGAATCATGATATATCCACACCTCCACATAGTGAAAATTGATATGTTTGCATGTAATGCCCTGAGGAGCAAGTGCTGCGGCACCCACCGCTAGGGACCAGACAGTAGGGAAGGCTTAGGTTTTCAACAAGTTGAGATGCAGTCCTGACAGCCTTACGAACCTATTAAGGTAGGCAGTTGTGTATATCATTCCAGTCTCTGGTCTTTGATGATCAACTGCATGTTGTTGGCATATAGTGAGACAATGTTGTCTGTGTGTGAGTAGAAACTCCTGTCTCTTTTTCCAGCCTCAGGTACTCTGATAACGACTCTATTTATTGCAAGAGTAAATAGCATGAGGGACAGCGGATAGCCTTGTCTAGTCCCCCATTTGATGGAGTATGACTGAGAGATGTCACACATTGAGAGAAGTATTCCTAAATCCTCTTTGATCATGGGGTACCACGTTGGTCTTGTGTGTCTAAGAGTGTAGACCAAAAATGTTACTGAGGATCTTAGTGTAGAGATTTATCACTGAAAGTGACCTCAAGAAGCCTTGTTTATGGGGTCTATGTGCTTCTTTGGGATAGAAACAACCAATGCCTCTTTTGTGGTGGGAGGAAGCTATCCACTCCCCCAAGCAACTGCATATAGTTAACAAGTTGGGGCACCAGTGCACTAGCAAATGTGTGATAACATTTGACAATGCACTTGTTTCTTCCTCCTATTTTCTCATTAGTCATCAGGGTCAGCACCTCTTAAGCCTCTTCCTCCATAATAGGCCCTCCTATTGTTCCCTTGTATGATCAAGAATCTGTCTCAATGGCAACCTGCAAGAAAGTCCCCTATCTGTGGGGCATCAGTTGTACCATTGGCTCAATACAGAGTCTTTTAAAAATACCAGAATGCTGTATTAATGCTCATGTAGTGCTGTATCTCTTGACTGGCGGGGAGACACAGTGCTGTGATATCAATATGTCTATTGAATGTCCTGAAGAGCCACACCAGTAGACATCCAGATTTCTTTGTGGTCAAAATAGTTCTGGTAATTGAGGCATCTTAACTGTTCGGCCAATCCAGCATGTTGTTCCCTGATATCAAGTAGTTCTTGCTTCTTGTTCAGCCTGTGTATCAATTCTAACTCTTGGCTGTGACTCATCAAGTTCAAGCAAAATATTAGTATGCCGCTATCCCTCTTTAGCTATCATGGCAATGCAGTATCCAATGACTTCCTCTTTAAATGCCTGTGATTCCATTTTCGAGTCAGTGTCCGTTCTTTGGTTTTCCTTAAAATAATTACAAATTGTTGCATGAAGCAAGTGCCTAAAAGTAAGTTCTTTGAGAATTGCAGTATGGAGTTGCGATATTTGTATGAGAGTAACCGACGTGTCTCATTGACCTGCAATTAATAGTGGACTGGGGTTAGAGAATGTGCTCTAAGTATTTAACGTGTTTTACCTATATAGAAATGGTACAAGTGCATAGAAATCTATTTAAAAGCACATGCACAGCATATACCGGGGAGTAAAAGGAGTACTCCCTATCAATCAGATATCTGTCTCCAGACCCATTTCTCAATCTGCCAACCATGTTGCAAATCTCAGAGCAACATTAGCTGGATGGTATACACCAATGGGGACGATTACCTATCTGAATTAAGATTCAGAGTGCAATTTGTCACAACCCCCAAGAATAATTAAAGTCTGGGACCAGTGTGCCAATCTTGTCAAAACTGTGTTAACCTACCAAATTTGAACAGCTATGATAATTTATTTGCTCCCAAGAACGAGCTCACTCAAACCTACAGTAAACAAACACAAATCACCTTTGTTCCTCAAAGTCAGTGTGATACAGCTCAAGGGGCACTCCAGACCACCCCATAGCATGGTTTCCTGCTTAGACATAGAAGCCAATCCTGGAAATTTAGCCACTTCGACAGCGTTGTAATAGGCCGACTTCTTCCACAGTAATGTGGGTCTCCTGAAGGAAGACCAAATGTGCCCCTCTGCATCTCATATAATTGTGTACCTTGTACGTTTTCATGCAATATCTCATCCCTCTGAAATTCCATGTCAGGAGCGTGGTGTCATTTATCTTAGTTAAGGATTGTATGTTGGGTGTTCTGGGTGATCTTTTATCATAGAGCTTCTAACCCGGCCTTCTATAGAGTGAACTAACCCTGTACCCATGTCAGTGAATCGTGAGAACAGCCCACCCCATGCATCTTAGAGTGTCGGAGTCTGCGAACACCAAACACTTAAATCAAAACTCGCTTTCAAGCTCCTGAGCACAATGGTACTCCACCAACGGAAATGAATTGGCGAAATATAAACATGTAAACGTCCCACATTGGTATGGTTGTGGAAGAAGATTAAGAGGGGTGTGGGGGGGCGCTGCTCTAAGACTAAATGTGAAGATCTCTCTCTCCCCACCTGTGCCAGACACTCCTTGGAAAGTAAGCTCCACTTAGTACAAGTAAAATTTATCATAGATACACCAACCGACTGTCCCCCTCTCTAACTCTCTAAAATGGTAATCACTGCCTCTGTGTTATTGACAAGGTGTATAACATTAATCACAGATCGTCTGATGACTCTCAGCAGCAAACCATTCCTTCCCTCCCAAGAGTCATTAGTGTTCAAAGTCTTCCCTGCTTCTTGACTTAACGATGAACCCATTTCTTGACTTTTCCTTCTTCAGGGCTTCGTGATGACAGCCATCCTCTGACTCCACCTGCTTCTTTGTAGGGCATGCCACCAGCCAGATGTGCTCTCCTTTCCTTTTGATTTGGACAGCTGCTGCGCAGTCTGGGGTGATCAGCACTGTGATTGTTCATCTTCAAAGGCCCTCTCCACAGTTGCAGCCTATTTAGCCCTATGCGTTCTTTTCCAAGAAAGTGACCTTCTCTATGAGGCTGGCAATCTGCATGTGGAGTGTCTGAAGCAGGGTAAAGTTCCTCAATAGCATCTTTGGTGCTTTTGACCGGTCGGCCAATTTCCGATGATCCTCATGAAGCAGACCCCTATCCAAAGCTACGGTGTTTATTTAATTTTCAAGCACCTCTTACGTAGCCTCAGGCGCCATGAGAATTTTGTCCAGCTTATCTGAAAGGTCAGCTTGTTGGTCGTAGGCATCTGTTAGAGTGCATTGACTCTTAGAGTCTTGGCTCCTGAGTGGAGGGATTTCACTACCACCTTGGGCCCACCAGTGAAACCCATCTCATTCTCTTTTAATCTGAAAAACTAGGAGCCCACACAATTTGGACCCCTCTTCCGTGCCTGAATGTAGCTTATAGGCTAATGAGGAAAATTGATGAGGAGCGGAAATGGGTTACAGCGCAGCTCAAGAAGGACCCACCAAGGCTGACATGAGAAAATACAGCAGTATCTGCTAGATACTTCTCGCTGCTGATTCCTTACCTTAGAATTTTCAGGTGTCAACTTGGAGCCTGAAACTTATTGTTGTGCAATACCCCTGCACGCCGTCGTGTGGCACCTTTCGGCTTTGTGTGGGACCTTTCGGCTTTGTGTGGCATCGTTGGAGCCGTCAATGACGTCACATCAACTTATAAAGGCACCACTCAGGCGTGCGCACGTCTGTGCTTTTCCTACCGCGCCGGTTAAACTCATATCCAGGATAGAGCTACCCCTCTGTTTTTTTTAATTGTGTTTTTTTGACAACTGTTTTTGAATTTTTTTTGGCAATGTTTTGTTTGTCTTTGCGAGGATTCAAGCCGCGTGGTTCCTGCCATCGCGCCATGTCGATGACAGCTCCCCATCTAGTGAGCCTTTGGTGTCTCAAGCGCAACCATAACTAGAAGTTTTTCTTGGACTATCGGGCCATGGCTCCGAAAGCTTTGCAGGAACAGTCCCTGAAGCCCGGCAGTAAACCTTGGCAGGCACGACTCTAAGGAGGTCCCGCTCGAGAAGGTCGTGGGATCGCTGTAGGAGCCCCAAGTCTTCTTCATCCCACTTGAGGTCCACTGGGCAGTCAGGGAAAAATCACAAGAAGAAGAAGAAGTCCAAACTGGCTTCAGCTCGCCCGTCGACCGACGAGGCACGTCGAAAACATTGACGTTCTAGGCACGGTTCCTCAGAATCATTGCCAGGGCTGATGCTGAGTCTCCCCTCTTTCCAGGAGCTGGAGCGACACTCGCTCAGTTGAAGGAATTTTACAAGGCCATGCACTGTGTGTTTGAGCAGGCCGGCCCTGTTGGAGCACCTTCAGGCGCCGTGGGGTCAGAGGACATGCCGGCGGCTTTGGCCTCAGCTTTGATGGTGCCTCAGGGATCCAATTCAGGAATTGGGTGCACACAGTTGACCTCTATGTCTACCAGTGGTGCCAGCCCCATTTTGATCTCTAATGATCCAGAGTTGAAGTCCACATGTGCCAGATCATTGCCTGAGCCTTTATTAGACCAGCTGCCAGGCACTGGAGAGAAATGAGAGGGGTCTCTGGACCCTTTAGAAACACAGATGGAGCCTATGGACTGGTTTGAGGAACTAGGCGATGCCAGTTGACTGGGCACCTCTCAATTCTTGCTTGCTCTCTCACCCTACAGAGGAGGAGATGTTCTATGCTATGATGGTGCAAAGGGCAGCGGAGGTCCTGGACCTCGAACTGCCCTCTGTGCAAGTCAAGACTAACCTCCTAATGGAGGTGCTTCAGCCAGGGGCTTCCTTAACTGAACCAGTGTTGACCTTTAATGGAGCCCTCACTGATGTCCTGCTGGGGACATGGTCCAAACCCAGCAAAGGGGCTCCGAGCTACCCTAGTTTCCTCATCCAACACCTACCCCCTGAAAGGTTGATAGTCCAAGCCTCCACTTCCTAGGGCTGCTTATCTTCCGCACCCCATGATAGGGAATCCAAGAGGCTGGACCAGTTTGGGGAGAAGATGTTTTCTTCCAACAACTTGGCATTGGGCTGTTTTTCCCACACACTGTGGGATACAGTAGCACAAGTGTTGCCTCAGGTCCCAGAGGACACACGGATCATTCTCTCCCAAGCAGTGAAGGGCGGGAGAGATGTGGCAAAGTTCACCATACGGTGTGGCTAATTCCCGGGGCAGAGCGATTGCGTCAACAATGGCGCTTCAGCGCCATGCCTAGCTACATACATTTGACTTCTTGGGGATGTCTAGGCAAACGTTATGGATATGCCCTTTGATGGCTCATGCCTGTCTGGTTTAAAGGCAGACTCGGCACTGGAGCACTCTAAGGACTCCCTGGTTACAGCCAGGTCCTTGGCAACCTTTTGTCAACTGTCTGTCTTTTGACCTTTTTGTGGCCATGGAAGGAGCGTGGCACCACGCAACCCACAGACCAGCCACTGTCCTGCACCAGGCCAACAGCTTGTGCGGGGACACAATCATGGTGCCTTTAGACCCAGAGGGTCTGTCCATAAGTAGTCTGCTAGCCAGTCCCCTACCTCCACAACTTTCAGGCCCTCCTAGTGTGATTCTGAAAGACCATACTTGTCCGGTTGGAGGGAGGATAAGTCATCATGTCCCTCACTGGCGGTCCATGTCATCGGACAACTGGGTCTTGCAGATCATACAGAAGGGCTACTTTCTACCCTTACAGTCTTTCCCTCCTCCAATGCCTCCCTTAAAAGAGTAGCAGAATGAGGATCATTTGGTTTTACTCTGTGAGGAAGACATGTCTCTCTTGGCCAAGGGTCCCAATATCAGAAGTGGACAGTGGTTGTTATTTCCGACTTTCTGATACCCAAAAAGAGCAATAATCTTTGCTCTATTCTGGATTTGTGGAATGTCAATCTCTTCCTCAAAAAGGAGAAATTCAAAATGCTCACTCTAGCTCAGGTCTTGTCTGCCCTAGACCAAGGAGACTGTTTGGTAGCGTTAGACTTGCAGGATGCATAATTCCATATCCCCATCCTGCCTGCCTGCAGGGGTTATTTGCGGTTGAAGGTGGGCCATGAGCACTTTCAGTTAACCGTGCTACCCTTCGGCCTTATCAGTGCCCCTCGGGTGTTCACCAAGGTGATGGCGGTGGTCACAGCTCATCTGTGCAGGTTAGGGGTTTCTGTATTTCCTTACCTCGATGATTGGCTGTTGAAGGCTCCTTCACCCCAGGCTGTCTTCTCCCACCTCCAGACGATGGTGAACCTCCTGCATAAACGTGCCGAAGTCACACCTGACTCCCTCTCAAACGGTCCCTCTCATTGAAGCTGTTCTGGACACGATGCAGGTTTTGGTTTTATCCTCCTGAGCAGCAAGTCCAGGATATATACAGGTTATGATTCTGATGTTTCAGCCTCTATCCTGAATTTCAGTGAGACAGACTCTGAGGCTGCTGGGCCTCATGGCCTCCTGCATCATGTTAAAGCATGCCAGATGGCATATGTGAGCTCTGCAGTGGGACCTCAAGTTCCAGTGGGTGCATCATCAGGGGAATTTCTCCGACATGGTCCACTTGCAGTGGTGGTTAAAGAACTGTGATTGGGTTAGAGGCAGACTACTCTGTCTTCCCCAACCAGATCTCACAGTAGTGACAGATGTGCTGCCTCTGGGATGGGGCAGCCATCTGGTAGAGGTGGAGATCAGGGGACTCTGGTCTCTATCAGAATCTGGGGTCCACATCAGTCTACATGAGCGTCGGGCAATCCGGCTAGCACTGAAGGCATTTCTTCCCTTTCTCAAGGTAAAGATAGTGCAGGTGTTCACTGACAACCCCTCCACAATGTTGGGCTGCAGCAAGCAGGGTGATGTGGGGTTGTGGACCTTTTGTCAAGAGGCCTTGCGCTTCTGGACATGACTGGAACAGCAGGTCATAACCTTAGAGGTTCAACACCTGGCAGGTTCTCTGAACGCCAGGGCGGGCAAACTCAGCTGTCAATGCCTTGCAGATCACAAGTGGCGTCTCCATCCAGAGGTGACATAAGGACTTCTTTAGCAGTGGGGAGAGACTTGGTTAGATCTGTTCGACACTGAAGAGTACTTTCAATGTCAGCAGTATTGTACGTTGACATTTTCAAGGTGGCACACGCTCTGCAACGCTTTATGACGTGAGTCAAGCTCCATCCTCCTGCACACCTTTCTGCCCATACCACTTCTGCCCAGAGTCCTCAAGAAGATCAGGAACAACATGGGCCCAAGTAATCCTTGTGGTTCCGGACTGGGCACAGAGAGTCTGGTATTCCAAGCTTCAGAAGATGAGCATCGATCCTCCGATCAGGTTGCCCCTTCTGTTGTTGCAGCAGGGGAGATTTCCCCACCCCAAACCTGTGAGCTCTCTGCGCCTTCATGGAGATTGAGCTGCAGCAGTTGACAGCCTTCAACCTTCCTCCCGAAGTCTGTAAGTTATTCTGGCTGCCAGGCATCCCTCCACCAAGACAGGATACACCTGCTGTTGGTGTTTTGTAGATTATTGTTCAGAAAGATCTATTGATCATCTTTCTGACACTCTCTGATATCCTTCTCTTTATTCTATGCCTGGCTCAGCAGGGTTCTGCATTGGGCACACTCAAGGGATGTCTATCTGCTCTGTCTGCTTTTCTACGGCTGCCTGATCAACCTTCATTGTTCAAATCACCTATTGTACATAGATTTCTCAAAGGGCGTGTACATATGTTTCTTCCTTCACCCTTATCATTCCTCAGTGGGACCTAAATTTAGTTCTCACTTATCTTATGCGTGCTCCCTTCAAGCCACTGCACAACTGTCCACTTTGGCTGCTCACCATCAAGACAGCCTTCTTAATGGCAAATACACCTTCCTGGAGGGTGAGTGGATGCAGATTTTGTCATCCAAACCTCCATATGTCACAATGTTTACGCTCAAGGTAGTGCTTCGCACCCGTGCCTCTTTCCCTCCTAAGGTGGTGACCCCACTTCACCTGGGTCAGACTATCCCCCTCCCCACCTTCTTTGCTCCTCTGCATCCCTCTGAGGAAAAGGAGCAACTCCACTGACTGGACCCAAAAAGAGTGTTGTTCTACCTTGACTGCACAAAACAGTTCCGGGTGGGTGACCAACTCTTTGTGGGGTACATAGGAGTGAAGAAAGGTTCGTTTCTGCATTGCCCAACCATTTTGTGCTGGGTCATTCTCCGCATAAACATCTACTACGCTCTGGCCAAGAAGCAGCCTCCCAAGGACTTGGGGGCCCATTCCACTGGTGGCAAGGCTGCTACCATAGCGTTAGCACAAGGTGTACTCACCTGGACATATGCCAGACAGCAACATGGGCTTCACTGCACACGTTTGCCAAACACTACTGCCTGGACAATCAGGTCTGCAGAGACAAGCATTTTGCCCATCCGGTCCTGCTGGACTTTTTGTTTTGGTCTAAAGTGAATTTGTCCACAGCCCGCCGTAAGGAGGTTATGGCTTGTGTATCTATTCTAAGATAAGGATATTCTAAGGTAAGGAATCTGCAGCCAGAAGTCTCTATCAGATGAAGAAGCTACTTACCTTCGGTAATGCATTATCTGGTAGAGACTCTATCTAGCTGCAGATTCCTTACACCCAGCCATGCCTCCCGCTCTGCAGACTCATTAACTAGGTTTGAGAGTTGTCCCTTTTAGGGTCCTAGTTTTGGCACAGACAAACCTAGTCCGTTTCTTCCATGGCTCTGTGCTTCTGGCATAGAAGTTTGTGGAAAAGTAACTGTTGTACATGCTCCTGTGTGGTGCTTTTATAGGTGACCGTGAAATCATAGACAGCTCCAGCGACGCCATACGAAGCCAAACTTAGACACCCGAAGGGGCACAGGGGTATTGCTGAGCAAAATGTTCCAGATTCCAAGCTGACGCCTGGAGATTCTAAGGTGCAACTAGATAGAGTCTCTACCAGATAATGCGTTCGTCAAGTCTTATGTCAATTAGCAGCTCTGAGTCACTCCTATAAACTCAATGGTATAGCAGTGAAGGTAGCTCCATACACCTCAACCGAGTTCTTTCGAAACGCCCATCACCACAGCAACAGTTCACATAGATGATAATTCCCAGCTAGTGTTACCAGCCTGAAGTCTGGGTGTGGCACAGTGTCTGCATTAGGGTTCCCTAATTATGATAGGGCAAGGGTTACACTGAGATCATTTCTCCAAGGGTGGCCCGAGCAGTTGATCTGCCCCTCTCTAAGCGGCATCAGCAGGAGGGCTCCAAGGCCCTATGCCTCCCTGTGCACCAGCACAGGCCCCTGGTACAGTTGTAAATCTTGAACCTGCCACCCGCCGCACCCATAGGCTTTCCACTTGGCTCAAATACTGGAGTAAAGTCCAGTCACTGATTGAAGGACACAGAGGAGCACGAGATACCACTTGCTGTTCTACCTATTGGTGCGGTTCCAGTCCGCAACGCTCTTTGAGCATGGGGCAAACGCATCAAACACCTGACTCAGGGTATTTGAGGAAAAGGCGCTCTTGCCTCAGGCCTGGGAGGCTCACCCTGCTTCCAAGTAATGGAGAAAGATCAACATGCGGAGCTGGACAGCCACCATCTTGTCTCCCAGGCTGCTTCATTCCATTCCAGTCTGCTGCAAAATGTCCGACTCCTAATACATCAGGACTCCATCATGTATCCTGCTAGTGCCTTCCACGTATCCTAGTTGGGAAAGCAAGGCATCCAGGGCCGTGCATATTCAGGGATGGCAGCTGGGCAGCAGCGTGGAAGCCAGAGAAAATGTAGATTATTCCATTAACTGCAGTCCAAGCCTCCATGATCTGTTTGGTTAATGTAGAATGCTGTGTAAAAATATTCAGTACGGAAGATTGTGGTGGACCAAGGACAGGATTTGTGTGTAGTCCAAATTAGATTGAAGATCACATTTTATATAAAATAAGGCATAAAAGAAAGATGTTATTGATCACAAAAAATAGCATGCACAATATTTACTGTATACTGTAAAAAAAAACATGAGTTTTCGCTGAAGTATTTGTCTCTCCGCATTAAATCATGCAGATCTGATTTGCGTTGTGTGGGATACTTGATGTAAGAGAGAAAATTCTGAAATTCAAACTTTGCAATTTTCTACAGTTGAGTTCTTACAAAGTTCACAGCTAACTGGGGAAATGCACCCTGAAAATCTAGCAGGTGCCTGCTGTTGAATTTTGATGCACTCCTTTAGGTCCAGCTCAAATGCAGAGAAACTACAACATTGAACCTATTTTGCAGCACTGCTGGTAGCACCCAACTTAATGGTACCTTTTTATTTACCTCTGAACAATGGAGAACTACTTGACCCCTGATTTAATCTGAGCGGGTCACTTGCAGGCCACACACATCTGCAGTGCTTAATTCACCCAGATGTTTGACCGACTGCATCCAAGTTGCATGCTGGTTATCCAGAAGTCTATCAGAAAAGGGGTTAATCAAGTATAGCAGAAATGGGGATACGTTTTCTCTCTTTTCATTTATTTTAGTGTGGAGTAAGAATGCCATAAATATGTGCATGACCAACTTAGGTGGGCCTTTTAAAATAACTTTTTTTAAATTCTGCGAGGATGAGATGGCAACTGATAAAATAAGAATGTATGTCTGGAATTAATGCATTGCTGGAAGGTTTTCTGTTGAAATAACTAAATTTCTTTCCTTGGCTGCTTTTTTGTTTTTTGTTTTTGCTTTGCACTAATATGTCGTCACTGTCTCTTCGCATGGGTTCTGCACAAGGCTATTGTGAGTATGGCTTCTTATTTTTCTTCTAGCATTTAGTTAAGGAGAAACAAGTATGTCATTTGTCCAGACATGTTGTGGTTTGCCTTCTAATCATATGTAATGAGTTTGACTTTCTAAGCGTTAACTAGAACTTTACTCTTTTAAGTGCTAAACACAAATTTGCAGATTATCATAAAATTCTGCAGCCATTAGCAACTAATACAGCTCTAACCTTACTGGCCAGTTAACTGATGTGTGTCATTTTAAAGACAAAATGCATTGTTTATGGTTTTCTGTAGTTTTCCCTAGACGAGTGTTTATTGTAGATCCTCTCTTTGAGTCTCTATGTACACAACTCACATATTGCTGTTTGGTACTGAGGTATTGAATGCTGATTTTTACTCTCCGGGTAAGCTCTTCAGCCACTGATTTTGTCCCACAAGTTAAGCTCGATTTTGTCCAGTTTGCTTTTCAGTGGGATTTAAGCAGTTGAACATTCAGATGTACCCTTATGCTTTCCGTCAGCCTGTGCCACCAACACTGGGATTCTAAAATACTACTCTTAAACCTACTTGGTCCCTAAAATTGTCTGTAATCTGAAAGATGTTTAATTCATTTTGCGCTTTTGGTGTTGGTATGTGTTTTGTGGTAAATGCAATGTAAACCACATTCTCAAAGGTCTGTATAATTTTCTGAAAAATTATAGTAAGCATTGTTGACTACAATGAGTGTCTTATTTGCCATCAGACAGTAGATCACATAGTTGCAATTTTATGAGTACAAGTTGAAAACCATAACGTCCGGGGTGATGCCTGAGTTGGCATCACGTTTTAGAGGAACTTTGATTGTTTACCCCTCAGAGAATGAGAACATTGGGAAGCCTTTTCTCCAAGTGAGATGTGCTCAACCTATCTTAGCATTATAGAGAGTAGTCTCTGAAATTTAGAGTTATGGCATAAAAAGCATTATTTTTTTGAAAAATATGAAAATAAGTTATTCTCGAGTGATTCAGGTCATCAGTTTATTTTAATCTTAAGGCAGTAAATCAAGTTTAAACAGGTCCTCATTAGATGTACCTAAATTAAGAATTATATGAATCAAGCTATTGTTAGTATTTAAAAAGCACGTTATTTTTCCTCTTTTAATTATTTGCATAGTTGTATCTGGTGGAGTGACAAATATAATTGTCATTTCGGAGAATCAAGGTTTATACAGTTTTAACAATATATTTGCTCAGCCTGTTAAACCAGGGAGTTGACATTACAGTCCTTCATCTTCTTGTATGTAGCAAATCATAGGGACAAATAACTGTTTTGATAAACATCCACATTTATGTAATGAAGGTCTAATAAATACAGAACAGAAGCTCAATCAAGCCTCCATCAAGATTTGATAGTCTAATTAGAAGCCATGGTTTTGGCCACTTAAATCACAATAGAGCTGACTCTGTGTGGATTTGTAACTGCCTATGTTGGGATGAGCAAAGCACAATATCAGTTTCCCCATCACCCACAGCATTATTTTAATGCTGAGTGCCACATACCCTAATTTTATCCAGGAAACTTGTATAAAATGTGATGCAAGTATCATAAAGGATCACTACGCCAGACAGTTGGGTAACTCACACAGTTAATATTACAGAGTTAGGGAGTACATTGAGTTCAGTGTTACACGCAGAGTTATGTAATACTGGCACACTTTATCGCACAGATGGTGTGCAACTATTGTCAATACTCATGAATGTGGATAACAAAGCATCAATGTACGCGTTGTACCTCCAAATATTGTGGCAATAGTAATGATTACCATCCTCCAAAACAAATCGACCTTGAAGATCACTTTTAAACCTAACAGCCCCAAAATGTTATGCATCACCTCTTTTTTAAAGTCGACTTTGCATTCAAAGTTATTATGGATTAGAGTGCCATATAGCAAATGTTGATGCCCAATCAAAGTCAGATATGTCCTGATGTTGAGTTGAGGGTTTATTCACCAAGGTTTGATCCAAAGAACATTTAGGTAAGTGGCACAGTGTTAGAGGTACAAGATGCAGTGCCCTCCCCCATCAGGGTACAGAGCTGCATATTACATTTGAGGACCACTGTACTGAGCTGCCTTTTGTATAATTGCCTTACCACTTAATTGCAGCCTTGACTGACCACATTACTGCAGGATACTGAATAATGTTACTGTGGCTGAGGATATGATGTGAAAGGTGATAAATTTCTTCTTGAAGAGAAAAAACAGAGTTGCTCAAACAAGTTTTCAAAATTGTAAATTTCTACCAAGTTAATGGATTCTTTGCACCATGAATACCAGCAACTATGACATACAGTAGTTGACCATCAAAGTCACATTGTCTTCCTCACAAAAATGTTGTCACCTTGACCCAATAAAAAAAAAAAAGAAACACTACAACAGAATCCAATGACATCCTAAATCCCAAAGAGTTTTTTTCCCAGCAGTTACTTTTTGGGAACCGTCAAATTTAGGAGAAGATAATAAACTAGGGCAATCCGCTTTAGCTAAGGGCATTAGTACCATGAAATTCATATGGATCACTTGCATACCTGACTGTGGTAGGATGTAGAGTATCCATCTTAGGGTTCGAAATCCACACCAATACTTAAATTTTATTGGTTAGATACCCCCACCCGCTCAGTTTAATTCCTCAAGAAGGATGCTCTGCTCCTCTTTTTAATGAGGCCTAGAGGCTCCATTTAAAACTTCAAATAAAGAAAATGCATATAGGAATGTATAATCTGTGCTTTCCTAGATACATACTTCCACCTTCCTGTTAGCTGTATTGCCTTTTCAGATTAGTTTGAGTCCAAAGCAGTTCATTTAACGTGTGTCATTCTGCTGATTTACAAAGGGAAGCTTCCACATATTCCCTTACATGAATTATTAGTGTGTGAAAGCTTACTATCAACATTCACAGTTTCAAGCACAGTGCAAATACAATTTAAATATGAATCCCAGACACAAGTAAAGTTTCTGTAAAAGCATTGCCATAAATAATTCGGTCATTCAGCAGGGTCATTCCATACTTTCGAAACCTTTTTAGGAGTGTTCACTGACTACTGCATGGAGGCCCGGATGGCCTGTGGAAACAAACACTGGAAGGATTAGTTTATGATTTGTAAATACCTAACTAGTCTAGTTTAAGTTGTTGTTCCTACGACTTTCTGGTGCCGACAAGGGCTTCCATCCTATCCTAGGCCTTTGATCCCTCAACCTCTTCCTCAAAAAGGAGAAGTTCAAAATGCTCACTCTGGCTTAGGTTCTATCTGGCCTGGACCGAAGAGACTGCATGATAGTGTTGGACTTGCAGGACGCTTACTTCCATATTCCCGTCCTGCCTGCCCACAGACGTTACTTGCGGTTCAGGGAGGGCCATGAGCACTTTCAGTTTACTGTGCTCCCCTTTGAATTTACCGGCACCATCAGATGTTCACCACGGTGATGTTGGTGGTCGCAGCTTATCTACGTAGGTCCAGGGTTCCAGTCTTCTCCTTTTTCGACGACTGTCTGTTGAAGGACGGGATAGTCCCAGGCTGCCGTCTTTCTCCTCCATACTACGGCAGACCTCTTGCATTCACTGGGGTTTACTATAAATGTGGTGAAATCACACCTAACTCCCTCTCAGACGCTTCCTTTCACCTGAGCTGTTCTGGACACTGTGCAATTTTGGGCTTATTCTCCAGAGCAGCAAGTCCAGGATATTCAGGCTATGATCCTGATGTCCTGGATTTCAATGAGAATGACTCTGAGGCTTCTGAGCCTCATGGCCTCATGCGTCCTGCTGGTGACAGATGGCATATGCGGGTTCTGCGATGGAGCCTGAAGTTCCAGTGGGCACAGCATCATGGGAATCTCTCTGACATGGTCCAGATCTAGGAGGGAACTGTGCGAGGTCTGCAGTGGTGGCTAACAAACTGTGATTAGGTCAGAGGCAGATGCCGCTCCCGACCCCAACCAGATCTGACAATATTGACAGATGTCAATCCTGGGATGGGCAGCCAGCTGCGAGAGGTGGAGATCAGGTGTCGGAAACTGGCCTCCTCATCAATCTGTTGGAGTTCCATGCGATCTGGCTGGCATTGAAAGATTTTCTTCCTTCTATCAAGGATAAGATGGTGCAGCTGTTCGTGGACACCACTACCATGTGGTACTGCAACAAGCATAGTGGGGTGGGGTTGGGTTGTGGACCCTTTGTCAAGAGGCTCTGCGCCTCTGGACTTGGCTGGAACAGCAGGGCGAGTCTCTGGTGGTTCAACATCTGACAGGGTCTCTGCACCAGAGTGGACAAACTCAGTCGAAAATGCCTAAAAGGTCACAGGTGACTTCTGTATGAAGCCGAAAGCTTTGAGGGAGCGGTCCCTAAAGCTCATGGTGGCCCGACACTCGACTCCGCGGCGCTCATGGTCTTGTTCAAGAGGAAGGTCTTGAGACCGGCTGCAGAGTCACCACCACTCTTTGTCCTCAAAGTCATCGGAACATTCGGGTCAAAAGAAAAAGAAGTCGAAGAAGAACAAATGTTCTCCGATTTCACCCCGTCGCTCTGATGATGTGGCGCGGGAAAAGCGTCGATGCTCTAGGTCTCCTTCCTTGGAGCCTCCATCTGGATCCGCCTGCGTTTACCCGACTTCCAGGGAGCCGGAGCCACCCCTGCCTAGCTAAAAGAGTTTTATGAGGCAATACGCCTCATTTTTTGGCAGACCGACCCACCCTTAGTGCCCTCAGGCATGGGTGAGCCATTGAGGGCCCCTTCGAGTTCGAAGCCGTCTGCTTCAGCCAAGACTCCGGGGGGCTCCTCCGGATCCAATCTCTGATCTGCCCAGGCACCAGTCGTGCCCCAGCGACCTTCCCTGGCGTCGGGTCAGACGTCGATGCTCCGGACGTCGGTTGGGCCCACAATCGATGTCGACCCTATTCTCATACCCGACGACCCGGAGTCGGAACGACGTCGCTCAACGCCAATTCCGTTCTCTGGGCTCTCCTGGGCCCAGGTTTGATCCAGATCCTTATACTTAAGGGTATGGATACGTGGAGAGATTAGAGAGGCCGCTGGACCCTTCAGAATACCAGCTTGGACCCCAAATGGACTATGTGCAGCGGTCTAGACACCTCCCCTGACATGCTCTCTCCCCCTACCGTGGCTATGGAGGAGGACGCCACGTACTCCATGGTGATGAGAAGGGCGGCTGAGGTCTTGGACCTTGAGCTACCTTCTGTGGAGTTTAGGCCTAATATCCTAACCGATGTGCTTCAGCCGGGGTCTTCCACATCAGAACCCCTTCTCCTTTTTAATGAAGCACTGACCGACATCCTTTTGGGTACTTGGTCCACACCCAGCAATAGGATGATTGCCCGCCGCCATCGGCCTGCGCCAACAGACCTGAAATTCCTCACCCAACACTCCACACCTGAAAGCCTTGTAATCTAGTCTTCCTCTTCTTCTTCTTCCTCCTCTGGCGCATTCCCTAACACCACCCTCCCCCCCCCCCCAGATGGGGAATCAAAAAGACTGGATAGTTTGGGGAAGAAAATGTTTTCTTCTGCCATTCTAGCGCTGCGGTCCGTGAACACTGCATGTCTTTTGGGCTGCTATTCCCATACCTTCTGCGATATGTTTGCGCAGGTGCTGCCTACAGTTCCGGAGGAGGCCCAGACTGTCCTATCCCAAGTGCTCGCAGATGGGAGAGATGCAGCTAAGTTCATCATTCAATGTGGACTGGATATGACCGGCTCTCCAGGCAGATCGGTTGCATCGACAGTGGCATCAAGACATCACGCCTGGCTGAGAACATTTGGATTCTTAGGGGATGTCCAGCAAACGCTGATGGACATGCCCTTTGATGACACCCATCTCTTTGGAGACAAGGTGGACTCTGCACTCGAGCGCTTCAAGGATTCCTGAGCCACGGCCCGGTCCCTTGGCCTCGCTTCTGCCCCTAGACCCCACCAGTCTGCTTCTCGCCCCTTTCGAGGCTTCGGAAGGGGCACCCAAACAAGTCTTTTTTCATGGAACCATCGACCCACGCATGCTGTGCAGGCCCTGCGCGGATGTGGGATCCCAGAATCTCGGGGATCAGGGAGCCAGCGGGTCGTCCAGAACAACCCCCACCCCAGCCTCCAAACCTTCCCAGTCCGTTGGAACACCTGGAACCAGTTGGCAGCAGGATTTGCCATCATCTTCCTCACTGGAAATCCATAACCATGGACAGGTGGGTTCTCCAGATTGTTCGGAAGGGCTACTCCCTCCCTTTCGAGTCTTCTTCTCCAGCCATGCCACCTTCATTTGACCACATATCAGTGGATCATTTTGCACTTCTCTGCGAGGAAGTCAAAGCTCTTTTGGCCAAAGGAGCTATAGAGAGAGTCCCTGCGTCAGAAGTAGGTCGTGGTTGTTATTCCCTCTAATTTGTCGTGCCAGAGAAGGACAGGGGCCTTTGTCCTATTTTAGAACTTCTGTCCCTCAACGTCTTCCTCAAAAAGGAGAAGTTCATGATGCTGACATTGGCTCTTATCTGCCCTGGACCCTGGAGACTTGATGGTATCGTTGGACTTGCAGGATGCATACTTCAACATCCCCATCTTGCCGTCCCACAGAGGTTACCTAAGATTTGTGGTAGGCCACGAGAACTTTCAGTTCACTGTGCTCCCTTTTGGCCTTACCAGCACCCCTCGGGTGTTCACAAAGGTGATGTTAGTGGTTGCGGCTCATCTGTGCAGGTTAGGGGTCCCAGTCTTTCCCCAACTCGACAACTGGCTGTTGATGGTGGATACGCCCCAGAAAGTCGTCTCCTACCTCCAGACTACAGCGAACCTCTTGCATTCGCTGGAGTTTGTTATAAACATGCCAAAGTCACACCTGGTGACTCCTCGGATGTTCCCTTTCATAGGAGCTCTTCTGGATACACTGCAGTTTCGGGCTTATCCTCCTGAAAAGCAAATCCAGGATAGTCGGGCTATGATACTGATGTTTCAGCCTCTGTCCTGGACTTCGATGAGACTGACTCTGAGGCTGCTGGGCCTCATGGCCTCCAGCATCCTGCTGGTTCAAAAGGCCAGATGGCATGCGGGCTCTGCAGTGGGACCTGAAGTTCCAGTGGGCGCAACATCAGGGGAGACTCTTCACAAAGTCCGGCTCTTGGAAGGAACTGCAAAAGATCTTCAGTGGTGGCTAACGAATCAAGATTGGGTAAAGGGCAGATCCCTCTCCTTTCCCCAACCAGACCTCACAGTAGTGACAGATGCGTCACTTGTGGAATGGGGCGGCCACATGGGAGAGGCAGAGATCAGAGGCCTCTGGTCTCCGGCGGAATCCGAGCTTCATATCAATCTGTGGGAGCTCCGAGCGATTCGACTAGCATTAAAAGCATTTCTTCCATCTCTCAAAGGGAAAGTAGTGCAAGTGTTCACGGACAACACCACCACCATGTGGTACTGCAACAAACAAGGCGGAGTGGGGTTGTGCACTCAGTCAAGAGGTGCTTCATCTTTGGACTTGGCTGGAACATCAGGGCATTTCCCTGGTGGTTCAGCATCTGACGGGTTCTTTGAACGCCAGAGCAGACAAACTCAGCAGACGATGCATAGTCGATCACGAACGGCGTCTCCATCCGGAGGTGATGCAAGGTCTCTCTTAGCAGTGGGACGAGCCTTGGTTAGAGCTCTTCGCCTCCGCAGAGAATGCACAATGTCAGCTGTTTTGCATGTTGGAGTTTTCAAGGTGGCACTCGCTAGGCAACGCTTTTCATCTCGCGTGGAGCTCAGGCCTCCTGTACTCTTTTCCGCCTGTACTAATTCTAGCCAGAGTTCTGAAGAAGATCAGGCAAGACCGGGCCAAAGTTATCCTGGTGGCTCCGGACTGGGCACGGAGAGTCTGGAGTCTGGAGCTCTTGAGCATGGCCATAGCTCCTCCGATCCGACTGCCCGTTCGGGAGGATCTTCTGTCGCAGCAGCGGGGGGGGGGCGGTCATCCACCCAAACCTGTCCACTCTCCGCCTCCTTGCATGGAGATAGAGCGGCGACAGTTGATGGCTTTTGACCTTCCACTCAGTCTGTAATGTCATCTTGGCAGCCAGGCATCCCTCCACCAAAACAGTATTCGCCTGTCGTTGGAAAAAATTTGTGGCTTGGTGTATCAACAAATCTGTCGATCCTCTCTCTGCATCTTTCTGAAGTTCTGCTCTTTGTTTTCTCTCTTGCCCAACAGGGCTCTGCCTTGGGCACCCTCAAGGGCTATCTTTCTGCTATCCCTGCCTTCCTGAGACTACCTGGCCAACCTTCTTTATTCATATCTCCCATTTTCGGGAGGTTTCTCAAAGACCTCTCGCATCTCTTTCCATCCATCCCATTTATCCTGCCCCAATGGGATTGAAATTTAGTCAAAAACAACAAGTGATGGACGGAATGCTGAACATTGTCAAACACTCACTCCCAGTCATAGATCTGGGTTTAATCCATTGTTCTTTTGCTCACCATGCCACCCCAGTTTGGACCCAGCCATATGCAAATCAGTCTTGACCCTGTTCCTCATGGGAACAGTCCAGACCGAACTGCCAACCCAGGTCCTCACTGGACCGGAAACAAGCATCCTGGGACCGGTTTTGGGGTTTCACCCCTCATCAGCCAGGCTAGCTTGAATCCAGTGACATGGGAAGCATAGTCCTCACATATCTGATGTGCACTCCATTTGAACCGCTTCACAGCTGCCCTTTACTGCTCCTAACCATCAAGACTGCCTTCATGGTTGCCATTACCTCTGCTCGCAGGGTAAGTGAGCTCCAAGCTCTGTCATCTAAACCACCTTTTCTGGCAGTATACCCTGACAAAGTGGTACTCCGCACTAGGGCTTCTTTTCTCCCTAAAGTAGTAACACCCTTTCATGTAGGTCAATCCATCACTTTGCCTACTTTTTACCCACCAACACATCCCTCACATGAGGAGGAGAGACTCCATCACCTGGACCCAAAAAGAGTGTTGTCGTTCTACCTTGATCATACTGAAGACTTCCGGGTGGATGATCAAGTCTTTGTAGGATATATGGGGTGAAGAGAGGAAAGGCGGTGCAAAAGAAAACCATCTCATGATGGGTCCTCCTATGCATCAAAATGTGCTACGCTTTGGCAAAGAAGCAACCCCCAGAGGGTTTGCGAGCTCACTCAACCAGAGCAACTGCAGGTACCACAGCGTTAGCCCGAGGCGTTCCAGTCCTGGATATCTGTCAGGCAGCCACGTGGGCATCTCTGTACACGTTCACCAAGCACTACTGCCTTGACAGTCAGGTCCACAGGGACGGCTACTTTGGTCATTCGGTCCTACAGGACGTCCTGGTGTGATCTTGGTGTGCAGTTCACCTCTGGGGATGGAATTGCTCGGGTATCTATTCAAAAGGTGAGGAATCTGCAACTAGAAGTCTCTATCAGATATACCAGTTACTTACCTTCGGTAACGATATATCTGGTAGAGACATATTCTGGTTGCAGATTCCTTACCGACCCGCCCATCCTCCCCGCTCTGCGAACTTATTTCTAGGGGCAGGAACTTTCTTCAAAGGGCCCTAGTTTTGGCGCACCGCTATCAGTGTTCTTTATGGCTCTGCGCTTCTGCCGTAGAAAGTTGTGAAAAGAAACTGCCGTTGGCGCGCCAGGGTGGTGCCTATATACGACCGTGATGTCATCATGGAGAACACGACGCCACCGACGCCCCAGAGTCGACCGACGCCACCTAATGGTGCACAGAGGTTCTGCTTGAAGAAAAAGTCTCCGGCTCCAGTCTGATGCCTGGGGGAATTCAAAAGGTAAGGAATCTGCAACTTGAATATGTCTCTCCCAGATATATTGTTGCCAAAGGTAAGTGTCTTGTACATCAAGAAGATCAGGAGCAACCGGGTCCAAGTAATCCTTGTGGTTCTGGACAGAACATAGAGAGTCTGGTATCCTGAGCTGCTCAGTCTGTTTATCGATCCTCCGATCAAACTGCCCCTTCGGGAGCATCTTCTGTTACATCAGCAGGGGCAGGGTTCTGCACACGAACCTGTCCACCCTCCACCTTCGTGGGTGGAGATTGAGTGGTGGCAGTTAACAGATTTTGAATTTTGTCCTAAAGTCTGTAGCGAAATCTTAGCAGCCAGGTGTCCCTCTACCAAAACAGTGTACGCCTGTTTTTGGAAGAGATTTGTTGCACGATGCACAGACAAGTCTGCTAACCACCTTTCTGCCAGTCTCTCTGAGATCCTCCGTTGTTCATCCTTTCCGTTGTCCAGCAAGCCTCTTCTCTAGGCACTCTAAACGGATATTTGTGTACTATTTCTGCTTTTTTGCAGTTGCCTGATCAACCTTCCTTGTTTAAGTCACCTATGGTACATAGGTCCCTTAAAGGTCTTACACATCTTTTTCCTCCATCCCCATTCATTACGCCCCAAAGGGATTAGAATTTGCTTCTGACCGTTTTGATGTGCACCCCTTTCGAGCCTCTCCACAATTGTCCTCTCAGGCTTCTCACCTTGAAAACAGCCTTCCTTGTGGCAATTACATCTACCCTTCGAGTAAGTGAGCTGCAGGCCTTATCATCTAAGCCTCCCTACCATTCATTCCTTCCTTCCTGACAAGAGTGGTGCTGTGCACACTAAGGCCTCTTTTCTGCAAGAAGTGGTCAGTCGCTTTCATATAGGACACTCCATCACCTTTCCTACTTATTACGCGCCCCCAAATCCTTCAAAGGGAGAGGAGAGAGTCCACTGACTGGACCCAAAAAGAGCATTGGCCTACTATATTGATTGTACAAAAGACTTCCATGTGGATGACCAACTGTTTGTTGGGTATGTGGGTGTTAAGAAAGGACGGGCAGCGGAGAAACGGGCCATCTCCAGGTGGGTCATACTCTACATTAAGATCTACTACACACTGTCCAAAAAGCAATCCCCTGAGGGTTTGCGCGCTCATTTTTACAGAGCTGAAGCTGTGACCACTGCATAAGGCGTTTCAGTCCTTGGCATCTGTCATGCAGCAACGTGGGCATCTGCATTTTGTTTACACACGCTACTGACTGGACAGCCAGGCCTATAGGGGCAGGCGTTTTGGGTGTTGGTCCTGCATGACTTCCTCATCTGAAGTTGGTCCTCAGACCCACCTCCGGGAATGCTGTGTTTGGGTATCTATTCAGAAGTAAAGAATCTGCAGCTAGAAGTCTCCATCAGATGGAGAAAGTACTTACCTTTGGTAATGCCTTATCTGGTTTGGACTATATCTAACTGCAGATCCCTTACAGACCCACCTTTCCCGTTCTACAAACTGATTTCTAGTGGCAGGGACTCCCCTTTCAGAGCCTTAGTTTTGACACACCGGTAGACCTTGTTCTTCATGACTTTACGCTTAAAGTGACGTCAGTGCGTCGGGGTGTCACCTATATAGGACCTGTGATGTCATATCCAGCGCAGACGACTACGGATGGAGAGCTGATCGATGCTACCTAATGGTGCACATTGTACTTCTCATGAAAATCATCCGGATCCAGTCTGACACCTGGGGAGAATTCGAAGGTAAGGAATCTTCAGCTATAGTCTCTACCAGATAAGACGTACCAGAAGCTAAGTAACTTGTCCTTTATGCCTGCCACTTATCAGTTTGTGCATGCAGGAGGTGAGGGGATAGCTCCTTGAGAGCCTGAGAAAGGCGACCCACGATATACAGATAGAAAGCATATCAGCGACAACAGACCAACCAAAGAGGATAGACAGAAGAGGCACTGTGAATCAGTAGCATCTACCTTCACTAGACTTGCCACAGGAGAAGGTAAGCCAGTCTAGGGGCGGGAGGCATGCAGCAGTTGCTCTGGGCGGGGGTGAGAGGATGGCCACAGGGTTAGACTAGTCAGAGAAGGCAGCTTCATGGCAGCTTGCTTGCTGCCTCTTTGCTTTGCTCAAAACATGTCAACAGCAAATTTGATCTTTAAATTTGAACTTTATCTTAGTTGCCCAAATGACATCTAGGGTCCGTCCAAATAGTCTCTACTGTCCCAGGTTCTATATGTAATTCAACCATTTCCATTACTGACTCACCAATTCCAATCAGTGAGACTTAGGAAGGGATATAAAAGTGCATCTTTCAGTGTACAACCACGACCTACAAAGAGCCTAGTGACTGACTGAATGCTGCCAGAGAGAAGGCACCAGATCAAAAATGGAATGCTCTCAAATTCAAAATTCCATTGCATACACAGAAGGCCATTGAGGCTTGTTTTTGCCCTTCCATTGCTGCTACAGGTAGCCTCAACACTATACCCAAATTGAGGCCAGAAACATCTTCCTTCTCACTGAAATTCATTGACTGTTCATTGCGGTAACATCAGAAATCAATAGACTCCCACAAATAAGTACCTTAAACATTACAGCCTTTGTGAGTGACCGTGTGTGTGAGCAGGATGATGCACAGTCCACTATGCAGAGCACCAATTTACAGCCCTTGCAAAATCGTGACCAGTTCCAGGTAGGCACTAAAACTAACCCCAACACAATGGAATGGGGAATGGATATAGATTAAATCACTTTCAACCTAAAAACCTATTCATCACCTCGACTTAAAGATATTGGATTAAATGAACTTCTAATACTTCACCTATTTCTATCTTACAGGAATGAGGAAGCAACTCCACCAATTAACCCAATGTTGTCTGCCATGGTTGCCAAAGCTCCGCTTTATCAAAATAGGCTGACACACTCAAGGCTTAGTCCTGTCTCATTGGAGAGCAGGTAGCACTATTAAAAACCGTACATACTGAAATTTCTCTTATTCAGAATACTACCAATACACAAGCCAACACTGATGGGAAACTAACTACTCTGAGAATATTAACAACGTAGCTAGAATAGATAATGTAATTGAACTACCACAGCTATTTCCAGTACTGATTTAGCATTTGCTGACTTCTCTCCAGTGCGTACAAAGTCAACATCTGTCCAAACTTTCACCGCACCAATTAGTGAACCAGATAAACCAAATAGAGGGACAAGCTGTGCATCTCTTCCACATGAGGCAAAACAATACCAGAAAGTACTTCTTGGTTGTTCAGAGAGGGTCATACCTCATCAGATCATCCATATACCAACTGACGGCCACTGACACAGCAGTCACCGCTTCTTCAATATCATCTGAGTCTGAGCCTTTTTAGATAAGCAAAAAATGCTTAAAAACTGAAAAAATAAGGGAAAATGTAGTCCAAGCAAAGGTAGAAACAGTTTCAAGCACTTTAATTTACATATTCAGAAACATAGCTAGTCTTTACTTCCACGCAAGAGTCGACTAAGACCTTGCCCTCAGATATGTCAGTCATCTTATGCCAGCAGGAATCCTCCTACCACATTAGAAAAAACAATATACTATAGGTGTGGAGACTGGCAGTAACCCCATTAACACTTCAGCATGTAGTCAAGCCAGTGACATTGTAAAGCCGTCCTTAATTCAAGAGACTCTAGATGGGCAAGGAACCTCCTCCATCAACTGAGATATTGCAGAGTGTTGCTGACTGATTCTTGCTATTACTTTCCAAACTTAGCAACTCAGGCCCCACTGGTCATCAACCTGAACATTTCTAACAACTGAGAACCCATGTTGGTATCTCCCCCTAACCAAATAAGGTCTGATCAGACATAGGTATTTCCCTGCATTGGCAGTACGTACAGTGGAAATTACTCCACTTTGCACCTATACCCAACAGGGACCTATGCAATCTGAAAATAACTCTGTCAACCAGTGAACAAGTGGGAGAAAACATCTTTAGACTTTATCACACTCTATAAATGAAGAGTGATCTACGATACCCTAAATTGGAATAATATCTTAAAACTCGTAAGACCCTTCTCTGAATTTAAGGAAACATCATCATTAGACTTGGCAAGTGTGAGGTTCATCACAGGGATTCATCCCTCAGTAGAACAAACTAGGACTGCTTGAGCCTCTGAGTCGCTAAGTTCCAATATAGCGGAGTAGGGAATC
Source organism: Pleurodeles waltl (assembly GCF_031143425.1). NCBI lineage: Eukaryota > Metazoa > Chordata > Amphibia > Caudata > Salamandridae > Pleurodeles > Pleurodeles waltl. The sequence continues at coordinate 92,726,267 of NC_090437.1, forward strand.
TCAATACTTGAAGTTGATAGTACTAATAAAATATTCTGCAAAAGATCAATTACTAATAATTAACATTTACTTTCCAGCAACTCTGAAGGATCAGATTATGCTTGCTTCTATTTTAGACGAACTGACGGAAATTGTTTTCAGATACTTTCCATGTAGAACATAGCCCTGTTATAGTTTTTTTTAAATTCCTTCTCCTAACTTAATAAGGCAACACCAGAAGTAGACCCTAAAATCAGAAATGTTTAAAAATGTCATTTCTGAAATAGTATTCAGACGTGTTAATGGACATTTTGCTGTGGACCAACCTGTTAAGACCACAATATAATTCATTATTGACTTTACTTTAATACATTTCTCTAATTAGCAAATCTGTAAACAGTTTGAAATAGTGTCAGGACAAGAAACGCTCATAGCCCTCAACAAATAACACTTCATGTGTGGCACTTCAATCTTGAACCATCCTTAAGCCTGGAGACAAGGCTTTAAACCTTAACAGGAAATGAGTATGGTATTTCATATTGAGTAGAAAATTATCACAGCTAGAAGATCTCTTATTATGACCACAGCCTTATCAGAACTAGGACTCCAATCACACCGTATGTATCGGTACATACAAGCAAATATTACAAGCAGTACTTACGTTTCTAGCCACTTCCATTAAAGGAAGCCTCTGCTAAAGAAACTTGTCACAAACTCAGCATCTCTTCAAATAAAAAGAAAGAAGAAATTTCTGAAAGTCCTTGACTATTTGCTTCGATTGCTGCAACCCATCAGCCGTTATGACCATTTAAGGCAACGGAAGCTGACATACAGAAGAACTGTCAAAACCATCTAAATAAGTGAGCAGGCCAAAAAGTGGGCTGAATTTCAGAAATCTAACATTTCTGGGCTTTGATTGGCACAGGAACACCTGCCTGTAGGTCAGCAACTGATTACGTGTTCTTGTTTGAAACCTTGGTATCTTATCTGAAACATCACTTTTTTCAGCTTAGTTTCTACTCCAGCCCCATTTTTGGAATAAAACCAGTAATAGGAGGAAGCTCTATCCTTTAATACCCAATGTAGAAATTCTCGTGCTACAGGATAAAATGGTGTTCCCAATGCAGTAATTAACCAGAACACACTGTGGTGGTACCGTCTGCCTAAGTCCTTCTTTAATCATGTCCTTTCCTCCAAGTACCTTCCACTTTGCAAGGCTACATAATTCAACTAATCCACAAAAAAAGGCACCAAAAATAACCCAGCTACTTTTCATTTTATAGCCCTTCTGGATGCAGAAGATCTATTTCCAAAACACTTATTGAAAATTTTAACTAACACCAAACGTTTTCCTGTCTTTCAAGCAGGGTTCCATCCTGGAATCACATCGACCGACAGCATAATTGCATGAACACTACAAAGGAAAGCAAAAGAATACTTTGTGTGTGCTTTGTTGAGTAAAATGCTGTGTTAAATAAAGTGAACTATAATCTCCTATGGGCAAAGCTTCTGTCTTTAAGCATTGCTGGCGCTCTACTACATGTCATAATAGCTTTACATAGAAACATTTGGTTAAACGTCAAAGTGAAAGACTCCATAATCTCTTCAAAGATTCTAGTAGGAAATTGACTGAAACATCTATTTTCGCTTTACATCTCAGATATCCATTTCTGCATTTATAGCACCAACTACTTTCCACCCAAACTGGGAAGCATCAGTTAAGCCACTTTGCAAATGCCATAGCATATAATCTGTTCCTAAACATTTGGACTACATGACCAGTTAAATGCTCTAAATTAATTTACCATAAAGATCGATTTGATGGTCACTATCACAAAAACAAAAATACTTTGATTCAGTACAACCAGAAAACACTTTAACTGGAAGCTGGGTCACCAACTTGAGCGCGCAGCATTTCAACATCTTTTAAGGCTAAAGTCAAAAACAAGCGTAGTAACTGACTCAGAAAGGATGTTTATGCAAATGTAAGGTGGAAGAGCAATTAATCCTAAAATCTGAGTCCTGGCCTTCCAATTATAACACTTCAGTTTATTTTCCCAATAAAAATCTGAACAAACTTCAGACCATCTATATATCAGTATTTAGTCTTCGCACCTTAGCTCCTTATCTGATGGTACTCTTGGAGTCCAATCCTCCCCTCTGTTAAAACTCTTATCACAAAACATTAATTACTTTTGTGAATGTGCCACCTAATCTTGATAGTGTGAAATGCTTTATCTACCAGAATCTGACAATGGCCCCTCAGAGTTCTTTTTCATTTTCTGTATCAAACAGCTTGTCTGTATTCCAGGAATATAACGTACCCACTGTTAGAGGATTTTCTGAAATTGATGAGAAAAATAAAAAGCTCTATAAGGAAGTCACTGAGAGATGCAAACAGAATGAGGGATCTGGTAGATATGTCCTTCTAAACATACAGTGTTCCTGCAGGAATCCTATTTCTAGTCTTATCAACAATATATAGACTCCAATATCTAAGCCACTACTAAACAGAAATTCTTAAGATTATGTCTACTTTATTTTCCCTTAAAGCAGTTTAACGATGTATAATCTAACAACAAATCGCCCTAAAAAACCTGCAGACTTTGTTACCACTTGCAGGAGACTATAGAGCACATTTTATGTTTTGCTGAAGTTTGTATGATATAAGAAACAAATATCTCCTGCCCGAATTCAGGAAATCATCTCTTTGTACAATAAAATAAGTAACTGAGATCTGCTTTAATTTCCAAACAAACAGCTTTATTGGGAAATGAACAAAATTCTTAGATCCTGCGTACAACACTTAAAAAAGCTGACGAATGACAATGGAACTTTGCTTCCACAAATCGATGGCTTAGTTTATTGATATGATGAGCAGATGTTAATATTGGTCAATGTCCGATGCGGTTTTTTGCTCTGTACTCACTACATATTATGCACACAAACTTAGTAACATTATTATCCTTCGGGAAAGATGACACTTGCAAATTGTTTCATCATTTTACTTAAGTACTCTTGTTTTATTGTAATGAAATGCATTTATTTTTTTACAATAAAATACTACTACTTCATGTGCTGTTTAGTGGTTTTCAGTTAAGGCCACCTCCCTTTCTCCAACATCCTAGCTTATGTAATCTGGTGTTTGCCATACACGGAACACGTGTGTGTGCCCTTTCCAGTGTATGGAACCTTGTGCTTGAAATGCTTTGGCTTAGGAAAAAAATCTTCCTAACATGCTCCACTGCTACTTGGAGCGCAGTTTGAAGTAGATAAAACTTTGAAACAAAAATAGCAACATGGTAGTTTATAGGTCGGATCTACCCTTTTTGCTCTATATGGTTTCTAGCTGAAATATTACCATATCAGTTTTCTCAGCCTGTCCTCTTCTCTTATAAGTTGAGTTATCTGTACTCAGACTTGATACCAGAAGGGACTTGAGGTAGGATGTAGGGGGACCAAAGCTATCCCAAGAACAAGACAGTTTTTTATTTTTGATTCCATATTTTATTGCACCTTCTCTTAAAGTGAAGTACAGAATTAACACATTTTAATCAAATTACGTAAACACTATATATGTGTGTGTGTGTGTGCATTTGTGTGTTTTCTTCAATGCGTGCATGTGCAAACCCTCATGGAAGATTAATAATTCACCTGTAACGCGGTTCCTTTTCAGGTGTTTTATTTAATGGGTTTATGCCATATTATGATGTATTTACTCTCTTAACCTTAAAACTCATTTATATTTAAAATGTTAATATCTTATAGAAGAAATTGTAGAAAAGGTACTAAAGTATCTAAAAATATTTTGTTACATACATTGTGATTTAAAAGTTTATTATGATTTGTATATATGCTTCCAATGCAAGGCAAAAATCTGCTTTTCCTTTATAATGCCAACTGATGACAGCCAAATAGTTCAGTTATTAGTGTAATAGTGTTGTTAGAACATGCTATTTTAGAAATAGAAATTATACTCTGAATAGAGCTTTTAGTTAATCAAATTGGTGAGATCTCATTCACAGGACCATTTAGATATCTTTAGTTTGAGCTTTTACTTTCATAACGTTGAGATCTGTAAGGGGCTTACTAACATGGTCTCATTGCCAGGTTATAAATATAAGATTTTAAATCTAGAAGTATTGTTCCTTTTACTGGATAGTTTGTGAACAGAGCATACCATACCAAGCAGTATCACACATTGGAGAGCCAGGGCATTTGCCGACTTTATAGCAAGGGCCCTTTGAGTACAACCTCAATAACAAACTTCTGCAGACAGAAAATAATATCAGCAAAGCAAACTTAATTTTGCCAAACTTCTGCATCAAATAACTTCACCATACGATAACATTGTTAAAATTTTGTCTGAACATACATGCTTTAATGGCTATACCAATAATCTCTATATTTGTTGAAAGTATTTAAATTTGGTTTCCTGGATATTGAATCAGGCGCCTTTATCCATAAAATGGTGTGCCCATAAAAGGTTACAAATACCAATATGTACAGGCTGCATCAAATTGACTCCTGAAAAGTGACAGACTGCCATAGTTCATCACTTTGGTCTTAGACTGCAAAAATGTTTCCTGTGCCACCAAAAGATACAGGGGGAAGAGATATTTCCTGCCATTGCATAGGCTGCATTTAATATGCTCCAGGAATCAATAAGATGTATTGAAGAACTTCTCCCTTTCAGGAAAGCTATCGAAACATTGGCGTCTTAGGGTGATGTTGCATCCCAGTTATTAGTTGTGGGTTTTCTGGTCATTGGCAGCTTTCAAAATAATGAATTAATTTTGTTTATTACCAAAGTGGTTGCCTTGCAATAGAATGGTGAACAGTCAGTACTATTGTCTATATTGCATCTTAATGCAGAACAGGAAACTACTGTAAATCCTCTGCCTAATGACAATAAGATTTTACTGTGATGTTTAGTTGTAGTGTACAAGTGCAAAACAACTATAATTGACCACTGGACCCCTCCCAAATATTATTTACTCTATAAGTGAGGCGAACAAATTGTGGACAAATGTCCAATTATGTGCCATTGTTGTTTTTCCAACTAAAGTTCCTGGTATGTACTCAAAACAAATCTTTCACCATGAATGGTAGATATATTTTAATTGGCCTTGCTTTCTCTTTCAGTCGCTTCTACTGAAAAAGAAGTTAGAAGAGCACCTGTAAGTATTCTACCACAAGTGAAAATTCATTATGCCATAGATTGTATTAAACAATTTTGACGAGCGGTCCAGATAATTGCAGAATACAAGTTTTTTTTTAAATAAGAGTGTTGTTAGGTGGATTTGTATGGTGCAGCTTATCATACTTAATGGTGTTCAGGCACTGAAACAGGATAGTGGGCCTGGCGGTACTCCTAGTTGAACATCCAGGTCTCTGGCTTCTTGCAGAAGTTGAGGAATGGAGTAACAGGTCTGATGTGTTGAGTGACTAAAAGTTTTAAAATGTAGCACACCATATTTTGTATCATGTACAATCTGTATGCCTATATTTTATGTATACTGTGATTTGAAGATTTTGGCAAATTAGTTACTCATGATGAGAAGGGGAAAGATATACAGTTAAAAACATGTAGTTGTGCAATAGGCTTACTGAAATAATTGGAGCCATGTTTTCCCAGGAGAAGAAAAACGTGATTCCAGTGCTATATCCCCGCAACTGCTCTTTTGAGTTTTTCAAAATGACAAGCATGGATGAAAGATGCTTCTTCTAGGATTCCAGCCACTAATAACAGGCAGGTTATGTCATGCACACCAGTGGCTATCAGGCAGTACTTTTAAATCAACAACAAATCCTTATTACTTGAGTGTAATGATTGTATGATTCCACTTGCATGCAACTGACATTTCTGAGAAGATATTATCTTTAGCAGTATCTGCTACAATTAAAGACAAATTCCAGGACCGTTTGCAGTTACAGGGACCTCTGCACCACCAGTCACCCTGGCTCTTCCTACTGCTCTTTAATGCAGCATTTACCCATCTGTAGGCCGTGACCTAACATGAAAATGAAAAAGACAAGCCAAAAGCTACCAACTTTCCTGCAACAGGCTGGCCCTCAACAGTGGAATGGTATTAGGTGCTTTTCACTGTTTTGTAAACCAGCACATATAATTTAATTTATTAGCCCACCTGAATTACAGGGCCTCCTGGATGAATAATACATGTGTGATTCTAAAAAGACAATGAAGTATTGCTACCATTGTAACTAGTTTGCATGTGGGTTCCCTAGTCTTTGCTTCATAATTGTTCATGAAATGCTGTACAAGCTGTACATCAGAAGCATTTTGGACTGTTGCTTGGATGGAAATAATTTCTTTGGCTCTAAAGGCTTTTGAGGAGTAATTATGATAGATACTTCTACCTGCAGATTACTCACCTTTAGAATATCCCTTGTTGCGGGAACAGCATTGAGAGCAGCACCATGCCCTTGACTTCGAACAGGATTTCCAAGACTTCTTTCAGTGTTCTGCAGCATATGGCTTTTCTTCACATTCCCAGATCACATTCAGGTTTATAAGAGCACTCTTATTACAGGAATTGGAGTTGTGTGCCAAACCCAAACACCAGGGGCACAACTCATGGAGGTCTGCCACAGACATTTCCTCCTAAATCTACTTTGGGTTCAGCTTGACTCTGCAGCTGTACCACAATCCCTTGTGGCCCCAACCGTGTCAACGCCAACACCATAGGAGGACATCAACCCCATAGTTTTTTCTGACTCCCTAGCAGAATCTGTCTCCACCTCAGCCTAAAACAATCACTAGTTTCTCATACACCCCACCACTCCCGGTCCTTCTGAGTAAGCTTCCTTCGCCAAGGTGAATAGAAGGGCAGACAAAGTACTAGACTTATAACTGCCCTCAGTCCAATAACAGACTTACGTCCTTACAGGGGTTCTGCAACCTGAACAGTACTCATCAAAATCTCTACTGCCATTCAGCGAGGCCCTAACTTGACACTCTTATGGACATGTGGTCTAAACCTTGCTATTGTCCACCTTGTGAACAGGTGAGTGGCATGTTACTATAGAAGAGCCTCTAATGACTCTCTCTCATGCAGCGTCCTGTTCTGGAGAGCCTCACAGTACAGGCCTTCACCAGGAGAGTTAACTCCAATTTGATCCCTACGACTGCACCAGAGAGAGATTCGGAGAATAGAGGTGTTTGGAAAGGACATACTTTCCTATACAAGCTTTCAAACTTCGCATATTGCCATGCGTTTTGATGAGTCTCACTTATTTGTAAAGAAGACTGACTCTGCCCTTGAGTACTTTTAAGGGAGCAGAACAACTTACACTCCTTCAGTCTTTCCACACCCACAATGCAGTATCCACAGCAATTTCACCCCTTTCCAGGTATTGCTACGGGCTTTGCTTTCAGGCAGTGTCAAGCCCTGCCACTCGAGGAAAAGTTACCCTAGTCCTTTTGGAAGTGGGGGATCTAGCAGGCAGTGATCAGTCCAACAGGGGCAACAAACTTCCATGTGCCCAGCCCCACCAGCAACAGGCTCAAGCCACTTTAGTTTACCCTTAGGTGCACACAACCACCTTGTGGCAGACAGGATCACTTATGTTCTCCACGGGTGGCAAGGAGTGACATCGAACAGCCGGCTCCTCCAGAGAGTTCAAACTGGCTCTACCACCTATTCCACCTGCATCAAAGTAGTGTTCGGAAGACTGTTTGTCAATTTTGAACAAGGACGTTGAGGCTGTTTTGGAAAAAGAAGCCATAGAGTGGGCCCCAGCCTGTTAAATTTTAACTGGGTGTTACTCTTGCTATGTATAGTGCTGAAGAATGGAGAGGTCTTCACCCTGTTTTATATCCTCGACCCCCTCAACTACTTCCTGGGAAAAGACAAATTCAAGATTATCACACTGGCCCAGGTTCTCTCTGCCTTGGATCGAAGAGACTGGATGGTGGTGTCTCATCTGCGTGGTTCCTACTCCTTGTCCGACCTATTTTGGAGACGGATCTTGGAGTTCAAGGTGGGTCACACACATTTTCAGTTTGATGTGGTCCCTTTTGGCCTCGCTAGTGCCCCTCAGGTGTTTACAAATGTAATGGTGGTATTCACAGCATATCTTCGGAGCTTGGGGTAAAAGGTGTTCCCTACCTCAACCAATGGCTGTTGAAGGCAGGCTTGCTATACTCGGACATTGACCACCTCCAGATGATGGCAAACCTCATTACATCGTTGGGGTTCAGGGTCAACGTGCCGAAGTCTTTGGACTCCTTCATAGAGGCATTCTTTCATCAGAGCTGTCCTGTACAAATGCATTTTCGAGCCTTCTCTCAGTAATGACAAGTGGAGAGACATTTGAGCTATGATGACAGTGGTTCATCCTCAGTCCTGCACCTGAGGTTTCTGCATCCCGAGGCAAATGCAAGCCCTGCATTAAAATCAGAAGTGTTAGTGAGGCCAGCACAAGGGAAACTTGTCAGACACAATCCAGGTTTTGGAGGAGACTGCAGAAGATCTGCAGTGACTGCTTAACTGGAATTAAAGTAGTGTCAGAGCCCTCTAGCTTCCCCACCCAGAGCTGATGATGTTTATGAACATGTCACTGCTGGGTTGTGGAGGTCATCTGGGAGAGGTGGGGATCAGATAGTAGAGGCCCGTCTTCACAGCAACGTGGTGGATTTGCCCCTATCATCCATTAAGGGGAGGCTGGTTCAGGTTCTTAACGAACAATGTGACCATGTGGTTTGAAGCAAGCAGAGTGAAATGGGGTCCTGGGCCCAGTGCCACGAAGCCCTGCATCTCTGGACCAGGCTGAATCTCCAATGCATCTCCCTGATTGTACACCATCTGGTGGGATCTTTGAATACCAGGTCGTACAACTCAGTTGGCAAAGCCTAGTGGATCATTAATGGCAACTGCTCCCAGAGGTGCCATATGATGTCTTCCACCAATGGGGTGACCTTTGGTTCTTTCTCTTCTCCACCACAAAGAACGTGCATTGTCTACACTTTTGTTTATTGGAGTTACCAAGAAGGCTCTCTCTCGGAGGCTCATTCTGCTTAGAGTGGAGCTTGGGACTCCTGTATGCCTTACCGCTGCGAGCCCCTCTGCCCAGAGTAATGAAAAGGATTAGAAAAAAACAGGACTAGGGCATTTTGATGGCCCTGCATTGGGTCTGGAGAGTGCAGTACCTGGAACCTCTGGGCATGAGCTTCAGTCCTTCGACAAGGCTGCTGCTTTCAGAGGATTTTCAGTTGCAGTACCAGAGCACGGTTTTTAACTGAGGCCTATGCAGTCTACATCTCCATGCATGGAGATTGAGCAGCAGGAGTTGACTGCATTCAATCTACTTCTGGAAGTAGTGGATGTCATCCTGGTGGCGAGGCGTCCTCCTATGAAATCTATTTACGGCAGCAGCTACAGCAGTTTTGTGGTTTGGTGTGGCCCCTGTAACATCCATTGCAAGCCAAAATGTCCACCTTCAGCCAACACTGACTCCATGGTGTGATTTATCAAAGAAGTGGAGTGGCCAGATGAAGGGAAGGTAATCAGAGATTGTTCTGCGGGAAAGACCTTCAAGAACGATAATTTACTGCATGTTAGGAATCTGGATATCAGCAATTATTAACATACTATGGTAAGTATTCATCATACTTGTATATACCTGTGGACAAAGTTCACCTCCTATACATCATTGTGCCACCAATTTCAATCCTCTGAATTATATTTCAGAGTTCTATTTATCATATAATTTACACAAGATTATTTTGCTCAACATTGTTTTAATTCTCCATGTCTTGTTTTAAATCTTTTCCTCCAACTCTTGATGGTAATATTTTCTCTTAATCTTTTGTCTCTGAGAATGTGTTTTTCCTCATACGTTTATAGTGCAATTCAAGACATGATTTCTTAATGAAATTGAAATCACTCTTACTGCTGTGGTATATGCCAGAAAGCCCATAACGTGAACTGCCCACGATCAATATTTTTTTAAGATAAATAAGCGAACTACTTACCATAGAACGTGATGTTTGATCGCATGTGTGGCTGTAGATACACATGCTCTGCATTCTCTTGTCATCTAGTGTTGGGTTCGGAGTGTTGCAAGTTTTTGTTAGAAGAAGCATTTTCAAGTCACAGGATCGAGTGACTACTCCTTCTTGGTGATACTGCGCATGGGCATCAGCTCCTTTGTTAGGTTGTTTTCTCTCCGCCTCCTGATTCGGACGTGTGTCTCTTCATCCTTTGACTCTGTCCGGTTCAAACCCTTTCCTTCCGTCTTCTCTTTATCGACTGTATTTTTTCTCGACTGTGTATTTCCATCTTCGCATTCATCTCCACTCGTCGGGAAGCGCATGCCCTCCGGTGTGACCTTACCCGTTTCGGGCCTACCTCGGCATGCAGCACCGAAGATTATGCTGAGCTGATGGAACAGTTGCAGTTTTGTTCCTGTCCTCTTTGCCACACAAAATTCCCCCACACAGATTAACGCCTGGTGTGTAACTTGTGCCTCTGTCCTGACCATCAGGAAGCTATTTGCGACGCCTGCAAATCCTTCCTGTCGAGGAAGACCCTTCAGGACTGAACAGCTTGTCATTTGGTGATGGAGCACAAGACTCCGGATGAAACCCCAACATCTTTGGGGAGGAACATGCCTTGGAGGAGCCAGAACAAGAGGAGGCCTTTTCGATCCAGGACTCCTGACGTGCAGTCAGATATCGAAAGCCACAAGGTGAATTCCACACAGCCTTTTAGTACTGTGGCCTCTCCTGCCCACCCTAAGACTATTCAAAAGTCCCTTGCAGGGGTCGCCGGGCCACCAGGCTCCCAAAATAGACCAAGACAATGTCTTCAGCATTGACCTCTGGCACCTCAGTTTGAGACATTGTTGACCTCTTTGTCCAAACTTCAACCCTGATTACTTCAGCTCCAAATCGATCAGCTATCACCTCCACTTCGGTGCTGAGCAAATCACACTGACCGAAAACTTTAGTGCTGAAAACCAAAAAAGCAATAACTTCGGACCAGAAGGACTCTAGCCAGTTTTCAGCTACACATTCACCTGTGGAACCCATTTTGGGGCTAATGGGCGCTCGACAGTGCCACCTACGTATTCAGGAGGGTACAGAGTGAATTACTGCTTCTCACTGTACTGTTCTAGAGGATAATGTCCTTCAAAGGGGCTTTCAACAGTTCTCCATCTCCACGCCTCACAAGCCTTCTCTACCTCTTTCTCCTCCATGCTCTACTTCTCTTCCACTTCCCTCCTCATTCACCAGCCTCCCCTACTGCAGGAGATTATATACCTCAGGGATCCCGTGTATACACTGGAGAAGATTTGGTTGGGGCACAGCATGACCCAGATCCATGGGACAGTTATGACCCTGATCCCATAATGACCAACACCCCAATATGTACCTCACATGACCCTCCCCACCAGAGGATAGCACATGCTATCAGCAGGTAATGGCAAGGCCATCCGCCTTCCACAACATAGAATTGCACAGGTATCCTATTGAACAGACCTTCCTGTTTGATACCCTTACATCCACCCATAGAGATATTCAGTTTTTCCCTATGCTCCCTGACATGCTTCGTCACGCAAATGAAAATTTTAGAGAACCTGTTTGCTCTAGGGTTATTATCCATAGAGTAGATAAGAAATAACAGGCTTGCTCCCACGTGTCCAGTCTACTTAAGGTCATAGGTCTCTCCAGACTCGGTGGTAGCCACCACTGCAAGAAAAGGTGCTAATAGCCAGGCCACAAGGGACTCTCCTCCTCCTGACACAGAGAGTAAGAAGATAGATGCTACTGGCAAAAGAGTGGCTGTACTGGCGCATTTCCAATTCACAGGCGTTACTAGCCAGGGTTACTGTGCTCAATAGGATGAAATGGAGGAGCTCCTCCTGTTTCTTCTAGAAGAGTTTAGGGCAGCAAATCGTTGCTGAGGGGCCAACCATTACAAACAACTCTATATGCTGAGCCCTAGATGAAGCAGATATAGCTGCACACAGCATTAACACCAATGTCTTGAGTAGGAGGTACATGTGGCTTTGATGCTCTGGTTTTAAACCAGAGGTGCTGCAAGCGGTGCTTAATACGCCCTTTGATAATGATCATCTTTCCGGCCCTCAAGTGTATTCAACCCTTACGAAGCTGAAAAAATACATGGACAGAGCAAAAAACATGGGTGCTCTACACGCCCCCATACAACGGGCCACTTTCTGTCACCTCACCTTCAGAGGTAACTACAGACCCCCCCCTACCTCAGAGGCGTCTGCCTTCCAACCCAGGCAGCCTTCAACCTCCTATTCTAGGGATATCTTTAAGGGGTCCTACAGAGACAAAAACAAGGGCAGAGGTAAGAGCATCCCCTCCCGAGTCTCTACCTCCACTGAAAAGCAGTGACTGCCTTCGTCTTCCCACTGCCCACTCCACGCATTGGGGGACGACTATTTTAATTGAGAATGTCTCAACATCACCACGGACCAATGGGTCATTTACATTATTCACACAAAAGGATGATGGAACGAGTGCTGAAACTTTTCAAACACTCATCCTCAGTCACAGATGTAGGTTTAATCCATTATTCTTTTGCCCACTACACCACCCCAGTTTGAACCCAGCCATATGCATATCAGTCTTGACCCGTTTCCCCATGGAAACAGTCTAGCTCTAGCTGCCAGGCCATGTCCTCCCTGGACCGGAAACGAGAATCCTGGGACTGGTTTTGGGGTATCACCCCTCATCAGTTAAGCTAACTTGAATCTAGTGACACAGCGAGCAAGGGACCATGTCTGGGCATACCCTGGCCACTCAGGGTGACTTAAGCAACACATGGTTATTGTCTGGAGCTCATTAACACTGCTCCAAACATCCCCCCTCACACTCACAGACTATCGCATGAACACCTCACACTTCTCAAGCAAGAGGTTCAATCTCTTCTTCACAAGGGGGCCATCAGGCCTGTCCTCTTATAATACCAGGGATCAGGAGTATACTCTCTATACTTTCCTATTCCCAAAAGGACCTCAGACCATTAAACCACTATATTCTCTCCAAACACTTTCATTTGGTCACTATTCAAGACGTTATTCTGCTTCTACAACAAGGCAACTTTATGACAGCCCTAAATCTAAATGTCGCCTACTCCCATATCCCCATCCACCGAAAATACATAAGGTTTGTGATTGCAGGCAAGCATTACCAGTTCAAAGTCCTGCCTTTTGGAGTCGCAAGTGCTCCCAGAATCTTCCCAAAGTGCTAAGCAGGAGTTGCCCCACATCTCAGATGACAAAACTCACTCATGTTTCCTTACCTAGACAACTGGTTCATCAAAGCCAGCACACTTCAACAGTACCTATATCACACTCCGATTACAGTGGACCTGCTTCACATGCAGGAATTCAGAGTCAACTTTGTCAAATCGCATCCACAACCTCTTCAGATACAGCTCTATCTAGAAGCTATTCTCTGTGCATAGTTGGGGCTAGCATACCCCAACCCAGCCCGTGTTCTAAGTTTACAGTCTCTTATCCCCCAATTTCAGGAGAATCACACATACACAGGACTATTCGGTGCCTGTTAGGGATGAAGGCGTCCTGCATTGCTATAATTCCCAGTGCCATACTCTACATACATCCCCTACAGCAGTGTCACAGCTCTCTCAGAAAATATGGAAGTGGGCTCTCCACCACCACATTCACTTGGTGGCAGAGTATCTTCCATGGATGGACAATGACTTTGCAGTCTTGCTCAGCAGGGTGCAGCAAAAAGTCTGCGAATGTGAACTCCACCCACAAGTCCGTCAAACATACTTCACAAAGTGGGGAACTCCTCAGATAGACCTTTTCGGTACAGCAGAAAACAGAAAATGCCCAAGCTTTGCCTCCAAGGTACCCACACCCTCTATCTAAATGCAATGCTCTGTGGATGAACTGGTCAGGTATATTTGCTTATGGTTTTCCACCTCTCCCTCTAATTCCACTTCTGGTTCAGAGGATCAGGCAGACCTCTCTCACCATGATCCTTGTAGCTCCCACTTGGGCGCGTCAGCCATGGTTCACCACACTTCTGGACCTCTCAGTAGTTCCCCACCAGACGCTCCCTTACAGGTCGGACCTTCATACTCAAAATCAAGGACAGATCAGACATCCAGACCCCCACAAAATAACTCAACTTTGCGATATGGCTCCTGAAGCCATAGAGTTTGGTTACTTAAGATTCCCTGCGGAATGTATTGACATTCTCAGAAAAGCTCCTTGACCCACAACCGGAGCTGGTTATGCTGCTGCCAAACCAAACGTATTAATCCAATGAAAGCTACTGTCCAAGTCATCGTTTGTCATTTGGTGCATTTACAGAAGGCACATTTAGCTTGCACATCCATTTGTTTACATCTTGCAGCTGTAGTTGCATATCTGCAGAACAGACAACATACATCCTTGTTCGGAATCCCAGTCATCAAAGCTTTTAAGGCCTCAAAAGGGTTATTTACACCCAGAGTGCCTCCTGTATCATCCTGGAACCTCAATATTTTGCTTACCAGGCTCATGGGCCCTCCTTTTTGAGCCATTTCACTCATGCCGTCTTCAGTATCGTTCTTGGAAAGTGGCATTCATTGTTGTTATCACATCACTCAGACATGTTAGTGAGCTCCAGGCCCTAACCTTGGAGTAACCATTCTTCCAGATTCCTAGAGACAAGGTGGCACTTAGCACAAGCATGAAGTTCCTTCCTAAAGTGGTTTCCCAATTCCATATCAACCAATCCATTGAGCTACCAGTCTTCTTTCTGTAACCTGACTCAGTTGCGGAAAGAGCTCAACTCACTTTAAATGTTAAACAAGCACCTAGGTTTTACATTGACAGAACCGAAGACTTAAGGAAAACCAAACCGCTCTTTGTAGCTTTTTCACTACCTCACAAAGGCAGTCCAATATCCAAAAACAGCATAGCTGGGTGGATAGTATACTGACTTGCTATGCTAAAGCAAAGGCAGTTACCTGCTAGGAAAAAGGAGCCTCTATGGCTTTCCTTTGAAAAAACCTATAGCTGACATTTGAAAGGCAGCTACATGGTCTGCACCACATACATTTTATAAAGCATTATACTGTGTTGACGTACTAGCATGTCAGCAAGCCAGTGTAGGCGAAGCTGTGCTACAAACACTTTTCCAGTCAACTGCAGCTTCCACAGGCTAGCCACCGCTTTTATGGGGAGACTGCTTTACAGTCTGTGTAGAGCATTTGTAGCTACTGCCACACATGCCATCGAACGGAAAATGCTACTTACCCAGTAAGCATCTGTTTGTGGCATGTAGTGCTGTAGTTTAACATGTGCCCTCCCTCCACCCCAGATGACTGTGGCTGTTCCAGGTACATTAGATTTGTATATACTTGTGCATATGTATCTACATTTGCATGAACATCTCTTTCCCTATACTTCCTCTGTACTATTTTTCTCACGCACAAAGGAGTTTATGCCCCTGTAGAGCATTACTGAGAAGGAGGAGTCACTCGATCCTGTGACTCAAAAATGCTTCTTTGAAGAAAAACAACTTCCAACCTTCCAGAACCACAAACTAGATGGCAGGAGTATGCAGAGCATGTGATTCTACTGTGTTAAATACCACAAACAGATGCCTACTGGGTAAGTAACATTTTCCTTACCTGCCTCTAGGATGGTGCACATTGTACATAAGTCACTCCTCAGGAAGTAATAACAAGCGGTGTAATTGGAACATGGCTCCATTTGATAGAATTACATTTTCCAAGATCGTGACGAGATTTCCTCCATTCTTGCAAGATCTTGCTGTTTGTTCCCCTTTTAAATGGAATGTGGTCCTTGCTGCAGGAATCTTTCTGGACCTGAAATTACAAATACTGAAATACAGAGTTCACATAATTTGGGCACTTAATAAATCATTGGGCTCAGGTAATTAGTGTACATAAACATATTTACAGTTTGGTCCTTTATTAAACACATTTTTGTTACAGATCTTTCTCCCTAATAGATAAAAGCTGTGAGGAGGCTACAACTTGTTCTCAGCCACTTCCTTCTTTTTTATATGACGAAAGGAACTTGTTTTGAATCTGGTGCTGGTTGCAAATTGGCTCCTTTACAGAATTTGTATTGTGCTCTTGTTAAATGAGCCAAGCTCCTTATTTGATGCCTGACTACGAATGGGCAAGATGGGCGTTTCCCCAAGAAGACAGATGTGTTCCTGACCTAAGGCCGTGCAGGGGGCATTGTTAAAGTTTACTTGTAGGCCCTTTCTGCTCTTTTGCGTTTACCCGACCAGTTGTGTGTTTCTCAAAGGATTGGTCCGCATATTTCCCACAAACCTTTCTGTGCTGCCACATTAGCACCATAACTTGGCTCTTACTTTTCTTATGTGTATTCCCTATGAGCTGTTACGCACATTCATCTGTCCTCTACACCAGATAACCCTGAAGACTGCTTTTTTTCATTGCAATAACATCAGCAGGTTGCATGAGTTAGCTTCAAGTCCAGCCCCCTTACAACACCTTCTTTCAAGACAGGACTTGGAGCTGCTTTTCTTCCAAAGGTTGTAATGTCCTTTCACATTAAATCTTCTGACTTTACTTGCGCCTCCGCCTCCCTAAAAAGATGAGGAGAGGCTCAATTATTTGGACCCAAAAGAGTTTTTACAGCTATTGTACCAACAACCATGAGATGGACATTCCGCACTTTGTTGGGGTTTCTCTGGGGCAAAACAAAGCAAGAGAGTACAGAAACAGACCTTATGCATGTGGATGGTCCTCAGCATAAGATCTGCTATGCACTGGCAAAGAAGCAGCCAGTAGAAGGGTTGATGGCCCATTCCACTAGGGTCAAGACTGCTGCCTCTGCATAGACACACGGGTTGCAATTCCTGAATAATTGTCTGTCTGAAAGTGGGCTTCGGTACTCATGTTCATGAAGCACTACTGCCTTGACAAAAGGTTATTTTTCATTGATTTGAGAGCATCAGGGTAGTTGGTTTGAGAGCATCAGGGTAGCTGGTACCCAGTCTGCACCATTCCTGATGCAGCAGGGGACGAGCCAGGGTTTCCCCCATCTCCCCCTGGTATTCGCTCTCACCATAGAGCCTCTGGCAGTCTGGGTACAGATGGATGCTCAAGTGCACAGCTTTGAATGGGGAATGAGGTCTCAGACAGAATTGCATTATATACTAATGATGTTCTTTTTTTACCTCACGTCCCCGGCGTAATCAGGAACGTGGGTGCTACAGATCCTACATATTTTCAGAGAGACCTCAGGTCTCCTTGTCAACACATCCAAGTCCACATTCTTCATGACCAGTGCCAGTCCACAGGATCTCCGCTGGGCTTCAGGGCTGCAGGTAGCCTCGGCTGGATTCAAGTATCATGTCATGTTCATAACTCCAGACGCAAGCTTGGCTTGATCGTGCAAACTAGATCCTAGCCTAACTCTCATACAGAAGGATTTTAAAGTCTGCTTGGTCCTGCCGCTGTCCCTGAGCGGTCTGCCATCTTTAAAATTATATCCCTGCCCGGCGTCTTTATCAGCTACAGAATCTTCTGTACGAGGTCCCATGTCTGTGCTTCCACAGACTAACCTCCATTATCACCACATTTCTTTGATGTGGGGGTACTCCTTGTACAGCTTTCAGCAAATGCTTTCAATCCACATACTGTTGGAGAATTGCCATCACAGACATTGAATCATATTACTGTGCTGCTCATCTCCTTGTAATCAATGACTGGTGGAATGACATCCAGGACAAATCCACTTACGTGTTGGAGTGGTGAGCAATGGGGAATAGCCGTGTTCTTTTCTATCTATACAGCGATGGGCGTTCTTCCCCCCCCCCCCCCCCCCCCCCCCCCCATTAATGAGTCATGTTCCATCTCTGGCGTTCCTCTCTCCGGCTGATGGGGTGGTAGGGCAGTCTGACAGAATGGCCACCGTTGTGGAAGAGCCTCATACTCACCCAAGTGGTGGCATTGGAGAGCTTTTGTAAATGGGATCTTATTGAGATCTCTACACTGGGAGAAGTTATACAGGGTACGGTATTGAAATCATTCCAGGCCCTGCAGTCAGAATATCAGCTGCACTGCAGCCCTGCAGCCAATTTGATAGATAACTCCAGTTTCTCCATGCATTGACCCCATATATTACTGCCTTGACTGACCTTCCTCAGTTTAATCTCTTGGAGGGCAAACTTCTTCTGGGTGAGCTGGGAGAGGATAAAGTTGCTAAGATCTACCAAACGTTTATTTCAAACCAGACAGACACCTTCCTAACCCTTTGGACAGTGTGGAAGTCAGATGTGGGGAGAATGAAGATTGGGCGCAGGCGCTGGTGGCACCTAGGGCAAACACGACTCACGTTGATCCAATTTAAGTGCCTCCAAGGGGTTTATCTTACGCTCCATGGACTGGAATATGGGGTTGATTTGCCTCCCCGACCTGTCTTCGAAGTGGTGTGGATGAGGGCTCCTTTATTCGCAGTGTGGAATTGTGCAAGGATTCTGGTGGGAAGTGATGGCCTGTCTAGGGGAAGTTCTTTCCTGGTCGATATCTATAGACCCTAAATTGACATTTCTTAATCTCACCAACAGCTTTTGGGGGTAACAGGTATCAACAATCCTTGGGCCTAACTTTGGCCAGGCACGATATAGCATGAGAGTGGAGGTTTGCGCCCTCCCATCCCTGGCAGTTTTGGAGAAGGGACTGGATCATTTTATGGGATTGGAAAAAGCAGTTGCACAAGGACAGGGGTTGCCCTCAGAAACATGAAGTGTAGCAGAGGTGGGCAGACTATATGGGTGTAGTGCTGGAGCACCCCCAGACATGACATACAAATGAATAAGGATGAAGCAATAGGAGTGGGCTGAAGGGGGCGGTGTGCTGTTGGTTGTGTCAGGAATTCGCTGTGTGTCATTGAATGCGAGGGATGCAGTGGAGCAAGGTATTTACATGCGCATTCGTACCTTTCTCTTCCATATGATGTCACTGATCCTTGTTTGATTGTGTTTTGGCCCATCAGGCCTCATTTCTTTTATATACTTTGCAAATTAAATAAAATGTGCAGGACTTCTTGTTCGGAGCCATCCCACAGCCCCACCACCTGGGAGGGCACTGCTTAGGTATATATTCTAGTAGTGAGGAATCTGTGGGTAGAAGTATACATCAGAAGAAAAGGTTACTTACCTTCTGTAACATTCTTTCTGGTGGATGCTTTTAACATCAGATTCCACACCGCTCTCTTACCTCCCAGGTCTGTGAAATAGCATGTTTTCCACCTAAAAAGGTCCCAAGTTAGAGTTCTGCATATTGGCACAATTGATTACCCTTGGCCTCTTAGGGCATAGACAGTATCCAGAAAGAAACTTATGTCAGCATGCATGGATGCCACCTATATATGGCTCCATTCATAACTTTCTGAGCAGAGCAGAGTCGACACAGATCCAGACAACACCAACTTTTGGCACTTAAGATAAGCTGCAAAAGTTTGAGGATCCTGTATATCGCTTGGCGATATTCTAAAGATGAGAAACTTGCGTTTAGAGTGTTCTCAAGAAAAAGCATTGTAGAAGGTAATAATGTGTTCTATAGCTCTTTGAAAGTGAGTTTATTCCAATCTGAATTTGAGATCAATGAAGTAGGGGGACATTTATAAATTTAACAAGCTCCTACACAAAAGACCAATAGGCTCTTTTTTGTCTTTTGTTGATCCACTTTCTGGCATTTAGGGCAACAAGTTTTGGTTCCCTGTGTCCGAAGGTTTATTTTGAGGGAAATGCAGAGGAATCATGTGACACGTGTTACTTCATGATAGCCAGTTATTTGTCTGGTGCATGTTTTGAATGTTGAGTTTTCTCAACTCTGCCATCAGTAATGTGACACAAGTGAATAGATGCTATGGCAGCATTTTACATGGTAGTATTTGTCTGGAGGTCTGTTAATCCAGCAAACAATCCATCCTGATGCCAGTAAAATGGGTGATGGGTCTAAGTGATAGATCTCATAACAGAAAAACATTCTAAAGCTTTGAAATGGCCTAGAATCACTCAAAATATTTTCAGTCTTGCTGAAATGAATGAGATTAATTCAGACATTCCATCCATCACCTTGTTGTATTTGCATTTGCTCTCCTTAGTGCGTTGGGTGTTCCCAGACTTTGGTCCCGGGCTCACTGTACCACTGGAGCTAAGCTATACCTGGCTAAAGAGCCCTAACTAGGACGAAACTGGTCCTAGATTGCTAGTGTTCTGGTTCAGGGAGGACCTGGACTTGCAGTTTGAGATGGACTGTTCCGAGGAGGAGGAGGGGCAAGAATGATTTGCATACAGCTGGGTCCATACCGAGGTGGTGTTGTGGACAAAAAGATCGATTAGGATGGGAACCAAATATAAAAACCCAGATTGGGAAGAAGTCGAAACTTTCAAACACAATTTCAGTCAAAAAAGACTTAAAGGAGGAGGGGACAACTGGTGAAACAGTAAACTACTTGCCAGACTCTGGAGGCCTAAAAAGAATTTTCATAACTGCTTGTAACACAGTATTCATGTAGTGATGGTGGGGCTGGTGTAAGTCTCCTTGGTATGGGAAGGGCAAAGTGAGATTTGTGAATCCTGTAACTCGTAAAGTAGTACCATTTCAAGAATTTTCTGTCAGATATAACCATTAGAGAATTTGTGTAAAGAGTTTAAAAGGGAAAAATGGTAACTATTGTAAAAAAAAAAAAAAAAAAAAAAAACATTAGAAGAAGTGCACGCAACAGAAGAGCTTCAGTGATTTGACCGAAGTAAATAAACTCAGCCTATTGAATTCTCAGGGTGCCCTGCATGTTTATGAAGAAATAAACGTCCAAGGCGGTCTCTCCATTTGAGACTTCTTAGCGCTTTTGATGATCTACCTTGACGTCATGGTGCTTGGTACCACATCTCGTTTTGGAATCTTTAGTCAGCACAGGTGTTGTGATAGTGTGAGCACATGTAGGCCTGTAGAGAGTGTCCATGACCCCTCCCCCCCCACACACACAAGGATGGCTTGAAGCTTATCCTAATCATGCTTTACAGAACAATGTTCTCTTCACAATCAGTATTTCTATTGCATCTTCAGTGTTCAAGGCTTGTGGCAAAGCACCAGATAGCTTATTAGAACAGTGACAGAATTAACTCTGTGAAAAACATTTTCACCTTCAAATAGAGCTCATCACTTAAATGATGTGGCGTTAACCAAGACCGAGCAAGCAGCAGTGTAGTTCCTGAGATTCTTGGGTTTTATAGCTTCTTGTATTCTGCCAGTACCTCACAAAATAATGGCAATACAATCCCTGTATTGACTGATAACCCAGTAGTTACGTCACCTTGTAGAGATGATCAAACTGCTCCTAGGAAAGCGAGATAGGTTGGCAAAATTTACTATGACGGTAGGGCAAAGGTCTTGTTGAAGTCAGGAACTTGCTTTTTTAGACTAAGGTGAAGGCATCATTGACAGAATTGGCACTCTGACCCTATGTAGGACAAGAGGACCCCACTCCATAGAAATGTTTTAGATCTCAGTGCAGTCAGATTGGTACTGACAGCCTTTGTCATTGAGTGGAGGAGGAAGCATTTGTTGGTCTCTTTCAACAACACTACAGCTATGCACTATGTGAACAAATGTAAGGGTCTGGGATCAATAATGTGTACTGAGACGCAGTGATGTTACTGCACTGGATGAAACCAATATATTGCTCCATACACAGTGCATCTAACAGATCAGAGCTGTGTACAGAAAGATTCTCTTAACTTGGTCAGACATTATCATGCAAGTTGAGCCCTCATCCCATAGTAGTTTCAGAACATTTTGAGATGTACTAGTGCCATTAGAAGGTCATCAGAAATTTGACTGAAATAGAAAAACTCTGCCCTGTTTGGTGTGCTTTACAAGTTTGTATTGAAAAACAAAGGTCCAGAGTGGTGTCTCCAATGGAAATTATTTTTTTAAAATAATTAATTTTATTTACTTTTATTAGCTTATACAAGTATTGGAACATAAATATCACCATTGTCACACTGGCACCACCCCACCCATTATGAAGCATCATGTCATACATCCAGTCATCGAAGTCAGAGACTAAAATATTCCCACCATTTACTTCAAATCTGTGTATGTTTCTGGGGCTCCACCGCATCCCTCTAAGGAAGAGGAGCGACTCCACCGACTGGACCCAAAAATAACGTTAGCATTCTACTTTGACCCCACAGAAGAGTTTCTGGTGGATGGCCAACTCTTTGTGGGGTACGTGGGAGCAAAGAATGATCAGGCAGTGCAGAAATGAGCCATTTCACGCTGGATCGTTCTCTGCATTACGATCTGCTACGCACTGGCCAAGAAGCTGCCTTCTGAGGGCTTGAGGGCTCATTCCACCAAGGGCAAGGCTGCTACCACTGCACTAGCATGAGGTGTTCCCGTCCTAGATATCTGTCAGGCAGCAAAGCGTTAAGCATTGCACACGTTTGCAAGACATTACTACCAGGCCAGTCAGGTCCATAGAGATGGACACTTTGCCTGTTCCGGCCTGCAGAACCTTTCTGTGTAGAGAATCTGTCCGCAGCCCATCGCCAAGAGGTTATGTCTTAGGTATCTATTCTAAAGTAAGGAATCTACAGCTAGACGTCTCTATCACATAAACAGGTTACTTACCTCTGGTAACGCATTATCTGGTAGAGACTCTATCTAGCTGCAGATTCCTTACACCCACCCATGCCTCCCCGCTCTATGGACATGTCTAATAGGGTTAGAGTGTGTCCTTTTCAGGGCCCTAGTTTTTGCACAGACAAACTGTTGGTTCTTTTCATGACTGCGCCTCTGGCATAGAAGTTTGTGGGAAAGGAACTGATGTATATGCGCATCTGGGTGGTGCCTTCATAGGTGACCGAGACGTCATGAACGGCTCCAACAATGCCACCTGATGACGCGCACAAGGGTTTTTCTGAGCAAAAGTTCCGGATTCCAAACTTATGCCGGCGAATTCTAAGGTAAGGAATCGGCAGCTAGATAGACTCTCTACCAGATAATGCATTACCAAAGTTCAGTAACTTGTTCATTGGTTTTAGAGATCCTTGAATGAACGAATATGGCTCCCCGGCCACATTTATCCTAATTTTGTGTCCCATGTCCGAAAGTCCTGGAGCCCTACAACCTTGTGGAGGTATCTTCGTCTTCACAGTGTGGTTTATTATGTTGTTATGTTTTGCCAGTTCATGAAGCATGGCGCAGGGCTGCACACCAGATCATAAAGATTATCTGGGTAGGTTCCGGGAGGCATTGTGGAAAGGGTCTGTGTAGAACAGTCCCATCACCTTGTCAAGGTTATTCCTGATTACAGGGTTGTGCCACCTTTTTGATAACCAGTCATTGACCACTATAAATTGTCACCCTGTATTACATCTGAAGGTCTGCTATCCCCATTCTGCCCTCTTAAACTGACCTCCTGCAATTGGCCCACGCTATGTGGGGTGGGCGGTGTGCCCATAGAAAGGTCTGTATTGATGATGTGAGGTCTATAAGCCATCCATTGGGGATCCACTATGAGAAGTTCTGGAGTGTACCATCACAAAATAAAATGATGGAAAGAGTGTTGAAACTTTTCAAACACTCGCCCCCAGTCACAAATCTGGGTTTAATCCATTGTTACTTTGCTTGCCACGTCACCCAGTTTGGACCCAGCCATATGCAAATCAGTCATGACCATGCTCCCAATGGGAGCATCCCAGCCCGAACTGCTAGGCCAGGTCCTCCCTGGACAGGATTCAAGCATCGTGGTACTGGTTTCAGGGTATCACCCTTCATCAGCCAACCTAGCTTGAATCCAGTGGCGCAGCAAGGAAGGGACCCACGTCTGGGCATACCCTAGCCACTTAGGGCGCACAAGGCAACATCACAAAATAAAATGATGGACAGAGTGTTGAAACTTTTCAAACACTCACCCCTGTCACAGGTCTGGATTTAATCCATTGTTCTTTTGTTCACCATGCCACCCCAGTTCGGACCCAGCCATATGCAAATCAGTCCTGACCCTGTTCCCTATGGGAACAGTCCAGCCTGAACTGCCGAAATAACAGGAAAAGATGTGCACCAGCATCTGGAGACCTGAGGGGCTGGACCTCTCCCGCTTGAATCAAGGACAAAACAGAACATTCCAAGGGTCAGTTGGCTGATCTGAGTTGCTACAAGAACACAACAACCTGCAAGAAATCTTTTTTCTTTTTCCTGTAGTGCCCAGCTCACCAGTTGCATCTTGACCTGAACTTGACCCTGCTGTTGTCCTGCTGGAGTGACGACTCTTGACCCCATAAGTGTTGTCCCTGGTACCCTAGGACCTGTGACTTTGCCTAACTGAACTTCTACAAACTGCAAAAGATTGGGACTTGGAAATCGTTTTGGACTTCCAGCTGCCAGAAGACCTAGACCAACCACCCAAGACAATCCAACCAAGGCTGGACATTGTTGTACTGATGAAGCAGGTTTTCCCACTTGGAGCTCCTCTGCAGCAACAAGTCCTTTTCAGTGGGCTGTCAGTGAGCAGCTGTACGGCCTCATGAACCTCATTGTCTGGTACAGCCTGCATCCTTCTCCCGCTGGAGGATTCTGAGCGCCCTAAAAGTCCACACACATGCACATTACAAACCACGTGCTTAATCAGGTATTTGGCTTCCACATCTCCCTGGAGAAGAATGAAAACCACAGGTGCATCATTTTTTGGCTTTACTCCAAAAGAACACAGTTTCAAAATCAAGAGGTCTTCTTGGAAGATAGAAGAGAATAGTAAGAGCAGGATGAAGATGAAGACTTGCCACCTCTGGTGTGTGGAAACGTTTCTCCATCCCATCGAGAGAAAAGAAAGTTGTTGGTAACATTGTACAATGCAGAATATGCAACAAAAAACTGCAGACGAGCAGGCAAAAAATATACACACCGCACATTCTCATGTTGACACATCTAAAAAATTTACATACAAGGATATATGAGAAGATGACGAGAGAGGATGGTGGCACAGCATCATCCGCAGCTGCATTATCTGTGGTACTCTTACCACTGGACCAGATGATTACCATCCCTTCTGTCTCACAGAAATTACCAGACATGGTCACTCATTGTGACAAGTGTCATATGCCACTGTGACTAAAAATGTCATCCGTTGTCGACTTCATGTATGCTGTCAGAAACCACATCTGTTAATTTTTTCTTTACTCCTCACCGTTCCACTCCTCTTAAAGACTGAAGCCAGTTGCTTCTTCCAAGTTTCCTTCCCTTGCTCCTTTTACTGCCCTTGTTATTTTTGTTCCAAAAGAAAAAAACAAAAAAGTCTACTAAAAAGCCACATCTTTTTAGCACCACTTCAGCTGGTCAGAGAAAGAACTAAGTGTTTTATGTTTTTTAGCAATTGTGTGTCTGTAAGTTATTCTATGTATGCATGTAGCATACCACGCATATGTGAAATGAAAGCAGCACATCTGACTACCTTATTATTTACCAAGGGAAATAAACCTATGAAATATGAAAGAAGACTGAAGCAAATGTTATGTAATGTCATATAGAATACAAAAATAGAAATAGGTGTATAAGTGGCTGTATGGGTGCCTCAGTGCTTGTGTAAGTGGCTCTCTGGATGTGTGAGTTGCTATGTGAATGAGTGTCTGTCTGAGTCTGAGTGTGTGTGTGCGTGCATATGTAAATAGGCTTGTGAATGGCTGTGTGGCTATGTCAGTATCTGAGTGGTTGTGTTAGTGGCGATGTGAATGTCTGTGTGGGTGTCTTAAGTATGTGTGACTGAGTGCTTGTATCCGGGTGTGTGAGTGGCTGTGTGGGTCTGTGAGTGAGTGGCTGTGTGGGTCTGTAAGTGAGAGTGGCTGTGAGGGTGTGTGTGTGTGCGCGCGCTTGTCTGAGTGGCTGTGTGGGTGTCCGTAGCTGTGTGCCTGACTGTACGGGGAATTACTGGGAATGTGAATGTGAGTGGTTGTGTGTCTGTATGGGTGTATGAGTTTATGTGAGTAGGTGTGTGCATGTGTAAATTGGTATGTGAGTGGCTGAAAGTGTCGGTAGCTCTGTGTGTGTTAGTGGGGATGCAAATCTGTGGGGGGGTGAGCGGCTGTGTGGATCTGAGTGTATGTGAGAGTGACTGTGTGTGTGAGTGGCCGTGTGGGTGTGTCAGGAGCTGTGTGAGTGGCTGTATAGGTGTATTTGTGGGAATGTAAATCAAGTGGTATTGTCAGTGATGTTCAGTCCATCTGGATGCAGTGATTTTAAATGCATCCAGATGGACTGAACATCACTGACAATACCACTTGATTTCTGCATATCTGAAGAGTTCTCAGGACTGCATTGATTCCACATTCCAATTGGAATCTTCACTCATGATGCTTTTTGAAAATCCACCAGTGTCAGCTGTGCAGCCACTGAGCAAACAATCTTGTACTACCTGAGGAAGGCGGAAGGTGAAATGTTGTAGTAGAAATATATTTTTGTTCTTTAGTGAGATCATCTGTTTGAGTCACTTCTTTCTTGGATATTACATTTTCTTGTGGCTCATTGTATCCTTTGGGATCCAGATTTTTGCCCTGGCTGGCTGTTGTTTTCTTGTGATCCTGCATCTTCCAGTGTGTGTGTGTGTGTGTGTGTGTGTGTGTGTGTGTGTGTGTGTGTGTGTGTGTGTGTGTGTATATATATATATATATATATATATATATATATATATGGTGTGTTCAATGGCATGTGTAGCTGCAGCATACACAGGCAGTGCATATATCGCCATTTAGTGTTGGGCTCGGAGTGTTACAAGTTGTTTTTCTTTGAAGAAGCTTTTTTAGAGTCATGGGATCGAGTGATAGTGTGTATGGGCATCGACTCCTTTGTTAGATTGTTTTTTTCCTGCCGTCAGGTTCGAACATGTTCCCTCTCCTTATGGGGATTTCGGTTTGGTACTTCTCTGAACTTTCCATCATTTTTCTTACCATTGGTATAGTTTCTACTGCACTCAATCCAATCATACCTTCGGAATTTGTTAACCGCCCTTTGGTGCACCCACGCCCTTCTCGGGCCTCTTTGGGCCTACTGCGTCACAGGCTCATGGATCGGACTCCATTCCGATTATGTCCTCGGTGCCTCGCCAAGTTTTCATACACAGACCAGCACTTGGTGTGTAATCTCTCCTTTCTCCAGATCATCAGGAAGAAAGTTGTGAAGCATGTCTGTCTTTTCGATCGAAGAAAACATTACATGATCAAAGAGCAAGAAGATTGGAGATGGCGTCGAAATTCACAGAGCCCACCACTGACATCTTTGGCGAAGAACAGGTACAAACGGCAATCTCCATTCCAGATTCAGACTCCGAGCAAGATTCGGAAGAGGACAGCCAGGAAGTACCTGCGGCGCAATATGTGAGTGTACACCAGCCTCAACCCCAGCAAGTAAAAAACCTCGCAAGGCCTTGGGTGCACCCACTGCTTCTTAGCCATGGTTCCATCTGAAAAGAAACAATTGTCGACCAACCTTCGGGTTTGGTGCTGAAAAGGCCAAGACAGTCCCTCAACAAGCTACCACATCTGTTTCGGTGTTGAGGCGAACGATACAGGATTCCACCTCTGAGCCAAGTCGCCACCCTGCTACTTTGGAGCTGAAACAACCTCGCTCCGGTTTGGAGATGAAACATTGGAGTCCACCTTCGGAGAAGAAAAAAACTTTTTAGACAGAGGAAACTGGTCTTTCAAGTCGAATGAAGCATGTTGCCAGGAAACTTACAGAGCATTCTTTTAAAGGCACAAAACATGCTTTAGACCAACAAGGGGATGAATCAGACATTCAGCCTATCCTGGAGGTTATGGACAATAAACAAAGGAGAATTCAAATCCAGAAAGAGACTGGAAAAATTATTGCTTCTCCGCCTCCACTTACCAAAAAGAAGTTAGCATTCCAGGAAACTCTGGATACTACCCGTCACCGGTGAAAATTTACAAACAAAAGGAAAAGCCAAAAACTGTTGAGCTTTCTCCACCATATTCGCCTCAACTTTCCTTTTCTCCACAACCTATTACTCCACCACCTTCACCCACACACACTCACTCAGCGAAGATAGAGGTGATACTAGTTATACCATAGATCCGTGGGATATGTATGACTCTGATCTAATCCCACCTAACAATCCTGATTTGTATCCCTCAAGACCATCTCCACCCGAGGATACTGCAGCGTACAATCAGGTTATCTCCAAGGCAGCTGCATATCATGGGGTGCAAATGCATGCTGAACCATTAGAGGAGGATTTTCTTTTCAACACCCTATACTCAACTCACAAGCAGTACCTGTGTTTACACAATGCTCCCTGGTATGCTCAAACATGCAGATGATATTTTTAAAGAGCCTGTTAAAGCTAGAGTTTTAACACCCAGAATTGAAAAAATATATATATAAGCCTACATCAGCAGACCCAATTTATATTTCTCAGCAATTACCACCAGACTACATTGTAGTCAATGCAGCCAGGAAGCGTGCAAACAGCCAGTCCTCTGGGGTTACTGCTCCCCCTGACAGAGAGCCACAAGTTTGATGAAGCAGGTAAAGGATAGCAACACAAGCAGCCAATCAGTGGCGTATTGCTAATTCCCAAGCCTATTTAGCTAGGTACGACAGGGCACTTTGGGATGAGATGCAAGAATTCCTGCAATATCTCCCCATAGAGCATCAAAAGAGAGCGCATCAAATAGTGGAAGAAGGGCAAGCTATCGCAAACAATCAGATTCGGTCTGCTTTAGATGCAGCTGATACTGCAGCTAGAGGAATAAACACCAGCATTACCATC
Organism: Pleurodeles waltl; assembly: GCF_031143425.1. NCBI lineage: Eukaryota > Metazoa > Chordata > Amphibia > Caudata > Salamandridae > Pleurodeles > Pleurodeles waltl. Next base: position 92,755,067 of record NC_090437.1, read on the forward strand.
AGGCGATATTCCTGGTTAAGGTCCTCAGGTTTTAAACCTGAGATTCAGCAGGCAGTCCTTAATATGCTGTTCAATAAACAGCAGCTTTTTGGACCAGAGGTGAACACAACCATTGATAAACTCAAAAAGGACTCAGAAACAGCAAAGGCCATGAGAGCCCTTTGTACTACACCATTTAGGGTCTCCTTTCGTAAACCTCAATTTAGAGGAGGATTGAAATCACAAGCTACAGAGGCTTCCACGTTCCACTCAAAGCAGGGACAACAGTATTACACTAGGGGGTCCTTCAGAGGGTCTTACAGAGGACGACATTTCAGGTCCAGAGGTAAATTCTCTGCCTCAAAGAGTGCTTCTACCTCCTCAAAACAATGACTTCCCATCCAATCCACAACAACATACATGTCCTGTGGGAGGAAGACAGCAACATTTCCATTCTTGATGGCAACAAGTTACAACAGGTCAATGGGTACCGTCAATTATCCGCAATGGTTATTGCCTAGAACTCATCTCTACTCCACGAAACATTCCACCCCGTTTTCACAGGCTCTCTCTCTAACACATAGCTCTACTGAAACAAGAGGTACAATCTCTACTTCTAAAAGAGGCAATAGAAATAGTTCCCAGCAGTCAGCAAGGAACAGGAGTATATTCTCTATACTTCCTCATACCACAGAAAGATGGTACTCTCAGACCTATTCTCGATCTCAGGCCTCTAAATCAATATATCCTGTCAGAGCATTTTCACATGGTATCTCTACAGGATGTTGTTGCCTTGTTACAAAAACAAGATTACATGACAGCATTAGACCTAAAGGACGCTTACTTACACATTCTTATACACCCAGCTCACCGCAAGTACCTAAAGTTGTAATGGCAAGCAAGCACTATCATTTTAAAGTATTACCCTTTGGGGTAACAACAGCATCAAGAGTATTCACAAAATGTCTAGCTGTAGTCGCAGCATACCTCAGAAGACAGCACATAAATGTCTTCCCTTATCTAGACGAATGGTTACTAAAAGCCAGCACCATTCTAAACTGTCAGCAGCACACCCAATACAAACCTTACACAAATTAGGGTTCACAATCAATTACCAGAAATCTCACCTTCATCCAGCACAAATTCAACCTTATTTAGGAGCAATTCTGAACACTCAGTCAGTATTAGCCTGCCCAAATCCACAACGAATACAAGCGCTTCACACTCATTTCCCAATTGCAGGTCAATCCAACTTACACGGTAAGGTTTGTCATGAGGCTATTAGGAATGATGGCATAATGCATAGCAATAGTTCCAAATGTACGTCGAAACATGAGACCACTGCAACAGTATCTCTCGCAACAATGGTCTCAGGCACAGGGTCAACTACAGAATCTAGTGTTGTTAGACCGCTAAACTTACAAATATCTGCAATTGTAGAATCACACCAACCTATCAAAAGGGCGGCCATTTCATGACCCTGTATTTCAGACCATAATCATAACAGATGCATCCATGACAGGTTGGGGAGCCCATCTCAACAATCTTACAATACAGGAGGAATGGGACTCAAACCAGCAAACTTATCACATAAACCACTTGGAATTGCTGGCAGTGTTTTTAGCCATCAAAGCATTCCAACCACAGATCATACACAAAAAGTTGTAATAAGGACAGACAACATGACAACAATGTTTTATCTACAAAAACTGGGGGGGGATGCACACTCATCCCAGTTGTCCCTTCTAGCACAAACAATTTGGAAAAGGGCAATTCACAATCACATTTACCTGCTAGTAGAATACATCCCAGGGATACACAACCAGCTAGTGGACCTCTTAAGCAGGACACAGCAACAAATACACGAATGGGAGATTCACCCACAAGTAATTCAATATTACTTTCAGATGTCGGGAACAACAAACATAGACCTTTTTGCAACAAGCGAAAACACAAAACGCTAAAACTTCGCGGCCAGATACCCGCACCCTCAATCCGAGGGAAGAGTGCTCTGTGGATCAATTGGTCAGGGATATTTGGTTGCGCTTTTCCCCCTCTCCCGTTAATTCTGTTTCTGGTCAACAAGATACGTCACACTTCCCTCACTATGATACTCATAGCTCCCACATGGGCACGTCAACATTGGTACACAACACTATTGGATCGGTCAGTAGTACCATATTTACAAGCTCCAAAACAGAACAGACCTATTAACTCAAAATAAGAGTCAGATCAGGCATCCCAATCCCAGTATGCTCAACCTGGCAATTTGGCTCCTGAGGTCATAGAATGTGAATACCTACAGCTTCCATTAGAATGTATGGACATTCTAAAACAAGCACGTAAACCTACAACCATGCAGTGCTATGCAAATAAATGGAAATGTTTTGTTTATTACTGCCAATCTAAAAACATTGATCCAATTAAGGCATCAGTACAGGATATTGTATCTTATTTGCTGCATTTCCGGAAAGCGAATCTTGCATATTAATCTTTTCAAATTTGTTTAACAGCAATATCAGCCTACCTCCAAAACAGACAACATACCTCTCTGTTTAGAATTCCTGTCATAATAACTTTTGTCGAAGGGCTTAGAAGAGTTATTCCACCTACAGCTCCACCAGCTCCTGCCTGGAACCTTAACATTGTGCTCACAAGACTTATGGGACCACCTTTTTAACTCATACATTCTTCTGCTCTCCAATTTCTCTCACGGAAGGTTGATTTCTTGGTAGCAATTACTTCCTTAAGAAGATTAAGTGAAATTCAAGCATTCACTTTGGAAGAGCCCTTCTTCCAGGTACACAAACACAAAATAGTACTTAGGACAAATCCAAAATTTTTACCCAAAGTGGTTTCGCTATTTCACATTATTCAATCAGTGGAATTGCCAGTTTTCTTTCCACAGCCAGATTCAGTTGATGAAAGAGCTCTCCACACTCCTGATCTCAAAAGAGCTCTAATGTATTATGTAGACAGAATGAAAGACTTTAGAAAATCTAAAAAACGTTGTCGCTTTCCAACAACCTCATAAAGGTAATCCTATTTCCAAGCAAGGATTAGCTAGATGGATAGTAAAGTGTATTCAAACTTGTTATCTTAAAGCTAAAAGGCAACTATTGGTAACTCCTAAAGAACATTCCACTTGAAAGAGAGAGTCTTCAATGGCATTCTTAGGAAATATTCCAATGGCAGACATATGTAAAGCAGCCACATGGTCCACACCACACACATTTACTAAACACTACTGTGTAGATGTGTTATCTCGACAACAAGAATATTGTTGGTCAAGCAGTGCTAAAAACACTATTTTAAACTACTTCAACTCCTACAGGCTAACCATCGCTTACTTGGGAGAAGAACTGCTTTTCAGTCTATGCACAGCGTGTGTATCTGCAGCTACACATGCCATCAAACAGAAAATGTCACTTACCCAGTGTACATCTGTTCGTGGCATGTAGTGCTGCAGATTCTTATGCACCCTTCCTCCTCCCCGAAAGCTTGTGGCCGTTGTAGTATTTTGTCATTTAAATATGTATGTTCGATGGCATGTGTAGCTGCAGATACACATGCTGTGCACATCCCGCCACCTGGTGTTGGGCTCGGAGTGTTAAAAGTTGTTTTCGCTTCGAAGAAGTCTTCTCGAGTCACGAGACCGAGGGACTCCTCCCATTTCGACTCCATTGCGACTCCATCTTAGATTGTTTTTTTTCTGCCATCGGGTTCGGACGTGTTCCTTTTCGCTCCGTGTTTCGGGTCGGAAAGTTAGTTAGAATCTCGGAAAAATTGTCGGTATTGTTTGCGTTCGGTATCAGGTTAGTTACAACAGATCGACACCGAATTAAGAAGAGCTCCGGTGGCCCTTCGGGGTTTTTCTTCCATCCCCGTCGGGGCCTGGTCGGCCCGGCCACGTGTCTCTTCAAGGCTGATGGAACGGACCCCATTCCGCTTCTGTCCAAAATGCCATAACAAGTATCCATATACAGATCAACATCTGGTCTGTAACTTGTGTTTGTCACCAGAACACAAGGAGGATACTTGTGAGGCCTGTCGAGCGTTTCGGTCCAGGAAGACACTCAGGGACCGAAGAGCAAGAAGACTGCAAATGGCGTCGGCGCCGACAGGACAAGAGCGTTTCGAGGAGGAGGAAGAAACATTCTCCACCCAGGAGTCGGACTCTGAAGAGATCGATCCCGAGGAAACGCCGAAAACCGTGAGTAAGACGTCGAAACCAAGAACTCACGAGAAAAGCGCTAAAGCCCAGGGGACGCCACAGCCAACAGGCCATGGCTTCACCCGAAAAGTAGGTGACCGTTCATCAGCACCGAAAAAGGGCGAGCTGGTGTCGAAGTCATCCGACTCCGGTCGAGATACCGGCACACAGCAATCTCGGGCCCGAGATAGTGGCTCAGAGTAGATTCAGCACCGAGACAGCGGCACCGAAACGGGTCGGCACCGAGAGAGCACGACGCCGAAAGTAAAAAAGGTTTCGTCTGAGCCAAAAAAAGCAGCCGGAAAGGTTTCGGTACCGAAATATCCAGCCTCGGAACCGAAAACAAGTTCCTACACTGAGGAACAAGGACTGTTCACACAAATGAAGACACATAGATTTGGACAAGAATTACAGGCAATAGAGCCAGATCACACACAAAGACGGCTCTTTATTCAAAAAGATACAGGGAAGATCAGCACTCTTCCTCCAGTCAAAATGAAACGCAAGCTTGCCTTCCATGACAAGGACAAACAGCCACACGCAAAGGTGGCTAAACAAGTAACACCGCCACCATCCCCACATCACTCTCCGCAACCATCACCGGTAGCCACTCCACCAATGATGCAATCCCCAACTCATACAGGAATGAGTCAAGATGACCCTGACGCATGGGACCTTTATGACGCACCAGTGTCAGATAATAGTCCAGACTGCTATCCAGCTAAACCATCGCCACCAGAGGATAGTACAGGCTACGCACAGGTGGTGGCAAGAGCAGCTGCATTTCATAATGTCAGCCTTCATTCAGAGCCCATTGAAGACAACTTTCTTTTTAATACACTGTCGTCCACACACAGCCAATATCAGAGTCTTCCTATGCTACCCGGAATGCTAAAACACTCCAAACAAGTGTTTGAGGAGCCTGTTAAAGGGAGAGCCATTACTCCAAGAGTAGATAAAAAATATAAACCGCCACCAACAGACCCAGTGTACATTACACAACAGCTAACACCAGACTCTGTTGTAGTGGGAGCAGCACGCAAAAGAGCCAACTCTCATACTTCAGGAGATGCACCACCTCCAGATAAAGAAAGTCGAAAATTCGATGCTGCAGGCAAAAGGGTGGCGGCACAGGTGGCAAACCAGTGGCGTATTGCCAATTCGCAAGCTTTGCTAGCCAGATATGATAGGGCCCATTGGGATGAGATGCAACACCTTATTGAACATTTACCCAAGGAGTTCCAAAAAAGAGCGCAGCAAGTAGTAGAAGAAGGACAGGGTATCTCCAATAATCAGATACGGTCAGCAATGGATGTTGCAGACACAGCTGTTAGCACTGTCAACACAGCTGTAACAATAAGGAGACATGCATGGCTGCGTACATCAGGATTTAAACCAGAGATACAGCAAGCTGTGCTGAATATGCCATTCAACGGACAGCAGTTGTTTGGGCCGGAGGCGGACACTGCAATCGAAAAACTTAAGAAAGACACTGACACGGCCAAAGCCATGGGCGCACTCTACTCCCCACAGAGCAGAGGCACATTTCGAAAGACACAATTTCGAGGGGGGTTTCGAAGGCAAACCACAGAAGCCACAACCTCACAAACAAAGCCCACTTACCAGAGCCAGTATCAGCGGGGAGGTTTTCGGGGGCAATATAGAGGGGGACAATTTCAAAGGAATAGAGGAAAGTTCCAAAGTCCCAAAACTCCTCCAAACAAGCAGTGACTTCAAGGTCACAAATCCCCAACACAACACCTGTGGGGGGGAGACTAACCAAGTTTTACAAACATTGGGAGGAAATAACAACAGACACTTGGGTCTTAGCAATTATCCAGCATGGTTATTGCATAGAATTTCTCAAATTCCCTCGAAACATCCCACCGAAAACACACAATATGTCAAAACAACATATAGATCTTCTAGGACTAGAAGTTCAGGCATTGCTACAAAAAGAAGCAATAGAGTTAGTACCAAAACAACAAATAAACACAGGAGTTTACTCCCTGTACTTTCTAATACCCAAAAAAGACAAAAGTCTGAGACCTATACTAGATCTTATAACATTAAATACCTACATCAAATCAGATCACTTTCACATGGTTACATTACAAGATGTAATCCCACTGCTCAAACAACAAGACTACATGACAACACTAGACCTAAAGGATGCATATTTCCATATACCAATACATCCTTCACACAGAAAGTACCTAAGGTTTGTATTCCAAGGGATACATTACCAATTCAAAGTGTTGCCATTCGGAATAACAACTGCACCAAGAGTTTTTACAAAATGCCTAGCAGTAGTAGCTGCACATATCAGAAGGCAGCAAATACACGTGTTCCCGTACCTAGACGATTGGTTAATCAAAACCAACACGCTAAGACAGTGTTCACAACACACAAAATATGTCATAGAAATCCTCCACAAACTAGGTTTCTCAATCAATAACACAAAGTCACACCTTCTGCCGTGTCAAACATAGCAATACTTAGGAGCAACAATCAACACAGCAAAAGGGATTGCCACTCCAAGTCCACAAAGAGTTCACACATTTCACAATGTGATACAGACCATGTATCCAAATCAAAAGATACAAGTCAAACTGGTGATGAAACTACTAGGCATAATGTCTTCATGCATAGCCATTGTCCCAAACGCAAGGTTGCACATGCGGCCCTTGAAACAGTGCCTAGCATCACAATGGCCACAAGCACAGGGTCAGCTTCTAGATCTGGTGTTGATAGACCGCCAAACATACATCTCGCAGTGCCACAATACGTAATAACAGATGCTTCCATGATAGGGTGGGGAGCACACCTCAATCAACCCAGCATCCAAGGACAATGGGACATACAGCAAAAACTGTTTCACATAAATCACTTAGAACTGTTAGCGGTATTTCTAGCGCTCAAAGCATTTCAACCCATAATAAGACACAAACACATTCTTGTCAAAACAGACAACATGACAACAATGTATTACCTAAACAAACAGGGAGGCACACACTCGACACAGTTGTGTCTCCTAACACAGAAAATATGGCATTGGGCGATTCACAACCACATTCACCTAATAGCACAATTTATTCCAGGAATTCAGAACCAGTTAGCAGACAATCTCTCTCGGGATCACCAACAGATCCACGAATGGGAGATTCACCCCCAAATACTAAACACTTACTTCCAAATGTGGGGAACACCACAAATAGATCTATTTGCAACAAAAGAAAACTCAAAATGCCAAAACTTCGCATCCAGGTACCCACAAGATCAGTCTCGGTGCAATACGTTATGATGAGCTGGTCAGGGATATTTGCTTACGCTTTTCCCCCTCTCCCACTCCTTCCATATCTAGTAAACAAATTGAGTAAAAACAAACTCAAACTCATACTAATAGCACCAACATGGGCAAGACAACCTTGGTACACAACACTACTAGACCTCTCAGTAGTACCTCATGTCAAACTACCAAACAGACCAGATCTGTTAACACAACACAAACAACAGATCAGACACCCCAATCCAGCATCGCTGAATCTAGCAATTTGGCTCCTGAAATCCTAGAATTCTGACACTTAGACCTCACACAAGAATGTATGGAGGTCATAAGACAAGCTAGGAAACCTACCACTAGACACTGCTATGCAAATAAGTGGAAAAGATTTGTTTATTACTGCCATAATAATCTAATTCAACCTTTACACGCATCTGCAAAAGATATAGTAGGATACTTACTACATTTGCAAAAATCAAAACTAGCTTTCTCTTCCATTAAAATACATCTTACTGCAATTTCAACTTACCTGCAAATTACGCACTCAACTTCATTATTTAGGATACGAGTTATAAAAGCGTTTATGGAAGGCCTAAAGAGAATTACACCACCAGTTCCTTCATGGAACCTCAACATTGTCTTAACACGACTCATGGGTCCACCTTTTGAGCCCATGCACTCTTGTGAAATGCAATACTTAACGTGGAAAGTTGCATTTTTAATTGCCATCACATCTCTAAGAAGAGTGAGTGAAATTCAAGCATTTACCATTCAAGAACCATTTATTCAAATACACAAAAATAAAGTGGTTCTACGGACAAATCCTAAATTTTTACCAAAAGTAATCTCACCGTTCCACTTGAATCAAACGGTAGAATTACCAGTGTTCTTCCCACAGCCAGATTCTGTAGCTGAAAGAGCACTACATACATTAGACATCAAAAGAGCACTAATGTACTACATTGACAGAACAAAACTAATTCGAAAGACAAAACAACTATTTATTGCCTTTCAAAAACCTCATACAGGAAATCCAATTTCAAAACAAGGCATTGCTAGATGGATAGTTAAGTGCATTCAAACCTGCTATCTTAAAGCTAAAAGAGAACTGCCTATTACACCAAAGGCACACTCAACCAGAAAGAAAGGTGCTACCATGGCCTTTCTAGGAAATATTCCAATGAACGAAATATGTAAGGCAGCAACATGGTCTACGCCTCATACATTTACCAAGCACTACTGTGTAGATGTGTTAACTGCACAACAAGCAACAGTAGGTCAAGCTGTACTAAGAACATTATTTCAAACTACTTCAACTCCTACAGGCTGAACCACCGCTTTTGGGGAGATAACTGCTTACTAGTCTATGCACAGCATGTGTATCTGCAGCTACACATGCCATTGAACGGAAAATGTCACTTACCCAGTGTACATCTGTTCGTGGCATTAGTCGCTGCAGATTCATTTGCGCCCACCCGCCTCCCCGGGAGCCTGTAGCCGTTTAGAAGTAGATCTTAAACATTTGTACATTTGTAAATATATTACTTTAAACTTCATTATGTACATACACATTCACTCCATTGCATGGGCACTATTACTAGCATACACAACTCCTACCTCATCCTCTGCGGGGAAAACAATCTAAGATGAAGTCGACGCCCATGCGCAATGGAGTCGAAATGGGAGGAGTCCCTCGGTCTCGTGACTCGAAAAGACTTCTTCGAAGAAAAACAACTTGTAACACTCCGAGCCCAACACCAGATGGCGGGATGTGCACAGCATGTGAATCTGCAGCGACTAATGCCACGAACAGATGTACACTGGGTAAGTGACATTTTCTATACATTGCATGGACATCCTGTTCACTTTCTATATATATTTGTACATACACAATTCTTCACTCCTTACTTCACCCTTCTGGGGGAAAACAATCTAACAAAGGAGTAGATGCCCATGCACACTATCACTGAGAGGAGGAGTCACTCGATCCCGTAACTCGAAAAAAGCTTCTTTGAAGAAAAACAACTTGTTACACTCCGAGCCCAACACTAGATGGTGATATATGCACAGCATGTGAATCTGCAGCTCTACATGCCACAAACAGATGTACACTGGGTAAGTGACATTATATATATATATATATATATATATATATATTTATTTATTTATTTATATATGTGTGTGTTTATATGTATTTTTTATTTATTTTAACTTTCATCATATCAGCGTCCTAATGTAGTGCAGATACTGTGTATAGATGTCTCTATGACTATGAAAGCAATTAATAAGCAAAATATTAAAAAGAGCTGCAACATTCTGATGGTTTATCATAAGTTAATTGCATTGAATGATGGAACCAGCGTGTGTTTCACCAACCCCCTACTTCTAGCCAGTAGCTAAGCTGACTTAGCACCAAAAGCACCTGTCTGAGTTTCTTTTACTTGCCCACATTCCATTACTGAACAACAGGCTTGTAGGTCTGTATTAAGAGAAGATCTTTCTGTGTCACTGTACCTCAGTTAAGGTGTCCCAATCCACCGGATAAGACCAAGCTGGTTCTGAGAAGCTATGGCCTTCTTTAAGGATGTTTACAGTGTCAGCTCATATGAACCAAGTCTCTAAGTAAGTTGAAGATACTTCCCTGCCTAATGTTTCTCTTTATCAAGCCTAAATACACTTTTCTGATTATATTGAAAAGAGCAGGCCTATCAATGGTTAATGTCAAATGCAAAAATTAACAAATTAATCTGGTTAGACCTTCACTTTTTTCAATAAAATGTAATCATATGAATGTGTGTATATATATAAATAATTGATGCCCTAGCAAAATAATGTTTCACATATGCAGTCAACAATAAATGCATTTGGCACACGTTTATAAATGAAAATGTGGGCTCAAATATATGTAAATATGAATGTATGAAATGCAGTGGGAGAGATGATGGTGCATAAACAGAAATGCAAAGATTTTCATATCATGAAGGGAGGAATACTTCCAGCATTCAGCCAGTTCTTGTCATATTTTTAGGTGGATGGTGGCTGAGCAACTCGTTTAAAGGAGTTCTTCAGCTGGGATTGGCAATAACCTTCATACAACTAATACTAAAGGTCTTGCACTACCACAGCATAGGTTTTACTATACCGTGGCTGTACTCCTGTCTCATCTGGGCAGTTAAAAACAACATGGATTTCAGAGCTGTGTGTGCTAGAGAAATACAAAAAAAAATAGTTCAATATCTCACTGGCATTTTTATCTCTCTTAAACAAATCCCTCTGAAGCTAGCTAACTTTAGCCCCTAGTGGATCACAGAAAAATCCCATCCTACTTTAGTACATCTGCTCCCACTCCACTTTAGTGCATCTTATCCCACCCCACATGTCGAAAGGCTGACCTGTGCCTGCAAGACCCACTTCTTTCAAAGGAAGCAAGTGTTATAGGATCCAATGGACAGTCAAAACGACATTTGTGTTTCAAGGCCTTTGATTATTGTCAGTTGGTCATCTCCTTCCTAGAGAAGTAGGTGTGAATTATTAATGACAAAACATGTGAGCCCCAGGAGATTTTGCCACTGTGAAGTGATTGAGCAACCAACTCCGGAAAATACATTAATGTGCATTCCTTTGTCGCACTTGCCTTTACGCAACATGCCTTTACCCTGTGAATATGTATTTGTTTATATATTAAATATATATTTATATAGGTCTTTTTATTTTGGGGGAGCAATATATATATGAGTAGGTCCCGGATTTTAGGTGGTCAGCATAATTTTTATATAGAACACTCTAACACCACCAACACCTTAAATCTGCTCACCTCAAATGTCTGTTTTTCTAGAAGAGTTTTTAAGCATAGGAATAGCACAGTGCCATCCACGTCGAGCTATAAAAGTGTTGAAGCCCTTTGACATTTGTGCAATTAAGCTCTATAGCATAGGATTAGCAAGTGCCAGCAAACTGCATTGTCACAAAAATGACAAAGGCATTTTTATGCAGACCCAAGTTGCTTTCAGCATACAGCCTCTAGCCCTGGCCCTGGTTTCCTCATGGCTGTTTCTAAGCTTGTCTTGCTGGTGTTTCTCCAAATGTGAGCTGAGAAATCTTTCTCTGCAGGTCCACATCTGGAATATGCCATATGCATTTAAGCACTGTTCAGCAATCCTTAGTTTCCCAGAAATCAAAATGCCTGCTGCCCAGAGCCCATAAAAAGGCAAACCAGGTGAAAAGATTGATTTTTCTATAGATGAGCTAGGCTATTCTTTTACTGGAATGATCAACTACAGTTGAAGCTATTGTCCACATTGTTGTTGGTTGAAAGTTTGCAGGTGCCAGCCTAAATGTATTGGCTTTATCAACACATTTGAGGGAACCAGAGTAGTCTTTGTTCTTTGCGATCTCCCAGTCCTTTACAGGCATGGTGATAATGTTTTACCATTGCCTTATATTCCTGTTCAATTGAATTTTATTCTGCCATTGGCTAAGTTGATTTAGCCTCCATTTGAGCTTTTACAAATGATTGATGTGAAATAAAAACAGTGTTTCTGCAAGGAATAGTTTGGCTGAAAACTGATTAGGCTGCTGACTTTGTCTGAATAATTAACTTACACTGTATTCTCTAAGAATAAAATTACTTTAAAAGTTAAACTTCTTTCTTTAAGGTGGTGCAGGAATTCTTTTGGAAGCAATATGTGTAGTTGCCAATTTTCCTTACAGTGCCACTTTCATCTTTTGCTGTAAATACGTTGCATAGATTGGATTCCCAGGATCTTTGTTTCTGTTTAATGAATAATATGGAAAGGCATTTGTAGTGTTGATTGCAGTTCTACAACTATTTGCTGCTACAAAACAAACTATCTGATTGGATTGTGACATGTACAAAAAAAGTGCTGTGGTGGGGGCATGTGTAAAGACTGGGATCTTTGTTCTTTCTACCTGCGATGGAACAGCTAATAACTGCTTTCATTGAGAGGGCTCCCTTTGTATATAAAATTTGCAAGAAAGTCAAACAGTTCACTACACGCACTTGTTAAAGAGTATTGCTTAGATTAAATGCAAGAGCTTAAGCTTTATTTTAAAACGGTAGTTCAGCAGGTCTTCTTTTGTGTTATCTGAAAGCCCTTTATCTTAATTGTTTGGTAATACCTTCCATGCACTGGGAACAAATTATCTGTCTGGATGAATGTGAACATTTCTGTTCTGAGAATTGGTTAGGAAGTCATCCTCTTTCAGAAGTTTATTGAAATGAAGTAATAGTAAGCTAGGTATTTACCATTGGGAAATTGGGGCCTGGTGGGAATGTAGCTGTTGGTATATTTGAAAGCCATTGGAAGCCTAGCTAAACAGGCATTTAAGGAGCGAAAACAGACTTCTAATTTGAATTTTATTTCTAGCTGCAGGGCTCTGTGAATATGTCATACTGGCTGGCTCTATAGTCACGAATGAGATTAACCACTGCGTTCTAGGCATTATTTAGATTTTAGATTCGAATAAGTGTGAACAAACCATATACAGTATTGCAGTGGTTGAGTCCAGAATTAATTGTTGCCCCAGTCTTTGTTCATATTGAATAGTTAGTCAATAATTGTGAAGTCTATTGGGGTAAAAATCGTTGTTTCATTGTAATAGCCATGAAAGGGGTAAGGAAATGTTGGTTACTCAGAAAATCCCAAAGTTTACATTTTTGACTAGAAAATATTGCTGTTCCAAATGGGCAGAGGTTTCGAATACCATCTCTGAAGAAACTTGTCTCAAAGGTTCAAAGTAATAAACGTGGTCTTTGAAGGTTAGAACTTTAGCCAGTATTTTACAAACATGTTTTTTGGTTATCACTGCTTTCCACAGTGAAAAGTTACATGAAGTCAACAATGAGCTGCAGAAGAAACGGGCAATAATTGAGGATCTGGAGCCACGCTACAACAACAGCTGTGAGTTAATTGCCATTCCTTGCTTATTCATTCGGCTATCATTGTTTACTTCACGGTGTGAATGTGGAGCTGATGTTTGTGTAAACTCACAAAAAATATATTTTTTGGGATGTCAGAAGAAATTCAGACTGTCGAGCAATAAATAATTCACCCGCTTGAATCTGTGAAAAAAAACCAGCACTGGCGAACTGTAGTTAAGTGAGAATCTTGTTCCACTTGTAATTATGAACAACGTTGTGGCATATGGCTTCTTTCATGCAAAATCACTAACTGTGTTTTATCTTTTTCTGTTGGTTTTGTCATTTTCCCCCTACCGGTGTTAGAGCTTGTTATTATGGATAGTATATTGCCACCGTAACAATTAGAACACTTATAATCAACTTGAGGCACAACAGTATATTATTGCTTTTAGTACCAAGAGGTTGTAATCTTTAACAGCATTCATTAGGAAATAGATTTGAAAAGGTTATTTGAGTGGAACTGTTTTTATTTGTTTGTGTTTGAATTTGGTTTCAACATCATAGTGCAAACCACATTTCACTTATTCTATATTTACTGATTACTTCTATTTCCCATATATTTTTTTCCTCAGGGACTGTATTAATCACCATCCATGCCCCCATTGCCATCATTACGCCAAACTCCTTTTTCTCAACAAACAGCGATTGTCCCTTTTTAGGAGTCTCTGCTTGCTCACTGATTTTCAAAAACGTGTTTTTAATAACTTAAACGCCCCACCCATATTTCTACACCTAATTACCACTTGGGCTGCTTCCTCTACATAGGTAGGGGTCATGGGATAAGTAGTAGTTGGGGTCTCTGTGGAGGGAATACTTTGAGTCAGAAGTTACCATGAAGTTCCAGTACTTGACTCTTAATAGTGTAGGTGGGATTTTTTTCTCAGAACCCCTTACGCTGAGTATTGTAGTCTTTCTGAACCCAAAGCAGTTGCCTCAGAAGTCAGGTAAAAACACCTCTAGAATGAGAAAAAAGCAGTCTCCAGTTCGTTGTCCCAGATAAAGCATTTAGATGCCATCCTGAGACAATATCAGGAGTAGTCATGAAGGTCTATCCTTACATAATGCTAGAGGTGACTGTCATGCTTGCAGCCTAAAGGAATCCCTTCCACAACTAGCTGAAATGGTAACTGCCCAAGGATGCCACACCAGCAATCTTTTCACTTGGCCGTCTTCACATTTACTAAACACCTCAAACACGTTAGAAGTCAGCATGGTTTAACAGTGGTGTACCAGACCTGAGAACATGACAGTCAAGACATTAGGACCTTATTTGCCAGATCACTGCGTCACAATTCAGAAAGACCACAAGATTCAACAAGGTAGAGTATGCATGCCTGGCATGCTCAGCAATCAAAGCCTGTTTGTTTCGCTCCCTGCAGGAAACTGTTGATTGAATCTAACCTCCAAAAGCATTAGTAAGGGCTATTTCCCTTCCTAGTTCCATATCCCTGTTTTGAGAAATATAAATGTTCTCAAAAAAGACTGCTGAACTTGGTCATGAGTTTTTATAAACGTCCCAGTTTCTTTTTTAAAGATTGAATTCAGGCTGGCAAGGTGACGCAGAGTAAACACTCACTGCTGGTATCTCATGTGATATGCAGGTTACTAATCTGAATCTGCTCTAGTAGACTTAAATTAGCCTTATATTCTTCTGAGGTCTATAAATCTAGTAGCATATGTTAGCTGAAGGTCTTAAACATACTATGCATTCTTGATTTAAAAGAAAATCAAGCTATAAAGTATGATATTTTATTGCAAGCCAAGGAAAAACATGCATTACCAAAAGTTTGAAGAAATATCAGAAAGGGAGTCGAGCAGGGAAGTTGTCTATGGTTCCCTGGCTTACACGTGTAATTCATATTTTGTGTAAAAGAAATAATTTTAGTCAACCCCTAAGAGTGTGTGAAATTCCTTATCTTGAGGAGGATGTTAATTATTTTTAATATGAAATAGGCATTTTCAAATAATATATGTAAAGATCTATGGAGATTATACCTCAGCTTGACATCTTATGAGCAGTTTCTCAGAGTGGGGCCTCCATAGCTTTTATAGTGAAGAGGGTAACAAAGAGGACTTGGAGTTGTCATCTTTTTCGCTAGTTGGTCATCCAGAATTTCAGAGGTTTGTCATCTTATTTCAACTATTCCACTTAGAGGGATGTTTTCAAATTGTTCTGCACAACATTCTAGGTTAGATTTGGGGTGTGGTCCTTAGTACCCAGGCAACTAATATTTTGAAGGGCCTACTGTCCCCTCTGATAACTGAATCTCCCTGATCAGCCTCAGGTCTTCTGTGGGCGCTCTTTTCCTTTTATTTAAAATCTTTTCATTGCCTTTTATCCATGAAACCATGTTACTGTTTTAAGGTGTTTCCAGTTCTGTGATTTTCACAGTGAAGCCATGGTTCTCTCTGTACCTCAGAGTTTTCCGGGTACCACTGAGTTGGCTGTTTGTAATTTGTGCTTGGCTTAAACGTTGCAAGAGGAGACTAGAAAAAAAAAGAAATATATGATAACAATCAACAGTGCCCTGTGGATAGGATTACAGATGGAACATCACCTTCAACAAGGGTGAGACATTCTGCAGAACCTCTGTTAATACCCTATCAGTTTTAGATTGCTTTTATCCTAAAACACTGATTATTATACACAACAATCGGGCCTTGTGTTGCCACAATATTTGTTTGAAACCTCAGAACAGTTCGGGGGCCAAAGGATCACAGTTGCCGTTAAAGCATTGATCTACAGTTATTTGCAGCACCCTTTATCAGCTTCCAACTTTGAGAAATACATAACAAGTTCTAGTTGATGTTTTAAATGCTTCCTGGGCAGGATTCCTGGGCCATCCAATTGAATGTTACCATTTAATAATGTTAGGTTACAGATAACCATTTCTGACAGAGAAAGATAACCTTAGTTTGATACATTTTGTAGCGTAACCATTTTGGGAACCTCCCATATTTCCTATTTGAAGTCAGTTCACTGTGCTTGACATTCTTGATCTATCGTCTAATTGTTAGTCACCCACGTGAACTTGGGTATAGTTGAATTAATAATAGAAACCTTAAACTAGCTTACTTTAGAATGTATTTCCACAAGTTTACTTTTAGTATTGTCAAAGGTTGATTAATTGTTACCTGCTGTGTGTTCCCATTAGTCAAAAGTAAAAAAATAGAAAGATTGCTTTTAACAGCAATACAAACAAATATTGTACCAGAAGGACAACTCTTTGGCATTTTATTTGCTGTGTTGCAAATACCATGTAATCTTCGTGATTAGGGGGTGCCTGCACTGATCTTGAATATCACCCTATAACAGGCACATACAAAATGTGGTCTGCGTTTATCATTTATGCTGCATACTGTAAATGCATGTTTATGTATTCAGAAAGTAAAACTTACTAACCAAACATGGTTCATCCAACTCCTTTCACACAATCACCTGTAACAAACTGTTCGAAGCATGTGTGGCCATAGATACACTAGCTTTGCATAGTTTTCTCATCTAGTGTTGGGTCCGGATGTGTACAAGTTGTTTTTCTATGAGGAAGTCTTTTGAGTCAAAAGGCAGAGTGACTCCTCTTGATGGTATTGCGCATGGGCATCGACTCCATTGTTAGATTGTTTTCTTTCCGCTGCATGGTTCGGATGTGTGTCTGCACTCAGGTTCAGCGCTGTCACGATTCTGCTTTCAGTTCATGTAACACTATCCCCCTCGTCTGTATTGTTTTTGATTGTGTTTCCATTATGAGTACCGAGTTATTTCTCTATCACTCATCAATTCAAGTCGCCTTGGCTGCGCCCCTTACAAAGCCTCTCTCTTCAGGGCCTCTTTGATCTCAATCACCTTCTTCAGGTGAACGCTTTGATGGTGATGGAACTAAAGCCCTTACTTTACTGCCTGCTCTGCTATGCGAAGTATCCCCAGACCGATCAACACCTTGTCTGTAATTTGTGTTTGTCACCAGGCCACAGGGAAGCAGATAGGGACACCTGCCATTCCTTCGGCCTAAAGAAAAGCATTCGAGATCATGGAGTGCATTTCTCAAAATGTTGCGTAGGTGCATAAAGCATACTCCAGACATCTTCAGTCATAAAGATGTTGATAAGAAAGAAAGAATGCACGCAACCGTCTGCTGCGGGAGAAGAGGCATTGTCGATAGAGAGCAGTTCAGCTTCCGAGGTAGACTTGGAGACGGAGGATGTTACACTGACTCAACAGTTTGTGAGTATGATACCCCCTGCCCCTCAACACAGTGTTGATCCCACCAAAAGGCACTTGGTCCCTCTGGAACAACATACATAGGCCATGGGTCCACCACTGCCTTCCAGCCATGGTCCGCACCAAGCAGTTGATTGGAACACCCCACTCTCCGGCTCCGCACCAAATTACCAACCCAAGTCGAAGCCTTCGGCATGGAGCTGTTCGGTTCTTGAACGCCACACAGCGTCTACCCGACCCTTGATACAGAGCCGAACATCGACATCCATGTCTGCTGCTTCAAAGTTAAGTTCAGCTTTGGTGCCGATACCAAAATCTTGGTTGGACTCAAAACCTCCAAAGCCAACTTCCAAACCTGATTCCGGCAAATTAGTGGAGCCCATACTCCATAGACTCCAAAAGCAAATGGATGCCAAGCAAAAGCAAATCCACATCCAGCTTCACACAGGATGTATCCTTGCCAGAGCTTTGTCTCCGATTCCTCCATCACCCAAAAGACGGCTGTCTTTCCAGGAGGCCTAGACTTACCAGCACCACTCAAATATTGTAAAATGTCAGATAAGGCCACCAGTCCATTCCCTCCTCCACCACCCTCACCACCTCCACCGCCAGCTTCACCTTCCCCTCACAGTCTATGAAAGACCCACTAGGTATTTCACCCCAGAGGGCCCCACAGCTGAGCAGGGTGGGGGACAAGACACTTTTGGGACACCACCACATATCAAACCCTGAGATACTTATGATATCGACCCTCCAGGGGACACAGACCCGGATCTGTGTCCTGTCCGTCTTCCCCTCCTGATAACTGAACAATATGTCAGGAGTTTATAGGTAAAGCTGCTGGGTCTCATGACATACAACTCCATAAAGAGCCTTTAGAAGAGGACTTTCTCTTTGAAACACTTTCCACTACTCCTATGCTAAAGGGCATGTTAAGACATTCCGTGGACATCTTTAAGGACCCTATTAGGGCTAGGGTTATAACACTCTGAGTAAACAAGAAGCATAAGCCTCCCCCCCACCTATCCCATCTACATCAGGGACCAATTACCATCAGACTTGCTTGTCATTACCTCAGCTCGCAAGCGTGTCAACTTGCAAGCTACTGGAGATGCCCTGCCGCCTGATAAAGAAATTAAGGTTATTGATGGGTTGTGTCACAGTCAGCCAATCATTGGTGTATTGCCAACTCAATGGGCCTATTTGCTTGTCACAGTTGTGCTCAATGGGATGAAATGGAGGTGCTGCTCCAATATCTCCCAGATGAACACAAACAATGAGGGCAAGCGTTGTCCCTGAAGGCAAGCTTCTATCAAATACCTCAAGACGCTACTAATACTGCAGCTGAGGGTATCAGCACCAGCATCTTGCTCAAGTGCCATGCATGGCGGTGGATTTCTGGTTTCAAACTAGAGGTAAAACAAAAATGTCCTCAATATGCCTTTTGATCAGGAGCATCTGTTCGGTCCCCAGGTAGACCAAATTTTGGAAAAATGTTTTAAAAAGATACCGAAACAATGAAAGCAATGGGGTCCCTTCAGGCACCTACTTCCTGCGGCTCCTTTTGCTGCCCAAGCTATTGTGAAAGTTCTAAGTCAACCTCTTCAGGATATGTGGATGAGATCGAACTCCCTCTTGCTAAAGCCTTATTCATTTAATTCTGGCTTGGTACCCTGACACTTTGTTCAGTTAAAGCAAAGTGGCAGCACACTTCGAAAGAGTCTGATGCGCATTGTCCCTTCTGTACCCAGGTGATAATCAATTGATCGCATTATAAATTTCTACCTGAACTGCCAAGGGGACAGAAGGAAGTGGATCCTGCTGCTATGCCGCAACCTGGGGATTAGGGACTATAGATCAGCAATTAGGATTCTGAAAAGTGATCGCAGCTAACCTTTTGTTCGGTGGCATGTGTAGCTGCAGATACACATGCTGTGCACAGTCCGCCGTCTGGTGTTGGGTCGGAGTGTTACAAGTTGTTTTTCTTCGAAGAAGTCTTTTCGAGTCACGAGACCGAGGGACTCCTCCCACTTCGGTTCCATTGCGCATGGGCGTCGACTCCATCTTAGATTGTTTTTTTTCCGCCATCGGGTTCGGACGTGTTCCTTTTCGCTCCGTGTTTCGGGTCGGAAAGTTAGTCAGAATCAACGGAAAATTCGTCGGTATTGTTTCGTTCGGTATCGGGATAGTTAGGGCAAATCGACACCGAGCCTTAAAGAGCTCCGGTAACCCTTCGGGGTATTTTCGATCCCCCGTCGGGGCCTAGTCGGCCCGACCGCGTGCAACATCGAGACTGATGGAACAGACCCCGTTCTGATTCTGTCCTAAATGCCACAGTAAATATCCTTATACAGACCAACATTTGGTCTGTAACTTGTGCCTGTCCCCCGAGCACAAGGAAGAGTCGTGTGAGGCATGTCGCGCGTTTCGGTCGAGAAAAACGCTCAGGGACTGAAGAGCCAGGAGGTTGCAGATGGCTTCCACGCCGACAGGACAATAAGGGTTCGAGGAGGAGGAAGAAGAAGAAACTTTCTCCATCCGCGAATCGGATTCCGAAGAATTCGACGTCGACGAGCAACCAACCGTGAGTAAGACGTCGAAAGAAAAGTCACACGAAAAAACAGACAAAGCCCTGGGGATGCCACTGCCAACAGGCCATGGCATAACCCATAAAGTAGGTGACCGTCCATCGGCACCGAAAAAGGGCGAGCTGGTGCCGAAGTCATCCGACTCAGGTCGAGACACAGGCACGCAACACTCTCGGGACCGAGAGAGTGGTGCAGAAAAGGCTCGATACCGAGATAGCGGCACCGAAGCTGCTCGGCACAGAGATAGCGGCACCGAAGATGGTCGGCACCGAGAGGGCAAGACACTGAAAAAGAGAAAGATCTCGTCGGAGCCGAAAACAACTAAAGACACGATTTCGGTGCCAAAACACCCGGCAACCGAACCAAAAACCAGTTCCTACTCAGAGGAACAATCACTGTCCTCCCAACTAAAAAGACACCGATTTGAGGAGGAATTACAAACTACAGAGGTAGATCACACGCAAAAGCGGATCTTTATCCAAAGGGGTACAGGGAAAATCAGCACTCTTCCCCCAATCAGAAGGAAAAAGAAACTTGACTTCCAACAACAAGACAAGCCAACACAAGCAAAGGTGGTAAAGAGGGTAACTCCACCACCCTCTCCACCACAGTCAACTCATGTATCACCAGCACAGACTCCACCACAATCACCAGCTCATACCACCATGAGCCAGGATGATCAGGAAGCATGGGACCTCTATGATGCTCCAGTATCGGACAATAGTCCAGAGTCATACCCAACTAAGCCCTCACCACCTGAGGACAGTACAGCATATGCACAGGTGGTAGCTAGGGCAGCCGAATTCCATAATGTATCTCTACATTCGGAGCCTATTGAGGATGACTTCCTCTTTAACACCCTGTCCTCCACCCACAGCCATTATCAAAGCCTTCCCATGCTCCTGGGAATGCTAAGGCACGCTAAACAGATTTTCAAGGAGCCTGTTAAAAGCAGAGCAATAACTCCAAGGGTGGAGAAAAAATACAAGGCACCGCCCACAGACCCTGCTTTTATTACATCACAACTGACACCAGATTCAGTAGTCGTAGGAGCAGCTCGTAAAAGAGCCAACTCGCATACATCAGGCGACGCACCACCTCCGGACAAGGAGAGCCGCAAGTTTGATGCAGCTGGGAAAAGGGTTGCAGCACAAGCTGCAAATCAGTGGCGCATCGCCAACTAGCAAGCACTCCTAGCGCGATACGACAGGGCCCATTGGGACGAGATGCAGCATCTCATCGAGCACCTCCCCAAAGAATTCCATAAACGAGCGAAACAAGTGGTTGAAGAGGGGCAAAATATCTCCAATAACCAAATACGTTCTTCTATGGATGCAGCAGATACAGCTGCAAGAACAATAAATACTGCTGTGACAATAAGGAGGCACGCATGGCTGCGCACATCTGGCTTCAAACCTGAGATACAACAGGCAGTGCTCAATATGCCGTTCAATGAACAGCAATTGTTTGGCCCAGAAGTGGACACTGCAATTGAAAAATTAAAGAAGGACACTGACACAGCCAAAGCCATGGGCACACTCTATTCCCCGCAGGGCAGAGGCACATTTGGCACATTTCGCAAAACAACTTTCAGAGGAGGGTTTCGAGGTCAAGCCACAGAAGCCAGCACCTCACAAACAAGACCACCTACTTACCAGGGACAATATCAAAGGGGTGGCTTTCGAGGCCAATACAGAGGGGGCCAATTCCCAAGAAACCGGGGAAAGTTTCAAGGTCCCAAAACCCCTCAAAATAAACAGTGACTCACAGGTCACACAACCCCTTCACACAACACCAGTGGGGGGAAGACTAAGCCAGTTCTACAGGTCATGGGAGGAAATAACAACAGACACTTGGGTCTTAGCAATTATCCAACATGGTTATTGCATAGAATTTCTCCAACTCCCTCCAAACGTCCCACCGAAAACACACAATATGTCAAAACAGCATATAGACCTTCTAGGACTAGAAGTTCAAGCATTACTGCAAAAAGACGCAATAGAATTAGTACCAAAAACACAAAAGAACACAGGAGTTTACTCACTGTACTTTCTAATACCGAAAAAGGACAAAAGTCTGAGACCAATATTAGATCTCAGAACACTAAACACCTACATCAAATCAGACCACTTTCACATGGTCACGTTACAAGACGTAATACCACTACTGAAACAGCAAGACTACATGACAACGTTAGATCTAAAAGACGCGTATTTCCATATACCGATACATCCCTCGCACAGGAAATACCTAAGGTTCGTATTCAAAGGAATACATTACCAATTCAAAGTGTTGCCATTCGGAATAACAACAGCACCAAGAGTCTTTACAAAATGTCTAGCAGTAGTAGCTGCACATATCAGGAGGCAGCAAATACACGTGTTCCCGTACCTAGACGATTGGTTAATCAAAACCAACTCGCTAACAAAGTGTTCACACCACACAGATTATGTTATACAAACCCTTTACAAACTGGGTTTCTCCATCAACTATGCAAAGTCACACCTTTTGCCGTGTCAAACACAGCAATACTTAGGAGCGACAATCAACACAACAAAAGGGATAGCCACTCCAAGTCCACAAAGGGTTCAACATTTTCACAAGGTGATACAAGCTATGTATCCAACACAAAAGATACACGCAAAGATAGTATTAAAACTCCTAGGCATGATGTCCTCATGCATAGCCATTGTCCCAAACGCAAGATTGCACATGCGGCCCTTACAACAGTGCCTAGCATCACAATGGTCACATGCACAGGGTCAACTTCTTGATCTGGTGTTGATAGACCGCCAAACATACATCTCGCTTCTGTGGTGGAACAGTACAAATTTAAACAAAGGGCGGCCTTTCCAAGACCCAGTGCCACAATACGTGATAACAACAGATGCTTCCATGACAGGGTGGGGAGCACACCTCAATCAACACAGCATCCAAGGACAATGGGACGTACAGCAAAGAAAGTTTCATATAAATCACCTTGAATTGTTAGCAGTATTTCTAGCGTTGAAAGCATTCCAACCAATGATAACCCACAAATACATTCTTGTCAAAACAGACAACATGACGACAATGTATTATTTAAACAAACAGGGGGGAACACACTCGACACAGTTGTGTCTTCTAACACAAAAAATATGGCATTGGGCAATTCACAACCACATTCGCCTAATAGCACAGTTTATTCCAGGGATCCAGAACCAGCTAGCAGACAATCTATCTCGGGATCACCAACAGGTCCACGAATGGGAAATTCACCCCCAAATCCTGAACACTTACTTCCAAATTTGGGGAACACCTCAAATAGATCTATTTGCAACAAAAGAAAACGCAAAATGCCAAAACTTCGCATCCAGGTACCCACACCGGCAATCTCAAGGCAATGCTCTATGGATGAATTGGTCAGGGATATTTGTGTACGCTTTTCCCCCTCTCCTTCCATATCTAGTAAACAGATTGAGTCAAAACAAACTCAAACTCATACTAATAGCACCAACATGGGCAAGACAACCTTGGTATACCACACTACTAGACCTGTCAGTAGTACCTCATGTCAAACTACCCAACAGGCCAGATCTGTTAACACAACACAAACAACAGATCAGGCATCCAAACCCAGCATCGCTGAATCTAGCAATTTGGCTCCTGAAATCCTAGAATTTGGACACTTAAACCTCACACAAGAGTGTATGGAGGTCATAAAACAAGCTAGAAGACCATCCACTAGACACTGCTATGCAAGTAAATGGAAAAGATTTGTTTGTTACTGCCATAATAATCAAGTCCAACCATTGCATGCATCTCCAAAAGATGTAGTAGGATATTTACTACATTTACAAAAATCAAATCTAGCTTTCTCTTCCATAAAAATACATCTCGCAGCAATATCTGCTTACCTGCAGATTACTCATTCAACTTCCCTATTTAGAATACCTGTCATTAAAGCGTTTATGGAGGGCCTAAAGAGAATTATACCACCAAGGACACCACCTGTTCCTTCATGGAACCTCAACATTGTCTTGACAAGGCTCATGGGTCCACCTTTCGAACCCATGCATTCTTGTGAAATGCAATACTTAACGTGGAAAGTTGCATTTCTCATTGCCATCACATCTCTAAGAAGAGTAAGTGAAATACAGGCATTTACCATACAAGAACCATTTATTCAAATACACAAAAATAAGGTCGTTCTAAGAACAAATCCAAAATTCTTACCAAAGGTTATCTCACCGTTCCACTTAAACCAAACAGTGGAATTACCAGTGTTCTTCCCACAGCCAGATTCAATAGCTGAAAGAGCACTACATACATTAGACATCAAAAGAGCACTAATGTACTACATTTACAGGACAAAAGACATTAGGAAAACAAAACAACTATTTATTGCCTTCCAAAAACCTCATACAGGAAATCCAATTTCAAAACAAGGTATCGCCAGATGGATAGTAAAGTGCATCCAAACCTGCTATCTTAAAGCAAAGAGAGAACTGCCTATTACACCAAAGGCACACTCAACCAGAAAGAAAGGTGCTACTATGGCCTTTCTAGGAAATATTCCAATGACCGAAATATGTAAGGCAGCAACATGGTCTACGCCTCATACATTTACTAGACACTACTGTGTAGATGTGTTATCTGCACAACAGGCCACAGTAGGTCAAGCCGTACTAAGAACTTTATTTCAAACTACTTCCACTCCTACAGGCTGAACCACCGCTTTTGGGGAGATAACTGCTTACTAGTCTATGCACAGCATGTGTATCTGCAGCTACACATGCCACCGAACGGAAAATGTCACTTACCCAGTGTACATCTGTTCGTGGCATTAGTCGCTGCAGATTCACATGCGCCCACCCTCCTCCCCGGGAGCCTGTAGCCGTTTAGAAGTAGATCTTGAACATTTGTACATTTGTAAATATATTACATTAAACATTCATTTTGTACATACGTATTTATTCCATTGCATGGGCACTATTATTAGCATACACAACTCCTACCTCACCCTCTGCGGGGAAAACAATCTAAGATGGAGTCGACGCCCATGCGCAATGGAACCGAAGTGGGAGGAGTCCCTCGGTCTCGTGACTCGAAAAGACTTCTTCGAAGAAAAACAACTTGTAACACTCCGACCCAACACCAGACGGAGGACTGTGCACAGCATGTGAATCTGCAGCGACTAATGCCACGAACAGATGTACACTGGGTAAGTGACATTTTCCTTATTTCCCATCTCGCGTTTTTTGCTGGACACGTGGAAGCTCACACAAAAAAGGTTAGTCTCCTGGAGGGTGTTGCTGTATGACAGTTTCTGCTTTTAGAATTGTGCGTTAGATGTGATAGTAAACATCGCAAATGGTCCCAACTTTTTTTTTTTAGCTATATGGCTGGGTATGTTTATCACACTATTTCATGAATTTGATGTAATTTGTATTTATTCTATTGCTTTTTTTATTAGTTTTGAATTATTGTACATTGTCTTTTTCATGGCAGTTATGATGAATAAAGATTTATGATTGATTGATAACAACGGTCGGAGGGCATTTACAGGATTTCTTACCAACATGGTAAACAATTACATCAGATCAGTGGATGTTAGACATTACACAACATAGTTATTGTTTGGCGCTCATTACTGCTCCTCCCAACATTCCATTTCACAGGTCATTGCTGGAACATCAAGCATTGCTCAAAGAGGAAGTTCAAGCTCTTCTTCTTTCATGAGAGTTATAGAACCCTTCTTCCTACATCATCGTGATTTAGGGGTGTAATCTCTATACTTCCCAGTACCCCAAAAGGATGAGTTCTTGAGACCAATTCTATACCTTGGTCCTTTGAACGAGTTAATCTGGTCAGAGCACTTACACATGGTCACCTTACAAGACATGATCCCACTTCTCCAACAAGGTGACTTTATGGCTACAGTAGATCTAAAAGATGCCCATTTTCACATACCAGTACACCAAACTTATTGCAAATATCTCAGGTTTGTGGTGGGTGGTAAACATTATAAGTTCAAAGTCCTCCTTATCTTACAGATAGTTGCAGATTTCTTACCTTTGAATTTCCCCCAGGCGTCAGTCTGGATCGGAGAATTTTTTGAGCACTACTTCTGCTTGCCGTCAGGTGGTGTTGATCGTCTCTGCATCAGTTGCCAGCATTGTCCACGTCTGATATGACATTGCAGTTCCCATGTGGGTGCCACTGAGGCACATTGATGTCAATATTTCAGCACCAGCAAGCGTTGATCCGAGTTACCCCTCAGACATTTTTTGACTATCTTTTTTTAGACTTTTTGGTAAAGATTTTTTTGTGTTTTCAACTCCTGGTGTGTCGAGGATGTCATGGAGGAAGACCGGGTTCAAGCCCTGTGGCCCTTGTCATCAGGCAATATCCGTGCCGGATCTGCACCTTGTGTGCCTTTGGTACCTAGAGCGCTACCACAACCCAAATTTGTGCTCTGAGTGTCGGGCCATGCATCCAAAGGCTTTGCGAGAGTGGTCCCTGAGAGCATGGTGATTCAAGCCTCTATCTTCCAGGGTGCATTCCCTTCCCCATCCCATCCCTTGATAGGAAGTCCAAAAGGTGGGACATACTTGGGAAGATCTTTTCTTCCATCAGCCTTGCATTGTGGTCCGTGAACACTGCATGTTATTCCAGCGTGCTGTGGGATACGGTTGAGCAAATGCTGCCACAGGTCCCGGAGGCGGCCCGGGCTGTATTCTCAATTTCAAGATGCTCACTCTGGCTCAGGTTCTATCTGCCCTGTTCGAATTGCAACTTGCACTTCTGCCTGCCCACATACATTACTTGCAGTTCACAGTATACCACGAGCACATTCAGTTCACTCTGCTCCTCTTTGGCTTTACCAGTGCCCGCAAGGTGTTCAACAAGGTCATGGTGGTTGTTGCAGCTCAGCTGCGCAGATCAGGGTTTTCAGGCTTCCCCTATCTTGATGACTGGCTGTTGAAGACCGGCTTGCCCCAAGCTGTTGTCTCCAATCTCCAGAGTACGGCAGACCTCCTGCATTCAATGGGGTTCTCTATAAAAATGCTGAAGTCACACCTGTCTCCCTCTCAGATGTAGTCTTTCATCGGCACTGTTGTGGTCACATTGCAGTTTTGGCCTTATCCTCACAAGCAGCGAGTCTACGATATTCAGGATATGATACCAATGATTCATCCTCAATCCTGGATTTCAGTGAGGATGACTCTGTGGCTGCTGGGCCTCATGGCCTCCTGCCTCCTGCTGGTGACATATGCCAGATGACAGTGGTGGTTAACGAACCATGATTGGGTTAGAGGCAGATCTCTGACCCTTTTCCAACAAAATCTGACAGTAGTGACAGATGTGTCACTCCTGGGATGGGGCAGCCATCTGATAGATGTGGAGATCAGAGACTGCTGGCCTCAGGCAGAATCCGAACTCCACATCACCCTGTTGGATCTCTGTGCAATCCAGCTAGCATTGAAAGCATTTGTTCCCTCTATCAAGGGAAAGATGGTGTAGGGGTTCACGGACAACACCAACCCTATGTGGTACTGCAACAAGCAGGGCGGGGTGGGGTCGTGGACCCTTTGTCAAGAAGTACTGTGCCTCTGGATGTGGCTTGAACTGCAGGGAATATGTCTAGTGGTTCATCATCTTGCGGACTGTCTGAACGTCAGAGCAGACAAACTCAACCAAAAATGTTTAGTGGATAACTAATGGGGTCTTCATTCGCAGGTGGCGCAAGATGTCTTCCAGCAATGGGGAGAGCCTTGGTTAGATCTGTTCTCCTCCACAGAAAAAGGGCAATGTCATCAGTTCTGGGCGTTAGTTTCCAAGGCGGCAATCGCTCAGAGATGCTATTCGTCTTAAGTAGGACTCAGGCCTCGTGCATGCCTTTCCACCCATACCAATTTTGCCCAGAGTTCTCAAGAAGATCAAGAATGACTGGGCCCAAGTAATCCTTGTGGCTCCAGGCATGGAGAGTGTGGTATACCGAGCTGCTGAGCATGTCCATCAATTCTCCTATCAAACTGTTTGTTCAGGAGGAGTAGCAGGGAGGGTTCTGCACCCAAAACTATCCACTTTCCGCCTCCTTGCATGTAGATTGAGCAGCAACGGTTGACAGCTTTTGACCTTCCTTCCAAAGTCTGTAACTGAATCTTGTCTGCCAGGCGTCACTCCACCAAAAAAGTATACGCCTTTGGTTGGAAGAAATGTGTGGGATTGTGCACGGACAAGTCTGTTGACACCCTTTCTACCCCTCTCTCTGAGATCCTGTTGTTTATCTTTTACTGGCCCAGCAGGGTACGCCCACTCTTAAAGGTTATTTGTCTGTTATTTCTGCTTTTTTGAGGTTGCCTGACCAACCTTCTTTGTTTAAGTCCTCCATTGTTTGTAGTAAGTAAGTACATTTATGTATGTATAGTTAATCTAAACCAGTGCAAAACAACCAAGTTTAAAAATGAAATGAAATGAAATAAAATACACATAAAATAGAAATAAGAGGTGTATAATGGAACAATGCATGCATATATCATGCATGCCTTTACAACACAGTCTCTACAACACATGCCTTTACAACAAATTTAGTTGTAAAGGCATGTTTGATAAAGGAACATGTGTGGTTAATTCTCCACAGCCCTGCCCCCTGCACCTGACACCATACTCGTTCATCCCAAGCCCTTAAAAATGCCCCTTCCACTCCTTGCCCTGAACCCTAACGCCCTCCCCTGTCCTAAAATCTACCCTGACCCCCGCCCTAATCCCCAAAACCTAACCCCCTGCCCCGCCCTAAAACCTACCCTGCCCTGTTCTAAAAACTATCCCCTGCCCTAAATCCTAAAAGCTGCCCTGCCCAGTCCTAAAAACTACCCTGACCCATCACCCCAAACCCTAAAACCTACCCTGTCCTAAAAACTACCCCAACCCCTACCCTGTTCTAAAAAAGAATTACCCCCTGCCCTAAATCCTAAAAGCTACCCTGCCCAATCCTAAAAACTATCCTGACCCACCACCCCAAACCCTAAAATCTTCCCCACCCTGAACCCTAAAATCTTCCCCACCCTGAACCCTAAAACCTTCCCCACTCTGTCATAAAATCTACCCCGACCCTGTCCTAAAAGCTACACCAATCTCCCCCTTCCTCCTCCCCCCCACACCTAATCCCCCACCCTGACCCCCCCACCCCCACCCCCACCCTCACCTTCGCAAAATAACACGGTCTCATTTACCTTTCTCTCCTCTAGTCGCTGTTCCTTCCTGTTCTGCCTGGACTGCTATCTCTTGTGTTACCACCATATGCGTGCTAAAAGCATGTGTAGTAAACACATATGCATGGTAATGGCAGCGTGGTCAATGCATAGTGTTGCACTGACCACGTTGTAAGTTATGGTTCCCACAAATAAGACCATGTTGAACAGCAATTGCTTAGCAGGGAGCCAAATATTCAATATTCAATGTTCTGACTCTTCCCTGTGTAGCAGACGGTGCAAAAATGCAAGTCATTTATGAAGATAGATAGAGCTTCCTGTTGGTCTATCCATGGAAATGTTTAAAGGTAGAGACCGGATCACAGGATATAAAGTGAAGTCGTTATGGGCCTAATTTTAACTTGCAAATTAGCGGGTTGCTTTCTGCTGTAGTGACTACGGAGACTAAAGATGCTGTTTGGTTGCTGGACCTCGGCATTTTCTTTTCTACCATCATTAGGAATAGGAATTTTATCGGCCTGCAGTTAAGTTGCAGATCCTTTTAAGCTGGCCAGCATCACCCGTCTCTACGTATGCATTCCTCTTAAGTTGAGCTGAGCATTGAGCAGTCCGATCCATTCATCCTTCAGTTCACTGCAGATGCAGCAGGTCTTCTGTGGCTCAGCCGCATAATCGGCAGCAGTTTGGAAATTGATCCCACTGCCATTGTGGAAGATAAAGAATCAAAGAAGGTATCCCCAAACAGTGTTTTAAAGACTTTTCTTTTATGTTTCTTGGATAACCAAGGTTGAAATATTTGAGGGGTGAGTGAACGGTAACCATTGATCATCATCCAGGAATGACTATTAAGTGAAAATGTATCCTTGTCTTCAACCAATGACATGCTTTTTATAGATTTCCAAACACGTATTTTAAAGACAGCATTTTGGTTGACATAACCCTGACCTATGCCAGCCCGGTGTTTAATAGAGATTCCTGGAAAAAGTTGGCCAGCAAAGTGCTCCGGTGCTGCAGCTCTTGCCATAAAAGATGATTCAAGGTGTTCGGAGCGGCATTCCTGATCGCGTGCCGGCAGAAAATAAATGTGCCTTGTCTTGCCGGAAATTGTTTTGTTAGACCAATCAAAGCTGCAGAGTAATACTTTGGAATATTGAATATAGGTCTGTAAGCCTTATAATGTACTATCTAGAATCTTAGTCTTTCTACCTCTCAGGGCTTCACTTCCATAGGTAATTGTTGGAAGTATTGTTGACTGAGCTACCTGGAGGAGAGAGGACACTGTTGGGCCAGTTAGCTTCAGTTTAAGGTTCCTCAGCATCACTGCCAGTGCCATTCATTTTCTTTTTATCACCTCCTTCTGCTTGGCGAAATGGCCCCACTTCAATGCCTAGATACTTGTAGCTTGGCATACTTTGAATATGTGTAGTCCCCAGATACGAATCAAGAAATTTCTTTCTGAAACTGTTGATTGTCATTGTTTTAGTTTTCTCAAGGTTTACTTCCAAGAAGATGCTGCATGCCAACCTGAGTGTGGCTCACTAAGACTGCGTCAGAACCACCTTGTAGAGGTTAAATAGCGCAGGGGCAAGCACACACACTCCTGTTTAATCCTTTAGTGGTTGTCACTCGCCTAGAGAGGTGTGTGCCCTCGTCCATTTTTACCTGCACCCAGTACTCATGCCCAGCAGTGACTGCAGAAGGTTCCAGACGGCTCCAAAGTCTGGTCTATGTTATCAAAAGCTGCTCTGAAATCAATAAAGCCGAGATGGAGAGGCTGTTTTGAGCGTCTTGCTGCGTCTATGATCATTGACCTGGCCAGAATGTTGGTGGTTGTGTCCATGATCTTGGAGAATCCAGTCTGATTTAGTGGATGATGCTGTTTGGTGATGCCCAGGCTTGGAGGTCCTCTAGTAAGGTGCCTGCAAAGTACTTTGCCTCATTGTTGATCAAAGCAACCAGGTGGTAGTTTTTTGGTATAGCTTTCATCCCGCTTTTATATATTTGAGAAATAACTGAGCCTTCCCAAGAGGTTGGGAGTTTCCCCAGAGTTCTAACTATTCGAAATAGAGGGGCTAGGGTCTCTGGCCAGTAATTCATGGCCTGCCTAAAAAGGGCCAGCGGGATCCTGTAAGCACCTGGGGCCTTGTCCCTCCTTCCTTTGGTGATCTGCCGCTTATGTGAGAGGCTCTTGAGACATGCTGGTGGTGGAGGGTCAACGCTGGGGTGCCACTACATTATTCGACCGTGGTCATGGTCTCGCTGCTCTCCAATCTTGCTTGCCTCCTCATGAATTGACAGTTGAAGTGAGCCCTAAGAAACGCTTCCCAAATCTCCTCTGGTATGTAAGACATCAAACCCTCCTGGGCTGGGCTCATTATTTTATTTATTGTTCCAGAGAATCAAGTGCATTGTTAGATCGTATATCTGAAAATAATTGGAACAGGAAACATCTTCTTGGGTTCTGTTAATCCTCCATTTATTTTTTTTCAAAGCACTTCTTTGCTTCTGGAATAGAGAATTGAGGTGGGAATCCCCACGACCTCATTGTGTTTTTTTTTGGCCCTTTTGAGCTGTTTCTATTGGTTCCGCTGAATGATGGAAATCCGATCGGCATCCCTAGAGTTATGGTGATGTCTTTATTTGGTGGCCGTAGAGAAAGAGTTAACTATTGTACGCAGGTTCCTCAATGGCCTTACATATCTTTTTTCTTCATCCCCATTTATTATTCCCCAGGCGGATCTTAATTTGGTTCTAAAGTTTCTGATGTGCGCTCCTTTCAAGCCTCTCTACAATTGTCATCTCAGGCTTCTCACTTTGAAAACAGCCTTCTTTGTTGCCATTGCATCTGCCTGCAGAGTGAGTGAGCTGCAGGCATTGTCATCTAAGCCACCCTACCTTTCCATCTATCCTGACATAGTGGTGCTTCGCACTAGGGCTTCCTTTCTGCCAAAAGTGGGTACGCCCTTTCATGTAGGCCAATCCATCACCTTGCCTACTTTCTATGAACCCCCACATCTGTCTAAGGAAGAGGAGAGACTCCACAGCCTGTACCCAAAAAGATCATTGGCCTTCTACCTTGATCGAAGAAAAGAGTTCCTGGTGGATGATTGTAGGAAGCTGGCACTATAAATACTATAGCAAAATGAGGTATAGAGTCCAGGGGTTCCCCAAGAGGCTTGACAGAGGCAATAATAGATAATAATAATGCTCTACTTGTGGTAGTGTGGTTGAGCAGTTAGGCTTACCAGAGGATAGTGCTAAGCATGTGTTGTACACACACAAGCAATAAGTGAAAACACACACTCAATGACAACTCCAGGCCAATAGGTTTTAATTAGAAACATTCTTTGGTTCATTTATTATTAGAACCACCAGGATCAGATTGCAGGTAAGTACATTCAATGAAAGGTACTTTGCATAGGTATAGTTAGAACATTGAATCAAAACAGTAATGTACACAGTTTTCCATAAAGTGTCAATAAGCTATTTTAAAAGTGGACACAGTGCAGTTTTCAACAGTTCCTGTGGGAGGTAAGTACAGTTTAGTTATCACGTAAGTAAAGCACTTACAAGTTCAGTCTCTGGTGCATAGGTAGCCCACCATTGGGGGTTCAAGTCAACCACACACACCCAGCACCAGCAACACAGGGACGGTCAGGTGCAGAGGTCAAAGAGGAGCCAAAATAACATGGGAGCCTATGGAGACAGGGGGTGCTCTGGTTCCGGTCTGCTGGCAGGTAAGTACCTGCGTCCTCGGGGGACAGATCAGGGGGGTTTAGTAGAGCATTTGGGGGCCCCAAGTTGGCACACAAAACACACCTTCACCGGCACAGGGGGTTTTCAATAGGATTCAATGGAGGTACCTGGAGGGCACTCAGACATTGCAGGCAGGGCACAGGGGGGCTTCTCGGGCCAGCAACCGACTGGGCAAGGGTGGGGGCCGCCTGCTGGTTGGTGCTGCACCGGTTGTCAGTTTCTCACAGGCCTGGGGGCTGCGGGTGCGGTGCTTCTCCAGGCGTCTGATATCTTCATCCCGGGCAGTTGCGGACAGGGGGTCCTCGGGATTGCCTCTGCAGGCGTAGTCGTGGGGGTGCAGAGAGGTCAGCCCAGGGTGGACACCTCATTGGAGTCACCCCGGGGATCCTTCTGGGTCGTTGGTTTCTCTGGATACAGGCCAGGGGCGTCGGGTGCAGAGTGGTGGGGACTCACGGTTCTGGAGTGAGAGTCCCTTTAAAGATGGTTTCTTCTTTATTGGTTGGACCGGTCCGCTGTCCACTGGATTTCTTGATCCTTTTTAGTTGCAGGGCAGTCCTCTGAGTCAGCAGAGGTCGCTGGGCATGCAGGATGCGTCACTGGTGCAGGTTCTCTGAAGAAGGAGACGGGCTGGTAGGGCTGGGGCCATAGCAGTTGCCGTCTTCCTTCTTCTCTGTGGGATTTGTCAGCTAAGCAGTCCTTCTTTGTAGGTAGTCCGGAATCTGAAGAGCTGGGTTCAGGGTCGCCCCTAAATACTAAATTCAGGGGTGTGTTAGGGTTAGAGGGCAGTAGCCAATGGCTACTGTCCCTGAGAGTGGCTACACCCTCCTTGTGCTCACTCCCTCTGGGGAGTGGGGCACATCGCTATCCCTATTGGGCCTAATCCTCCAAGGCAAGATGGAGGATTTTTCAAGGAGTGGGTCACTTCAGCTCAGGACATGTTAGGGGTGGTCCTGGCTGAGGGTGTGACTCCTCCTTATTTGTCTCATTATCCCTCTGGCCTTGCCGCCAAAAGTGAGGTTTTGTCTGGGGCTGGGCATCTCCACTAGCTGGAGTGCCCTGGGACAGTGTAACACGAAGCCTGAGCCTTTGACGCTCACCGCTAGGTGTTACAGTTCCTGCAAGGGGAGGTGTGAAGCACCTCCACCCAGTGCAGGCTTTGTTTCTGGCCCCAGAGAGCACAAAGGCTCTCTGACCATGGGGTCAGACCATGGGGTCAGAAACTTGTCTCTTAGTAGCAGGCTGGCATAGACCAGTTAGTCCTGCACTGAAGGATTGGGCAAAATACAGGGGGCATCTCTAAGATGCTCTCCGTGTGCATTTTCTAATAAATCCAGCACTGGCATCAGTGTTGGTTTATTATTCTGAGAAGTTTGATACCAAAATTCCCAGTATTCAGTGTAGCCAAAATGGAACCGTGGAGTTTGTTTTGACAAACTCACAGACCACATACTTAATATGGCCACACTGCACTTACAATGTCTAAGAATGGACTTGGACATTGCAGGGGCATATTGCTCAGGCAGCTATGCCCTCACCTGTGGTATATTGCACCCTGCCTTAGGGCTTTAAGGCCTGCTAGAAGGGTGACTTGTCTTTGCCGCAGTCAGTGTTTTGTGTGGATGGCACCCTTAGGTGGAGGCCATGTCGGCTTTGCCTTTTTTTCCCCACCAACACACACAATCTGCAATGGCAGTGTGCATGTGTTAGGTGAGAGGTCCCTTAGAGTGGCACAACACATGCTGCTGCCCTTAGGGACCTTCCCTGGTCACAGGGCCCTTGTTACCACTGGTACCTTTTACAAGGGACCTATCTGTGTGCCAGGGGTGTGCCAATTGTGGAAACACAGGTACATTTTTAGTGAGAGAACACTGGTGCTGGAGCCTGTTTAGCAGGATCCCAGCACACTTCTCAGTCAAGTCATCATCAATATCAGGCAGGGGGGAGGAGGGGTACTGCAACAAGGAGCCATTTTCCTACAATGATCAACTCTTTGTAGGTCATGTGGGTGCAAAGAAAGTTTGGGCAGTGCAGAAGCAAACCATTTCCAGATAGGTCTTACTCTGCATTAGGATCTGCTATGCACTGGCCAAAAAGCAACCTCCTGAGGGTTTGCGTGCTCATTCTACTCGAGCTACAGTTGCGGCCACTGTGTTAGCACGCGGAGTTCCAGCCCTTTATCGGTCAGACGGCAACGTAGGCATCCCTGCACATGTTTACCAAACACTACTTACTGCCTGGTCAGTCAGGTGTGTAGGGACATGTACTTTGCCTCTTGAGTCCTGCAGGAGGTTCTAATATGACCTTGATTCGCAAACCCACCTCTGGGGATGGTATTACTTGGGTATCTAGTCAGATGTAAGGAATCTGCAACTTTAAGTCTCTAGCAGATTAACAGGTTACTTACTTTTGGTAACGTCTCATCTGGTAGAGACAATATCTAGTTGCATATTCCTTACCAACACACCCATCCTCCATGCTCTGCAAATTGATTTTTAGGGACAGGCACTCCCCCTTCAGGGCCTTAGTTTTGACACACAAGTAGTCACTTTCTCTATGGCTTCCCCCGCGCTTCTGGCGTCGAAAGTCTTGAAAAGAACCCGAACTCAGCGCGACAGGGTGGCACCTATGTAAGAACCGTGAAATCATATCCAGCATGGACAATGACGGATGCGAAACTGATAACCACTGCCTGACACAGCACAGGGGTACTGCTCACAAAATTGCCTGGCTCTAGTCCGACACCCGGGGGAAATCCAAAGGTAAGGAATCTGCAACTAGATATTGTCTCTACCAGATAAAGCGTTACCGTAGGTAAGTAACTTGCTCTTCGTAGTGACTACTGTACCATGGGTATTTACCAAATGCCTGGCAATGACAGCAGCCCATTGACATAGACCAAACATTCACGTATTTCCACTAAAACAGTGTCAACAATACACTTGGATTCAATAGTTCTGCTCCATCACTTAGAATTCACCATCAGTATCCCAAAATCCCACCTTCAACCTCTGCAGGCTCAACCGTATCTAGCGGCTTTTATAAACACACAAATAGGATTAGCCTATTCCCCTCCTGCAAGAATCCAGCGTTTGTAAGTATTGTTACCCCAGTTTCAGACAAATCTACAACTCAGTGAGGACAGGTATGCGTCTTTTAGGTATGATGACCGCCTTCATTACCGTAGTACCCAATGCACAGCTACACATGCTCCTGTTGCAGGAATGCCTAGCTCAACAGTGTTCGTAGGGTAATTTAGAAGATCCAGTTTTGATAGACTGCCACACTCGTCACTCTCGGCTGTGGTGGAACATCAACAACCTATTACGAGGGCGGCCTTTTCTTGACACTGTTTCAGTGGACGCATCACACATGGGAAGGGTTGCACACTTCCAGGGTCTTACAGTACAGGGTCTCTGGGACACCAAACGCTGGGGTCTTTACATCAACTACCTAGAGCTTCAAGCTGTACACCTTGCATTGAAAGCATTCCTACTTCACCTGATTGGCAAGGTTGTCCTAATCTGGATGAACATTAGGACAGCCATGTATTATCTACAAAAACGGGGGACACTGTATCCTCAATTGTCTCACTTATTGCAGTTAATTTGCAGATGGGCTCTACATCCTAACATTCACCTGTTCCAGGTCCAGACAGCGATTTTGCAGACCTGCTCAGCAGGATGCAGCAACACATTCATGAGTGGGGGCTCCAGCCTCAAGTTCTCCTTCCGTATTTTCACACATGGGGGTGGTCCTCAAATAGATCTTTTTGCAACCACAGAAAGCGCAAAATACCCAAAATTGTCCTCCAGGTTCCCACACCCTTTTTCCATGGGCAAAGGACTGTGGATCAGTGAGTCAGGGATATTTGCCAGCACTTTTTCCCCCTCTCCTATTTCTGGTTCGAAAGCTCAGCCAAACATCCCTCACACTAATACCAGTGGCTACCACATGGGCCCATCAGCCCTGGTTCACAACATTACTGGACTTCTCTGTAGTCCCCCATGAGAAGCTCCCCAACAGGCCAGACCCTTCTCACTCAGAACCATGGAGAAATCAGGCACCCAAATCCCAAGGCTCTCAACCTGGCAATTTGGCTTCTGAGGTCATAGAATTAGATTACTTAAACTGACCACCTAAATGTATGACCATTCTTAAGGTCGCTTGTAGGCCTACCCCTCAAGCATGCTACGCAGCTAAATGGAAAAGGTTTTTTTGTTATTGTCATTTAACACAAATGTTTCCTTTCAGTGTCACTGTACAGAGCATTGTCTGTTACCTGCTACATTTACAACTCTTTGGGTGAGCATTTGCCTCCATAAGGTTGCATCTCACTGCATTAGCTGTTTATCTATAAGACAGGCAACACATATCTTTATTCAACATACATGTCATTAAAGCCTTCATGGAAGGGCTCAGAGAGTAATTCCACCACAGGTTCCTCTTGCACCTTCATGGAATCTTAGCATGGTTCTTACATGACTCATGGGCCCTCCATTCGAGCCCCCCTCCCCATACCTTCCCCCTTCAATATCTCTCTTGGTAGGTGACATTTTTTATTGCTGTTACCTCACTTAGATGTGTTGATGAGCTCAGGTTTTAACCTTGGAAGGACCATTCTTCTAACTCCACAAAGACAAGGGTGGTACTCTGCACTAACCCCAAATTCCTACCAATAGTTGTCTCTGATGTTCACCTCAATCAATAGGTTGAGCTGCCGTTTTTGTTTAACCTCAACCACAATCAGTTGCGGAGAGGGCTCTCAGCATATTAGATGTCAAAAGAGCCCTTATAGTCTACTCTGGTAGAACTAAAACTTTTAGAAACACCAAACAAATATTTGCTGCTTTTTCACCACCTCATAAAGGAAAGCCTATATCCAAATCGGGTATTGCCAGATGTATAGTTAAGTACATTAAAACATGATACGCTAAAGCCAAAAGAACTCTACCTTCACCTCCTAGAACTTACTTAACTAGGAAGAAAGGAGTATCCTTGGCTTTCCTAGGAAACATTCCAATAGCTGACAAATGCAAAGCAGGTACATGGTCTACACCACACTCTTTCACTGAACATTGTTGTATGGTTGTTCTAGCACACCAGCAAGCTGATGTAGGTCAGACAGTGCTATATACGTTTTTCCAAACAACTGCAACACCCACAGGTTAGCCGCTGCTTTTGAGGAGTATTGCTTTACAGTCTATGCCAAGCATGTGTATCTACTGCCACACATGCCTCAAACTAAAAATGGTACTTGCCCTGTAAGCATCTATTTGTGATCTCTGGTGATTTAGATTCACATATGCCCTCCCTCCTTTTAGTTTAGTTCTTAAACAAATGGATATCTCTTTACTTACACTTACTTTACACTCCATTCTCACCCGCCTGTGGGAAAACATTCTAACAATAGAGTTTATGCCCAGGCGCAATATCACCAAGAGGAGGAGTCACACTGCCTTGTGACTCAAAAGACCTCTTCGAAGAAAAACAGCTTGCACACATCTGGATCCAACACTAGATGGCAGGAGCATGCAAAGCCTATGATTATATAGCACTACATGACACAAACAGATGCTTACAGGGTAAGTAATGTTTTCCTTCTACCACGCTAGTCCTGATGGCTTTGTTACTTGTACCTAAATTAGGGAGCACCTCCTTATTGAACCGTTTGTAGGGTGACCAGGCGTCCCAGATTTGCCAGGATAGTCCCAGTTTTTCACCCGCTGTCCATGCGGTTTTAAACAAATTTGGCTTGTGCCCGGTTTTTGGAGAGAGTCGACTGAAAGCAGAGGGAGGCATGTTTTTAAGTGTTACATAGCAGGGCTACTTAGCAGCTGTTCTAAGAAAGCAACCTAATTAAAATGTATCTTACTAATTGCATTTTATTTATTTTCTTAGTGCTTCTTCTGTGGTTCTAGGGTGATGAGTGATATTATTTTGTGCTGCTGTGCTGATGTAAAATTGTAGTCCTTCTTTTATTTGTGCAAAATTTCCCAGTTTTTGAGATTCAAAATTTGATCACCCTAACCGTGTGTGCTTTGTGTTAAAGTGTGGTTGCTCACTTCTCTGATTTTTTTTCTTTTAACAGTGTTTGGCCCACTCACACAGCCTCTTTTAATTGCCTGCTCTTTATTTAATGCCCAAGTGGATGACGAGTGCATAGGAAGGGCAAATGCGAGTTGTTTAGTCTCAAAGGCTTATGGGCAGTGTGGGTAGTCACGAGCCCCAAGCAAATTTTAGCAAGAGAACAAAATGTGCCACCAGAATCCGAGCAGCCGTTGATCACGTCACATAATTTGCATTATTTTTATTTTTTTAGCATGAAATGCAATTTGCATCCAAAATCGATACAAGGATGCATTTTACACTACAGTATAGAGCTAAATTCACATTTCATGTCATTTTGTGTATTTTTGTTTTTTGCAGAATTATGCATCATTCTGCAAAACCAAATGAGACAATTTTCGTACAACCCTCACACTTATTGCTTTACTGTTACCCTGCAAATAGTAATTTATATTATCTAGATGATAGCCGGGACGACATACATAGCTAAGCCCAAACCATTTCATCATGAGACATTTTCCATTTATCCCATTCCATACTATCGAAGGTACTTGGTATGTTTGGATTAGATAAGAAGTGTTTTCCCAGATAGATCTCCAAAGTTGTTTACCTCTGACCATTTCTTATTGACATATTACATGTAAACACTTTTAAATCCTAGGTTCCTTTTTACAAAGTAGAAGTCTTAATTTATAAACAAACTGAGTATTAATCTTAGTCACTTGTATCAATTATTTTAGTCACCTGTGCTGATAAAGGCAGCCTTCCCTTGTAATAGCAGTTCAGGATTTTGACCAAGCCTTCTCCTGTCAGTACACAGGCCCTACCGGTTCACAGTCCACCAGAGGTCCAAAGTGAAGGCCTTTGAAAAGGGAACTTCAAGTTGTAAGAATAGTAGACTATTCAACTCAACAAAAATGCTTTCAGGTTGTTCTACTAGGACATCCATCTTGCTTATTTAATTCAATAAGCCACTGTATTTCTTTTTACCAGTGTGGCTCTACACAGACACTTCTGGCCATGAAAAGTTGTGACTGAATTTGCTGTTTTTTGTAGATTTTTTTTTACTTCACTAGCTATTTTCAGATCACTGCACAGAGAACAAGACAAGCACAACAGGTTACATTGTTAAAATGGATGGCAGTGAAGATACCAATTGTGTCCATGCATTCTATCCAAAAAGTCCCTTCCAAGTTACGCTTACTCTCCTGTTTCTGCTAAAGAAGCCTTTCTGTTTGAATTGTAACCTTTTTTCATCCCTAATTGCTTATATTTTTCTTAGTAATTTCTTTCCAATGACATTGGTGGTCTCTTCTTCTTCCTGATCCTTTTTTAACTTTGCTGCTTTAAACATATTAGGCACCTCTTCTCTCTTATTTCTTCAATGTTTTTGTTTTGATCTTCTTTCTCTGAATTCTCTTGATGAACAGTGAACCGTTCTACAATTTCTCATTGTTCTGGTTTGGGAAAGCATAAAGCAATTTGCAAACAACTTGTGTACAGTTGTGTGAGTTACAATAATATATATGAGCTCTTTAACAAGAGTTGTGGATGCCAGTTGTAGTGCAACTGTACACTATTAAAACTGAGATTAAAATGAGGATATGCTTTGAATTAACTCTAACAGGGCCGTATATGAAGATTTCATCTGCAAGTTTTTATAGTCACAATTTTTGTTATTAATTACATTTCCATTTCATGGTCATGGGTAGTAGGGCCTATCTGCTATAGTTTCCAAAAATGTAGTTTCTGATGGATACAACTACCTGTGGATTCCTCACCTAATGAATACTCCCATGGCGCCAGCATTCGACGGAAATCTTCTTCCTAGCTTCTGCACGTCGACGAGGACGTCACATTAGCCCACGCGGCGCCGTGTGACGTCATACAGGCAATAAGAGGTCCTCGCCGACGTCCGTTCCCTTTTTTCCGTGCATTCGAAACGGTTATCTTCGAGGGAGCTACTGTTACTTTCATAGTTGCAGTGTATTTTCTGCTGCGTGGATTTTCTCTGCGGTAATAATGTCTCAGAGGAAGTCGGGTTTCAAGCCCTGTCGAGAGTGTGGCGGCAAGTTGTCCGTTACTGATCCTCACTCCGACTGTCTATGGTGTTTAAGCTCCTACCACGACGTCGCAACTTGTGATTCATGTCAGCACATGAATCCGAAGGCCCTGAAAGAACGTGAGGCTAAACTATTCATGGCGAAGTTGAAGAGAAAGGAGAAGAATCATCATAAGAAGTCTTCTTCGCCAAGGTCTCATCGGCGTCATCGAGACTCCCGGCGCCGTAGGGATTCACGGCGTCATTCCAGCAAGGAGTCTCGTTCGAGGTCGCCTTCGGCTCGGCGTCGGAAGACTTGGGAGGTCAGTCCCACAGTCACGCCACATCCATCGACGCCGTTGCCCTCTCCGACGTCACCGACTTCGCCTGGACAGGCGTCTGTGGTTGAGGTAATGCAGCCTCTTGTGATGTCTCCGGCGTCGCGGACGTCGAGGCTGGCGTCGGGGTCGCCTTCGATCCAGGCACCCCAGTATCCAGCTTTTCCCGCCCCTGGAGCCGATAATACCACATTTCTGAATGCGATGTATACCATCTTTCAACAGATGGCTCCAGGAGGTGCTCCGGCTGGTCCTTCGGGCCCTTGGCCTTTTCATTGGGTGATCCTGCGCCTCTACGGCCGGCACCCTTTATGCCCTTTCTCCCTTTAGGGAATGTGGGCTCGGCGCCAGTGGCTCCAGAGGTTTTGGCCCCGGAGGTTTCCATCCCGTCGACGTCAGGATTTCGTCCTGTGACTCCGGCGGGTCCATCGGAGACTCCAAGATTTCTTCGTCCGGCTCCTTCCTCGGCGCCGAAGCTGCCTGTGGCGCCGGACGCGGCGTCGGATGGTTCTGGAGATCGGCGCCGATCTTCGACTTCGGCGGAGGCCATGTCGACTCCACGTATCGAGGAAAGACTACATTCGAGGAGGCGTCTTTTGGAAGAGCAGGAATACCAACGAGTCTTGGAGGAAGGAGAGGTTGAGGACTCTGGTGATGGACTGCATGGTCTGGATACAGCCAGTGGGCTGGATACTTCCCCTGAGTGGGACCTTTCATCTCCAGGGGAATATACGGAGGAGGCTGCTACCTTTCACGCTGTGGTGAGGAAGGCGGCTAACTTTCTGGACCTGCCTTTGCCGGTGGCTGAGGCGAAGCAGAATTTACTGACTGAGGTACTGCATCCGGCCTCTGCTGCAGCGGATCCTCTCTTGCCATTTAATGAGGCCTTGCTTGATCCGGTGTTAGAGGTGTGGAAGAAGCCAGTATCTTCCTCGGCTGTTCATAGGGCTGTGGCCAGGAGATATCGAGCTGCACCATCTGACCCTGGCTTTTTGTCTAGACACCCTACGCCGGAGAGCTTGGTGGTGCAAGCCTCCTGTTCCTCTAGGTCAGCGCCTGGATCTTTCCCGACGGTACCAGGAGACAGAGACTCTAAAAAGCTGGATGCACAATCCAAGAAGATATTTTCCTCTTGTAGTTTTGCGTTGAAGGCCACCAACGCGACTTGCATTCTGGGGAGATACATCCATGCTCTCATGGACGATATTTCATCTTCATTTTACGGAGCTTCCCCAGGGACTCTTGAATGTTGTCTCGGATGCCCAGGCTGCTGCAACCCAGATTATCCAGTCTGGGCTGGACACAACCGACTCGGTGGCTAGGGCAATGGGCACGGCTGTGGTGGCAAGGAGGCATGCCTGGCT
The DNA here is from genome assembly GCF_031143425.1 of Pleurodeles waltl. NCBI lineage: Eukaryota > Metazoa > Chordata > Amphibia > Caudata > Salamandridae > Pleurodeles > Pleurodeles waltl. Next base: position 92,798,052 of record NC_090437.1, read on the forward strand.
CCGTAATTCAGGGTTTTCTGCGGGCGTGCAGTCGACCCTGTTGGACCTTCCGTTTGATGGGGACAAACTGCTTGGAGCCAAAGCAGATTCGGCCTTGGAGAGATTTAAAGAAAGCAGGGCCACAGCCAAATCATTAGGGCTGCAAGCCCCTTCATCTTCTGCCTCCTCCAGATTTTTCAGGAGGTTTCGTGGATTTGGCCGTGGCTCTTCCTCCTCTTCCTTTCGGGGGAGATTCCAGCAACCCACCTCTTCCCTCCCCTATAGATCATTTAGAGGGAGGGGTAGGGCCCGCACCAGAGGAGCCTCTCAGCAGCACTCTGCCTCTTCCTCGTCCTCTGGAGGGGTGCAGCAGGGAAAGCAGCCTTAGGCTTCCACCATTTCCCACTCACTCCTCTCCTGTAGGGGGGAGGTTACGGCATTTTCTCCACAAGTGGGAGACTATTACATCAGACACTTGGGTTATCAGTATTGTGGGAAAAGGCTACACCCTTCCCTTTCGGGAGTTTCCGCCCCCCATCCCGCCCCGCCCATCTTATTGTTCAGAAGAACACCTCCTGTTAGAACAGGAGGTTCAAGTCCTCCTTTCAAAGGGCGCGGTGGAGTTGGTCCCAGAGCAGGAAAGGGGTCGAGGTTGTTACTCAAGGTACTTCCTGATTCCCAAGAAGGATGGTCGTTTGAGACCAATCCTGGATCTGAGGATCTTGAATTGGTTCCTCAAACAGGAAAAGTTCAAGATGCTGACCCTAGCTCAGGTGCTTTTGGCGTTGAACAAAGAGGATTGGATGGTGTCTGTCGACTTGCAGGATGCTTATTTTCATATCCCGATACTCAAGTCGCACAGGAAGTATCTCCGGTTTGTGGTAGGGTCGCAGCACTATCAGTTTGCGGTCCTCCCGTTTGGTCTTACTTCAGCACCTCGAGTCTTCACGAAGGTGATGTCAGTGGTTGCGGCAGAGCTCAGAAGGAAGGGGATAGCAGTATTCCCTTACTTGGACGACTGGTTGATCAAAGCCTAGTCTCCGGAGCTTGTGTCGCATCATCTGCAGTCAACAACCCAGTTGTTATTCGACCTGGGCTTTTCGGTGAACGTGCCCAAATCTCACCTGGAGCCCTCTCAGCGCCTCCTGTTCATAGGGGCAGTACTGGATACAACATTGAATCGAGCCTTTCCTCCGCCTCAGCGGATTCAAGATATTCAGGAGTTGGTTCCAATGTTTCGAAATGGAGCGGTAGTTCCAGTCCTCAAGGTCCTTCGTCTGCTCGGTCTGTTTGCCTCCTGCATACTGTTGGTCACGCATGCTCGCTGGCATATGAGGGCTCTTCAGTGGTGCCTCCGAAGGCAGTGGTCTCAACACAAAGGAGATCTAGAAGGTCCTGTCAAGATCTCCAGAGATGCTGCTGTGGACTTGAAGTGGTGGATTGCGGGCAACAATCTTTCACAAGGAAAGCCATTCGCGCAGTCACCACCAGTGACCACGGTCATAACGGATGCTTCCTCTCTAGGGTGGGGAGCTCATCTGGGGGATCTGGAGATCAAAGGGCTTTGGTCTCCAGAAGAACAGATTTTTCATATCAATCTGTTGGAGTTGCGGGCTGTACGTCTGGCTCTCAAGGCCTTCCTCCCTTCCCTTCGTGGTCAGTCGGTACAGGTCCTGACGGACAATACTACCACGATGTGGTACATAAACAAACAGGGAGGAGTAGGGTCGTACCTTCTCTGCAGAGAAGCTCTTCGACTATGGTCCTGGGCAAAGGACCATCAGATTTGCTTGGTAGCAAATCATCTGGCCGGGGTCTTGAATGTACGTGCGGACAGTCTCAGTCGCCATTTCTCGGCCGACCAAGAGTGGCGTCTCCATCCAGATCAAGTCCGTTTAATCTTCCAGATGTGGGGGTTTCCTCGGATAGATTTGTTTGCCACTCTGGAGAACGCGCATTGTCTGTTATTCTGCAGCCTCCAGTATCCGATGCAGGGAGCGTTGGGGGACGCGTTTCAGATAACCTGGTGCGGCCAGTTCCTTTACGCGTTTCCCCCCCATACCCTTGATTCCTCGGGTGTTGAGGAAGATTCGCCAAGACCGGGCCCAAGTCATCTTAATAGCTCCGGATTGGCCAAGGAGGGTGTGGTACTCCGACCTTCTCCAACTCTCACTGTGCCCTCCGCTCCGTCTCCCTCTCAGGGCAGACCTCCTCTCGCAGTCGCAGGGGCAGGTTTTACACCCCAACCTCCAGAGTCTGCACCTACATGCCTGGATATTGAGCGGGGCAACCTGAGTTCCTTCCCTCTCCCGCCTGATGTAGTGGATGTTATATTAGCGGCCAGGCGACACTCCACTAAATCTATCTACGCTAATAGGTGGTCTAAATTTGTTATGTGGTGTGGAGAGAGACAGATTGATCCCTTACATGCTCATCTGTCAGATGTTTTGTCTTTTGCTCTGTCTCTAGCGCAGAAAGGTTGTGCAGTGGCTACCATTAAAGGTTATTTATCTGCCTTGTCAGCCTTCATTTGTCTTCCAGACCAACCATCGTTATTTAAATCCCCTATTGTTCTCAGATTCTTGAAAGGTCTATTAAATAAATATCCTCCAAAACCATTCGTTATGCCTCAATGGGATTTGTCCTTGGTCCTGACTTTCCTTATGGGGTCCCCTTTTGAACCTATGCATTCTTGCCCCTTAAGGTATTTAGTTATTAAGACAGTCTTCTTGGTGGCTATAACATCTGCAATGAGAGTGAGTGAGTTACAGGCCTTATCGGTAAAACCCCCTTATACAAACTTTTATGGGGATAAGGTGGTGTTGAGGACCAAGGCTGCTTTCCTCCCGAAGGTTGTTTCACCCTTCCATTTGGCCCAGACAATTACTTTGTCCACGTTCTATCCTCCGCCTCATCCTTCAAAGGAGGAAGAGAGACTACATCGCCTGGACCCAAAGAGGGCGTTAAGCTTCTACTTTGATAGAACGAAGGACTTCAGGCTGGAGGATCAGCTGTTCATTGGATACGTGGGCAAGAGGAGAGGAAAGGCAGTCCACAAGAGAACACTCTCCAGGTGGGTTGTTCTTTGCATTAAAATCTGTTACTCTTTAGCAAAGAAGGATCCTCCTGATGGCATTAGAGCTCATTCCACCAGAGCTAAGTCGGCCACTTCGGCCTTGGCCAGAGGTGTTCCTGTGGTCGACATCTGCAAGGCCGCAACTTGGTCGTCCCTTCACACTTTTGCTAAGCATTACTGTTTGGACTCTGAGGTCAGAAGGGACGGCCATTTTGCACGGTCAGTGCTGCAGGATTTCTTGGTTTGACCATTTAGGCACCCACCACCGGTCGTGGTACTGCTTTGGGACTCTATTCATTAGGTGAGGAATCCACAGGTAGTTGTATCCATCAGAAGAACGAGTTACTTACCTTCGGTAACGACTTTTCTGGTGGATATATTAGCTACCTGTGGATTCCTCACGGTCCCACCCGCCTCTCCGTTGCCTTTTTGGTCTTACCAAGTAATCCTTGAGTGCGCTCCTATTGGTCTTCAAGACTGCACTACATTTTGTATATATGGATATTTGTGTGTGTGTGTGTGTGTGTGTGTATATATATATATATATATATATATATATCTCTTTGGGTATATACATAATTAGTATATATATTTGTTTGTTTGTTGAAAAAAAAAAAGAGAGAGTTATAATAAATCTATAGCCATTTTATTGCAATGTTGTGTGATTTACAATGTTATGGGATGTTGCCTTGCTCTTTCATTGCATTGGGTTATTGTTCTCATGCACGTAAAAAATGTTGGTACTGACGTCGGCACGTCGGCGAGGACCTCTTATTGCCTGTATGACATCAGACGGCGTCGCGTGGGCTAATGTGACGTCCTCGTCGACGTGCAGAAGCTAGGAAGAAGATTTCCCTCGAATGCTGGCGCCATGGGAGTATTCATTAGGTGAGGAATCCACAGGTAGCTAATGTGTCCACCAGAAAAGTCGTTACCGAAGGTAAGTAACTCGTTCTTTTCTGCCATTCATCCTCTATATAATTTTTCGGATAGCTGCTTCCCTGAAGTTTACATTTACCACTCTGTTTTTTATTATCAAGAAGTCTCTAGGGCGGTATGTGCTCCTTTTTTTTATAAAACACCTTAAATTCTGTGTGGCAGTCAAGTTGTTGAATAGTTTATGATGATCAAGCTTCAAGGTAAATGTTGTTTAAAATGCATTTTTCATGCTTTATATTTTCCAAAGCATTGAAAATTGAAGAATTACAAGATGCTTTAAAAAGGAAAGATGATGAAATGAAACTAATGGAAGACAGATACAAAAAATACTTGGAAAAAGCCAAAAGTGTGAGTATTCTGTACATTTGTCCTTGTTTCTGTGATGTTATCTTAATTTGTTTTGTAGTTATTATTTACAAAATATTTCCTTCATTACCTAAAGAAACAGATGTAAATAATGCACTAGTATTAGATTTCAAAACCCTAAGCGTCAGTGACTTGTCCATAACCTGCCCTCTACACCTCTTTAGTGTACTCTGATATCAAGGGAGAAATGTAGCTTGTGTTCATGTGTGGTTCTGCAACTTTTGAGACCTACTTGACATTCATTGTTCAGTCTGTGTCTTCTGATGAAGGTGATTTTTAGCACCTTGCCTGTTCGCCACAATCTCCAGAGCTGGGTATAAAAGAAAAACATTTGTATTTGCTATTGTCTCTGTTGTATTCCAGCAGCGGTGTGCTAGCTTGTTTAACTTATTCCTAGAGTTCACTAAACCACAACACTGTTTATAAGGATGTATTTTTTCCATTCTGCAGCTCTGAACTTTCCTGGCTGTGACTGCGTCAACAGAATCACTTAAGCATCTTCTACCCCTTTACTGGAAAGAGTGCCCCTACACTCTTTAAAGTGGTGGAATATCTTCTGGGTTCATACGTCCATGTAACTCTTGTTTGTATTGTCAGGCAGAGCAAAGTGAGGAACCTTTTTTTTTAGCCGTGCTCCTGTCTCAGGTCACACATTATTTTTGAACAGGCTGCACGATGGACAGCAAGGAACTTCGAGAGGAACCTTCTCCCACACACCTTCAACTTAGTGGTGACCACAAAAGATGCAATCTTAAGTTCACATTGTCCGCTTCTTTAATGACAGTTCAGTCTTAAACAGGATCTTGTCTAGAATAACATTGGCCAATGAAGCTATGAGCTCCAATGCTCTTGGTGGTCCTGACCCTAATGAATTCTTGCATGTGCCATTGGTGAAGTCCACCTCCACATCTCTACATGATTTGGTGGCTTTGCTGCTGTGTGCGTCTGAACCATTCAGGCATCTGTCCCCTTCAGCTTCCCAGAGAGAAGTTGCCAGAGTGTAGGGGGATCTGTAACATTGTAAAAGTGTATTAAGCTGGCTAGGTGTATAAAGCAGCGTGTGGCAGCGCAGGCCTTGTTGCCTTTGAAACAGTATCCAAAACCCCTTTCACTTTAAGAAAGCTATTGACTGTCTTCTGAGAGACTAGAAAAGCACAGACATGCTGAAAAGTTTTGCATATCTTATTTGCCGTGGTCACCGGAGAACAGACCAAAGTTATCACAAGTGCCTTTGGCTAATTCAGCCATTCTATCCCAAGCCCTACATTCTTTTCAGTGGCAGAGTCATCACAGGCTCCTGTGGTGCACAGAAGCCATGGCCTTTAAAGGAAACACTCAAGTTTGATCTGCATACTTGGATCCGTATTCTACTTTAGCTCTGTTGTAACCTTTCTGACAGGAAGATGTGCTGCAATTAATTTTTCTAACATGCATATCTGTAGTACAGACCCCAGGGAAACTGAAACGCTGAATGCGAGGACTCATGCACTTCTACAGAGTTAGAGGTTTTGATGACTTGATCCCCAAGAAACATGGGCGGGGAATTGCTCTTTGGATCAAGTCTCTTACACAACAAGTCATCTCAACTATAGTTCTACCACTATTTGATCTATTTTCCTAAAAGCAGCACCAGCTGCAATTCCACTACATGAACAACATAATGATGATACTTTTTACATTGCACATGAAATCCCCCAGGGTGTATTTGGCACTAGCTGACTTTACAGGGTGCTCTGAATGCTGGTAACAGTCAAATGACTATAGAGAATAGATCAGGCTCTGTGCACAAAATGTGTATCCATTCTGTGGACTCCACAAACATCTCGGATGTTTTTTTTTTAATAAGCATTTAATTTGTTTTATAACAGTTAAAGATCACAAGGTACAGAATAGCAGTACATCCTAGTATGTAGGTCACATCAAGTTGTTTCTTCTGGCCTCACCCTGTCCTTTTTCCTCTGTAAGCACCAGTTAATTTTTTACAATTGCCACTGTCTAGAGGCAGTCTCTCTGTTCCAGGTCAGTGGCTGGCATGCTACAGTCCCCTGTATATTTGCCATTGCTGACATATCTTTACCCACTTTTTGTGGCAGCCCCTCCCCTCGTAGACCTGTCTCTCCGGCAACATATCTGACAAATATTAAACCAGCAGTGCAACCACAGGCTGACACATTTGTGTTCATAGAGTCTAGATACTACTCAGATTCTATCTCAATTAGTACTTAAAGTGTTTTCTCATCCCTTTACAGATCAGAGCCAGAACCACACCACTCAGTGCTTCTCTGTTCAGCCTGCAAAGTAGGACAGTATTGCAAACTAGCAAGCATGCAATACAGTTGCAGCTTCTTCACCTAACTTTTACTTGATTTATATGGTCTTGTGTAAATGATTTCTTGCACAACGGGCACTTGGCTCTCCTGTAAAAACAAAGAAATGGAAGCATATTGCTTAGTACTCTCGTAGCTGATGTCTGTGAGGGTGTGTGGAAGGGACTGCTTTTTATAACTATGTTCCAGTTTTTGAAGTTTATCACCTTCCACACATGTAGGGTTCCAACTCTTATTTTTTCTTTCTTTTTTAAGTTTGCAGATTTAGAGGGTGTAGGAAAGTGCAATCTTTCTAGCATAGTTACCCCCACTTTTTGCCTGATATCAGTGTGTTCAGACTGTAGCTCACTGAGATCCTGCTAACCAGGACCCTAGTGACGGTGCTCTCTCCTCTAAATTTGTTTGCTGGTAAACTTTATACACTCACAATTGGCATACTGGTGCACCTTTGTAAGTCCCTAGTATATGATACCTAGGTACCCAGGGCATTGGTACACAAGGGTCCCCCATGGGCTGCAGCATGTATTGTGCCTCCCATGGGAGCTCATGCAAACTGTGTCTGCAGGCCTGCCATTGCAGCCTGCTTGAAATGGTGCATGCACCCTTTCACCACTGAACCTGGTCACTGCACCTAGACAGTATAAGTCACACCTCTGGTAGGATGCATGTCCCTAAGTGTGAGGGTACCCCTGCATGAGTAGGGTGCCCATACAGACTCCAGACCAATTCCTGGACTCTAAGTGCTGTGAAGCCACCTTAAGGCATAGAGTGCTCCAACAACATAATGGCTTCCCCAAACATAGGCATGTTTGGTATCAAACAAGTTGGAATCATGCAACTATACCGATTTCAGTGTTAGTTGCCTGATACCATGTACTCTTGGGTCTCCTTAGAGGACCCCCAGTTCTAGCTGTGCAGCCTTACAGGGTCTAGCTGCCAGCCCACATTGCTGCTGACCCCAGATACAGTTCTGCCCTCCTGCTGTGTATTAGGTGTCTAAGGGCTGGGTAGGATGGCCTCTGAGAGCCACCAGACTGCTTTGAAGGGCACATTTGGTGCCCTCCTTGCATAAACCGTTTTGCACTAGTTCATGAACCCCTGGTTCCCGCTCTGGCGCGAAACTTCACAAAGGACAGGGGAGTGACCACCCCCCTGTCCAGCTCCTCCCCTAGAGAGGGGCACTGAGCTCTGTCAGGTGGCCACTTGATTCTTCCATCTTAAAAACATGATGGGTAGAGGCTCCTGGGAGCATCTGACTGGTTAGGCTAGGCAGATGATGTCCCTGACACCCTCTGATATGTGGGTCACTTCAGAGAGTGACCAACTCCCTTTTAAGGTTACTTAAGATCTCCCTCTCGGTGGGTCCTCATATTAGTCAAGAAATTCTCTGCAAGACATCTTCTGCTCCTGGCCTCTGGAACCGCTGCTGGTCTGCTTTTGGAACTGAAACACATCTGCTTCTGGTGGGAAGGCTCCCATTGCAACATTGTTTCTCCAGATCCTGCAAGAATTCTGCAACATCCAAGGCTGTGCATCCTCCAGGGTCACAAGGACTCTGTTTGCACCAGGAAGCACAAAGACGTCTCCCTTGGAGTGAAGGAGTCACTCCCCTGCATCCACAGGCACCTCAAGACAGTGTCGACCGGGTGGTGGGATCTGCTGTCCACAGACATCTGAAGATCCTGCTTCACAGGTAGTGAGTCTGTGGCGTACTGTGGGTCCTGCTTGTCTTTTCACCAACTTAGGAGACTGTGGACCCCTGCTCCTGCCACTGGACTGGAACTCCTATGGACTATGACTGTTGCACTTGTCAAGGCTTGATGACTCTTCAGGTAGCAAGATGCCCTGGCCTCCAGCACTCTGCAACTTAAAGACCAGCCCCTGTCCTGCAACATGGGACTTCAGTTTTGTTGTCCTGGTAAGGCCTCCTTGTGACTAACTGTGCCCTTTGCCTGTGGGTCACTCATGGGGGGGGGGGGTCCATCGACTTCCGCTGGTCTTCCTGCGTGCTAAGGGCCAGCCCTGACACTCCCTTAAGGGTAGAGGTTCCTGGACCTTGCTGGTCCCCAAAACGTTATACCTTCTGCTTGCATTTGTCAGTACTTGTTGGTGATCTGGCTTGTCACTGACCCTCCTGCAATCTGGCAAACATTAAGGGACAACTCATAGGTTACTTCTAGGATCTTCTGCAGCTCCTGGACCCCACAACTGGACTTCTTCCCCCACTGGCTTGCAGGAACTTCACCTTCAGGAGGGTGAATATTGCCACCTCCAAGGGTGCTGGACTCTGTGTCCCCTTCCTTAGAAAGTCCTGCATGTCCAGAATCCGTCCCTGGGTTCCACTGGCCTGGACCATGGGTTGTGACAGCAGCTGGACAATCAGAGGCATCCACCAACTTCAGAGAGAGTCCCTTCTCCCCTCTGCATCTTGGTCCCCTGGTGTAGGTGCACTGCCTTCTGGGTATCCTGGGGTGGAGGTCCTCTCCAACCATCCTCTTAAATGGTAGTTTCCTGGGGTCAACTGCGAAGGGTCCTGAATTCCACAAACTCAAACCACTACTCTCTGCGTTAGCCTATGTGACAACTGGGTGGGTAACTACCTTGCACCTGGTTGCTGGGGACCCTTGCTTTACTTACTTCTGGTATTTATATTTACCCCAAGGCCCTGGCTAACTATTTCACTTACCTTGGTTGAGTCCAAGTAGGCTGTTCCATCACTCTGCCTACTCTCTATGCACCCCCCACATCCTTCCCATGAGGAGGAGAGAATTCACCGCCTGAACCTAAAAAGAGCTTTGGCATTCTACCTAAATCGTACTAAAGATTTACGGGTGGACAATCAACTCTTGGTTGGGTATGTGGGTGTGAAAAAAGGGAAGGTGGTGCAAAAGCGTACCATCTCTCGATGGGTGCTTCTTTACATCAAAATGTGCTACGCTTTGGCCAAAAAGCAACCTCCAGAAGGCTTGTTTGCTCATTCCACCAGAGCAACTGCTGCTTCCACTGCGTTAGCATGCGGAGTTCCTGTCCTGGATATCTGCCAGGCAGCTACATGGGCACCCATGCATTTGCTAAGCACTAGTGCCTGGCAGTTAGGTACGTCGGGACTGCATTTTTGGTTGTTCGGTCCTGCAGGACTTCCTAGTATGATCTTGGTTCACAGCCCACCACCGTGGATGGCATTGCTTGGGTATCTATTCTAAGGTAAGGAATCTACAACTATAAGTCTCTATCAGATGTACAAGTTACTTACCTTTGGTAACAAATATCTGGTAGAGACATATTCTAGTTGCAGATTCCTTACCGCCGACCCATCTTCCCCATTTGGGAACTGATTTGCGAACTGATTTCTAGGGACACGGATTCCCCCTTTCAGGTCCTTAGCTCTGGCGCACCAATCTCAGTGTTCTTAGCGGCTCTGCACTTTGGCGTGGAAAGTTGTTTAAAGAAACTGACGTCACTGCAGAGGGCGGCGTCTATATACTACTCCCGACGTCATCACGGTGACCACAATGCCAACGACGCCCACGGAGTCGACTGACGCCACCTGCCGACGCGCAAGGGTATTGCTCCAAGGAAAATCTCCGGATCCAGCCTGGGGGAAATTCTAAAGTAAGGAATCTGCAACTAGAATGTCTCTACCAGATATTTTGTTACCGAAGTTAAGTAACTTGTACGTTGTCCTGCTGTATAGCAACACAGAATGGTATGCGTTTAGACCTGAATACCCAAACAATTATAAAGTTTTCAGCTTACTATTTTTTTTTTTTTTTTTTTGCAAGCTACCAAAAGAAAGTTTGCTATCTGTATTCTTAATCGTGCTATTATTGAGAAAACGGTTGTCCCAAATACTACCTATGTAACTTGTTTTAACTCTTGCATAAAACCAAGTTTATTTTCATTGATACTAGATATTAAGTGGAAAGGCAACGTATTTACATGTATGTTATCGCAAGCCAGAGAGTAATGGCTAACATTCATATTTTTAGAACTTCTTCAAGTTATTGCTTTAGGATAAATTGTTTTTGGATATAACTGTTACTTGATAGAATACTTGTTTGATGCTGAATAAAATATTGTGTTTTGTAGGTTATCCGGACATTAGATCCAAAACAGAACCAAGGTTCCGCACCTGAAGTCCTAGCTTTAAAAAATCAGTTGCAAGAACGTGACAGAACAATACATACATTAGAGGTAATTGGACATCTTGTAAATATAAGACAGTAAATTCATGTTTACTTCCATCATCCATCTGAAATTATTTTTCACAAGAGATAAGTTACAGTTTTGCAAAATCCAGAATGTAATTTTCTTCAACCTATTAGGTGCTGAGGTTCCACTAAGGCAACCCTGTGCTCACCCAGGATCTGATCCAGATGCCAGTGCTTGTTTGCATTTTTGGATATTTGAATAAATTCTGCCCACTTGCAATTTGTAGGGGAAGCATGTGTTAAATTTGTAGGTGAACCAAGAGTTCAATGCTCCTCTGAAAACTAAATAGAATTCTGAATTCAACAAGGTATTGCTTGTGTAGATCATTAAGGTTTAATCTAAGGAACTAATTGTTGACATCACAAAACAGTGAATAACAAAAATGTGGGAAAAACAGAAATAGAAGACAGTTTCATCTCTAATGTTTTGCACTGAATGCTGAGCTATGAAAGAAATATGCTGTTACGGACTCTTCCAGTATCAGATATATGTGGTGTATGTAGTCTGTCCCAAAACTTGTGATAGATCGGGCCAGCAATAGAGCTGTGGCTTGAAGGGGTTAGTCATTGTTTTAGTGGCCCTGCATCACTTCACAGTGGCAGTCTAATAGTCTAATGAAGTGAAATTGGGTATGAAGTAAACATGCATTTTTTAAATGTTTCCAAAAATCTTGGTTTAGGGAGTGGGACATTTGTACCCCTCTGAATTAAGATTACCAATACTACCAGGAGGTTATGAGGGTGTTTTTTCATTATGATTTTCTGTCGACACTCTTACAATAGTAAGCCAAAAATATATGAAAACTCAATTGATAATTGCAAATGTCCTACCAACCTGCATACCTGCAATCCTCCCTATAAAAACAAGTGTGTCAGTTCATTCTACAGGAAAGGAAATCGCCAAAACAAAAAGGGCCTATTTAGAACAAGGGAAGAATGCTCCAAAAAAGTCACTTTTTGCACAGTTAGATGCCTTTATTTGTATCTGGGGAAGATCAATACCTGAGGCATTTTTGAGAACTAGAACATCAAGGCTGATGTGTCTTCAATACACCCACCTTAATTACCTAGAATGCTCTGTAAATGTCAAACAGTTGTTGACAAAAACCTAGTTACCCTACATTTCTCATGGATGAGATCTGTTGACCTAAAGTTAGCTAGACCCAAAAAGCCCTACGAACCCAAGGTGTTTTGGAAAGATCGTAGGTATTTGTTTTGTGCATGGATACTGCCAGACTTAACTTGAAGCCCCTTTAGATGTCAAGGTTTAGCAAACAATACTATTTTCACATTATTCCCTTGAATTTGATGCAGTATTTGGGACCGGTGTGAGCCAGCTCTCGTACCCTACCAACCTTTTGGCATTTCTGAAAAGTAGTGAACCAGGGAATCCTGACAGTTGTCACTTACATGGATCCCACTACATTGCCTTGCCCAGGGTTCCCTGCAAATGTCAAATTTAGATTAAAACAGAATTCTCTGAGCTTAATATGTTGGAAACACCTTAACGTGTGACCAATGGCAGTAGTCCCACCATCTTGTGTTCCCATCCTTTCCCAGTAAGAATGGTGACAAATGTGTGGGTGGGACTATTGCGTGGGCAGGAACCGGCAAACATTTTTAACCATGTGACGTCATTGTGGTCTTCAGATGGGCACACTCTTAGCCCGTTCATGCTTTGTAAGATGGTATACTGTTGGGGTACGTTTTTATTGAAAGATAACCGAGCATGCACAACATTAGAAAGTATGCTGTAGGGCACAATTTGCAACGTTTTCCGTCATTAATTTGAGGAAGTTCGGGATTTGCAGGGCTTTTTGGTTAAGAAAAAGTGTTATTGTTGCAAGCTGCACCTCCCTAGTTACGCCTTGTTCCCTAAATTTCACAAATGTTTATCGTAAGTAGGTTTCCTTCGGTCCCTGCTGAGGCTGGACCCAAATACCTCTGACAGTCACTATACAAAAAAAATCAATCTTAATCCTGCATCTACTCCTCCTTTCATCTCATCATGATTTTGGGTCCCCTCTGTCCTATTTGACAGGCCAGCCCACGCACATGGGGTACTTTTTATCGGGGTGGCAGAGGAATTTTGTTTGGGAGGACATAGGCCATTGCCCACAAATGTCTGAGTTTTATGTTGTATATTTATATATGAGGAAATCTGAATTTGTCTTTAGTCGAAGTTTGCTGTTTGCAGGCCTTTCAAGGTAATCAAAATTTATGAGATCCCTTCAATCACCACCACTCTAGGTTTCCATTAATCTCTAGTTTTGGAAATGTCTGTACGGGTTTGTTTCCATGGATTCATGTTGAGTTCAGGTCTAAATAATACAGCCATCAACTATTACGGATTATCATGACTGATGTCCTCCCCGACTAAGGCCCCATAACCGGAAAATCATCCATGTGAAGTGTCTGGTTTTCCAAATGTTGAGGTTATGAAAACCTCTAATAGAATTTACTTATTTACATATTGTCAAACTCTTTATTTATTCATATCCATGGTATTTGCATGTTGTTCATACCAGATTAACAGAGCCTTTGTATGTTATTCATGACAGGTTGATACAGCCAACACGTGTTGCACTCCTTTACATTGCCTGTTAGGCTGGGGCTATTTCAAGGCTTGTAGCCAAAGTTATGATAGATTGATGGTCCTAGCATCCAAGTTATAAAATAACTCTGTGAAGATCCTGGATATATCTGTGTCGGGAAAAGAAATGTAACATTGGTCCCTGCAGTCTGTCCGGGTGTCCAAGACGACCTTGCTGCTTGCATTAATTCTGACAAATGGAAATAGCTTTGGGTATCACTCCAACCCTTCATTCTTTTGCTCACCATGCCACCTCAGTTTGGACCTAGACATATGCAAATCAGTCTTGACCATGCTCCTCATGGGAACAGTCCAGCCCAAACTGCCAAGCCAGGTTCTCCCTGAACCAGGATACAAGCCACCCAGGACTGGTTTCACCCTTGTATGGACTCATCAGCCAGGTACAGCTTGTTTCCAGTGAGCACAGGACCCACATCTCGGCATACCTGTGCCACGTAGGACAGTACATGAAATGCACAAAAGGTGATGGGACTATGCTTGCATTAAGTCTGACCACTGGCAATAGCTTGGGTGGCACTCCAGTCCATCATCTTTTTGTTCACCATGCCGCCTAAGTTTGGACATAGTCTTGACCCAGCCCGGACTGCCAAGCCAGGTCCTCCCTGAGGCAGAACACAAACAGCGCCTGCCAGTTTCACCGTAGTTAAGACTCATACAGTAGGTTCCAGTTCCATGCCACGTATGCCCAGACGTGGGCCCCGGGCTCACTGGAAGTCCTGTGTGGAAGCAAATTATAGTGCACTGCCACTATAGCCCTGCCACAGCTAAATTAATTCAGTTGAGAATTCAGAATGACCTTTTTCCATCTGCCTCTAAATTGTCTTTATCTGATCCCTATTTCTGAAGGTATATTTTTAATAAATTTGTTAATTTGAGCTCTTAAGATTACTTAGGGTTTCTGTTCTTTTTAATAGGATTTCAAACTTTACCTCAAAAATAGCTTCTTCATCACATAAGCCCATTTACGTAAAACAAAAACAAGTTCTGGTATTTGAATACCTGAGGCCTAAGGCGTTGCAGGAACCAACGGATGAAGTTCCTGGTGGCATCGTCTTCACAGGATTCTCGTAGGCCTCAGAGTCCTACTTCTACATCATATCCTAGCAACTGTTCTATGAGTCGCATGCGTATGACTCCTTCGAAGTCTCCAGATCCTGCAAAGTCTCAAGGTAAGTGTTGCCCACAGTCGAAGTCTCGTCCTCCTCCGGCTTCACCGCCCCGCGTGACTCTTTCGGTTCCTCTGAGGATGAGTCTGCCCAGGCATCGACCCCATGACTCCTGCCTTTCCGGGGCAACTCTGACCCAGATGCAGGACTATTACTCGTCTTTGCATGCTGTTTTTGGGCCTACCCCTTCCTCTGGGGCGCCTTCAGGCCCTAAGGAGGTGGCGGGTGTCCTGACTGAGTCCTCACTGGCGACTTTGTCCCCTGAGCCCGTTGGGCCCCGTGACGATGACTCTGGAGTCGGATTGACCCAGATGCACAGCCTCCCATGGTTTCCATCTTATGCGCCCATCTCCTCTCTTGCGACTCCAATTTTGGTGTCCATTTCTACCTTAACGACTTCGGTGGTGGAGGTGCCTGCAAACTTTGCTCGGTGCCCCGATTATTGTATCCCTGGAGTCGGACAACACCCCTTCCGATGTGAAGGTGTCTCCATCCCGAAGTCGACTCTGATGCCAGGAGTGGCGCCATTAGAGTTGGCTATTCTTCTGTCTTCTGAGGCTTACCCTCCAGTTCTTCCTTTGGAGGGCCCAGTTTCCTTTTTCAACCTCCCAATTCCGACACCATTCGCTTCCTCAGTCCGTTTGGTTAGTTGACTTGGCCAATGCTAGTGGTCTAGACTCCAAGCCGGCTTCCAGCTTCCTGTCATCCCCTGGTTTGGCTTCAGAGGCTGGCTCTACTTTTGCAGACATATTCAAAAATGTGTCAGAAGTGTTAGATTTACAATTTCCTACTGTACAGTTGTCCACGGACCCTTTGCTTGATGTCTTACATCCTGATCCGTCTTCTGTGGAGCCTGTCTTTATTGTGAAGCTCTTTGATATCCTTTTGGGAGTTTGGACCCAGCCAATATCTGGTCCCACTGTGTCGCGCTCTATCTCGCATAGACACATGCCCGCCCCGGAGGATACGTCATGCCTCCAGCGGCATCCAGCTACTCAAAGTTTTATGGTGCAAACTGCTTTGGCTGCACACAGTTTTATGCAGGTTTCTCCTGTCCTGCCAGGGCGAGAAGCCAGACGGCTGGATGCCTCTGGTAGGCCGATTTTCTACTCATCTAGTTCGCCTTGCGTTCAACCAATACGTCCTGTGTCCTTGCTCGCTTCTCCAACGTCTTGTAGGAATCAGAGAATCACATTTTGCCTTCTCTGCCTGATTAGGCTAGACAAGCTCTAACGCCTTTTGTATAGGATGGTCAGCAGGCTGCCAAGCTTAGTGTTAGATGTGGTGTGGATACCACAGATTCTGTTGGAAGGATTATGGCTTCTTCGGTAGAGCTGCAACAAAGGGCATGGTTACGTTCTTCCAGTTTCGCAGAAGCAGTGCAAGCATCTTTACTTGATATGCCTTTTGATGGCACATCCCTTTTGCCGCGCATGCCGATTCAGCGTTATGTTGCTTTAGAGATGCTCATGGTGGGACTCAGTTTTAATTATTCTTCGTTTTCCAGAGACGACTTCTGGGTTGGACCCTTGTTCAGGAGCAGTTGCTTTTTTTTCCCCTGTTGCACTTTTTTTTAATACTGCCATTGCGGTGATGTGCCTCTTGAATATGGTGTGACAACCAGTGTGGAGTTCCTGCTCTTTGCGGGGGCTTTTCGTCTTATCATGTTCTAGCACTCCGGGTGGTCCTCCTGGATTGCTGGTGTTCTATTTATTAACCCCTCTAGACAGGTTTCATTATTATTTTCTGACCCGGTCTGGGGCTTATGCCACTTAAAAGGGGTTTTCTGATAGGCAGTTTGCCTAAGAGATTGTGCTCTCTAAGAGGTTCTGTCTCATGTCGGAGTCGTTTCCAGTCCCTGCTCTTTGTAGCAATTGGGGTAGGCTTTTGGCCATTCTTTTATAATTATCTATTACCTACTGGAACTTGCTTAGTGCTCCTTCTGGGAGTAGTGTAATAACCCTTGTATCACTCAGGGTTCCACTGATGTTACCAGTGTCTTTTTCCATTGTTGTAGTGGGACAGTTCCCTAAAACAAGAGGGAAATTCCAAAGCCCAAAAACCCCACAAACTAAACAGTGACTTCAACGTCACAAACCCCCACCACACAACACCAGTGGGGGGGAGACTCACAGTTTATTACCACAACTGGGAACACATAACTACGGCCTCGTGGGTCCTAGCCATTATCCAACATGGTTATTGCAAAGAATTCCTACATTTGCCACCAGATGTGCCTCCAAGAGCACACAACATGTCCTAACAACACTTAGACGTGTTACAACTAGAAGTCCAAGCATTGTTACAAAAAGAAGCAATAGAACTAGTACCCAACCATCAAAAAGGAACAGGTGTTTACTCCCTGTATTTCCTAATTCCAAAAAAGGACAAAACACTGAGACCCATATTAGACCTCAGAACACTAAATCTTTACATCAAATCAGATCACTTTCACATGGTGACACTTCAAGACGTGATTCCCTTGCTCAAACAACAGGACTACATGTCAACATTAGATCTCAAGGATGCTTATTTCCACATACCCATACATCCTTCCCACAGGAAATACTTGAGGTATGTAATCCAAGGCGTGCATTACCAATTCAAAGTGTTACCGTTCGGCATAACAACAGCCCCAAGGGTATTCACAAAATGCCTTGCAGTAGTAGCTGCTCACATCAGGAGGCAGCACATGCACGTATTCCCTTACTTAGACGATTGGTTAATAAAAACCAGCACTCAGCAACAGTGTCTTCTACACACAAAATACGTCATAGAAACCCTTCACAAACTAGGGTTCTCTATAAACTACCAAAAATCACATCTACAACCATGTCAAATACAACAATACTTAGGAGCAACAATCAACACACAAAAAGGGATTGCCACTCCAAGTCCACAAAGGGTACAAGCCTTCCAAAATGTAATACTAAACATGCACCCAAACCAACACTATCAAGTGAGGTTTGTAATGAAACTCCTAGGCATGATGTCTTCATGCATAGCCATTGTCCCAAACGCAAGACTACACATGCGGCCCTTACAACAGTGCCTAGCAACACAATGGACACAAGCACAGGGTCAACTTCAAGATCTAGTGTTGATAGACCGCCAAACACACTCCTCGCTTCAATGGTGGAATCCTATCAATTTAAACCAAGGGCGGCCATTCCAAGACCCAGTGCCTCAATACGTGATCACAACAGATGCTTCCATGATAGGGTGGGGGAGCACACCTCAACCAGCACAGTATACAGGGACAATGGGACGCTCAACAAAGGCAACTGCATATGAATCATCTAGAGCTGTTAGCAGTGTTTCTAGCATTGAAAGCATTTCAACTGCTAATAGCCCACAAACACATTCTTGTCAAAACAGACAACATGACAACAAAGTATTACCTAAACAAACAGGGAGGGACACACTCATCACAACTGTGTCTCTTAGCACGAAAGATTTGGCATTGGGCGATTCACAATCGCATTCGCCTAATAGTACAGTATATCCCAGGGATTCAAAACCAGTTAGCCGACAATCTCAGTCGAGATCACCAACAAACACACGAATGGGAAATTCATCCCCAGATACTAAAACTTACTTTCTATGCTGGGGAATACCAGAAATAGACTTATACGCAACAAAAGAAAACGCAAAATGCCAAAACTTCTCGTCCAGGTATCCACACCCTCAGTCCAAGGGCAATGCGTTATGGATGAATTGGTCAGGGATATTTGCCTACGCTTTTCCCCCTCTCCCACTCCTTCCTTATCTTGTAAACAAATTGAGTCAAAACAGACTCAAACTAATACTGATAGCACCAACCTGGGTTCGCCAACCAT
The DNA here is from genome assembly GCF_031143425.1 of Pleurodeles waltl. NCBI lineage: Eukaryota > Metazoa > Chordata > Amphibia > Caudata > Salamandridae > Pleurodeles > Pleurodeles waltl. Next base: position 92,816,569 of record NC_090437.1, read on the forward strand.
GGTACACAACACTACTAGACCTGTCAGTAGTACCTCATATCAAACTGCCAAACAGACCAGATCTGTTAACTCGACACAAGCAACAGATCAGACACCCGAATCCAGCATCGCTCAATCTAGCAATCTGGCTCCTGAAGTCTTAGAGTTTGGACATTTAGACCTTCCACAAGAATGTATGGAGGTAACTAAGCAAGCTAGAAAACCTACTACAAGACATTGTTACGCAAACAAATGGAAAATATTTGTTTATTATTGCCATCATAATCAAATTCAACCACTACACGCTTCTGCAAAAAACATCGTAAGCTATTTATTACACTTACAAAAATCAAACCTAGCATTTTCTTCTATCAAAATACATCTCACAGCAATATCTGCCTATCTGCAGATTACACATTCAATATCACTCTTTAGAATCCCAGTCATCAAAGCATTTATGGAGGGTCTAAAGAGAATCATACCCCCAAGAACACCACCAGTTCCCTCGTGGAACCTCAATATTGTATTAACACGACTCATGGGTCCACCATTTGAACCCATGCACTCTTGTGAGATGCAATACTTAACCTGGAAAGTAGCCTTCCTAATAGCCATCACATCTCTTAGAAGGGTAAGTGAAATTCAAGCATTCACTATTCAAGAACCCTTTATACCAATACATAAAGTGGTTCTCCGGACAAATCCAAACTTCTTACCAAACGTTATATCACCGTTCCACCTAAACCAAACAGTGGAACTCCCAGTTTTTTTTTTTTCCACAACCAGATTCAGTAGCCGAAAGAGCCTTAAATACGCTAGACATCAAAAGAGCATTAATGTATTACATTGATAGAACAAAACAATTTCGCAAGACAAAACAATTGTTTGTACCCTTTCAAAAACCTCATGCAGGAAATCCAATATCCAAACAAGGCATTGCTAGATGGATAGTCAAATGTATTCAGACCTGCTATATTAAAGCAAAAAGAGATCTGCCTATTACGCCAAAGGCGCACTCCACTAGGAAGAAAGGCGCAACAATGGCCTTTCTAGGAAATATACCTATGACAGAAATCTGTAAGGCAGCCACATGGTCTACGCCTCATTCATTCACAAAACATTACTGTGTAGATGTGTTAACAACACAACAAGCCACGGTAGTACAGGCTGTATTACGAACATTATTTCAAACAACTTCAACTCCTACCGGCTAAACCACCGCTTTTGGGGAGATAACTGCTTACTAGTCTATGCACAGCATGTGTATCTGCAGCTACACATGCCATCGAACGGAAAATGTCACTTACCCAGTGTACATCTGTTCGTGGCATGAGACGCTGCAGATTCACATGCGCCCTCCGCCTCCCCGGGAGCTTGTAGCCATTATAAGTTGATGAAACTTGTACATTTATAAATTTGTAAATATATAATATTTTTTATACACATTATGTACATACATACTCACTCCATTGCATGGGCACTTTTACAATATACACAACTCCTACCTCACCCTCTGCGGGGAAAACAATCTAAGATGGAGTTGACGCCCATGCGCATTGGAGCCGAAAGGGAGGAGTCCCTCGGTCTCGTGACTCAAAAAGACTTCTTCGAAGAAAAACAACTTGTAACACTCCGAGCCCAACACTAGATGGCAGGATAATGCACAGCATGTGAATCTGCAGCGTCTCATGCCACGAACAGATGTACACTGGGTAAGTGACATTTTCCATATATGTGTGTGTGTATATATATATGTGTGTGTGTGTGTGTGTGTGTATGTATATATATATATATATATATATATATATATATATAGAGAGAGAGAGAGAGAGAGAGAGAGAGAGAGAGAGAGAGAGAGAGAGAGAGAGAGAGAGAGAGAGAGAGAGAGAGAGAGAGAGAGAGAGAGAGAGAGAGAGAGAGAGAGAGAGAGAGAGAGAGAGAGAGAGAGAGAGAGAGAGAGAGAGAGAGAGAGAGAGAGAGAGAGAGAGAGAGAGAGAGAGAGAGAGAGAGAGAGAGAGAAAAAAAAAGAAAAAAAAAGAAAAAAAAAAAAAAAAATCTTAATGGCCAAGGTCACAGGCCCTCAAACTGAGAAGGGAGGGTTCTCTTCTGGGTGTGTCTGACAACAATTCTCCCCTTTAATTCTTTTATATTTACCATATGTAAATGTCCTTCCTTTTGAGTATAGAGCTATTCCTCAGTGGAAATACCTAGTGCCTCATGACTACACAATGGCCAGGGCTAAGGTTGTCTCTTCCCAATGAAACCACACTTGACTATTCTTTCCACTCTGTTAATATGCCTATTTTTGGTTTACCCACCCTGCTCTTGTAGGTTTGGGGCATCATCCAATTTTGTATGGGTTTCTGTTTTTACATTGTGTCCCATTAGGGCATTTCTTCCCTTCCTGGGATTCTCCACGGTGCCACTTTTCCTTCAGTCCTTTCTTCAACAATTGTTTTTCTATCTGCTGGTTTGTCATTACTATTGCTTTACCCTTCTGTGTTTGTCTTCTACTCATGCAGCATTTTTATGCCTCATGTTCTTTTTCATGCACCAAGAGGTTTCTGTTGATTTCTGTCAGCGGGTGGTTTTCTAAACTCTTTTTACATTTAGTCTGCTAGCAGTGATTTTCCTGTTTGGCTGACTTTTCTTTCTTGAGGGGTGTACTTTCTCTCTCTGATCTTTTCTTTTCTTTTCTTTTTCTCCTGTGCCGTTGCACAACTCATTTCTTTCTATGTTCTCTACATACTTAATATATATATATATATATATACACATGTGTGTGTGTATATATATATATATATATATATATATATATATATATATATTCATGTATACCTATGTCTCATTTCTGCTTCATAGGTCTATGTCTCTATTTTTATATTGGCATCTGTGTTCACATCACCCTCTGAATTTCTATAAATATCATATGTGTGACCACATCTGTGTCTTTACATCTATCTCTGTGCATATTGGTGTCTCAGCATGTATCTTCCAGACCTCATCTTTTAACCATTGCATGTCAGACATATGGCTCGTCTTTTGTTCCTACTTTCGACTACCTGTAGGTGTCTCCCTGTTCTGTTTCACCTCTCCTCAGGTTTTCCTCTTGGGTGTTCCTGGGGATGTGCATTGTGTATTTTGGGTTACTCTCCCTTTCTGCTTTAAGCTTCCTGCTTCATGAGGGGTTTGCCTATCCGTCCTGGTGGGAGCAGCATATTTGCACTGCTTCCCTTTTTTCATATCCTCTAGGGTTACCCCTTGAACAATGTACCATTCCTTTTGTATCAGTAACCGTTAAGGTCACTTTTGCACCTTATTCCCTCAGCTTTTATTTTGGAGCACTTCATGATATTTCCCTGTTGTTGTTCATTTTTATTGCCATAAGTTCTGACCCCCATGGCATTTCATAATTTCTCACCCTATTCTGTGAGTCGTCCACTCTCTTCGGGTGAAATGATTTTGTCTTCTCACCTTGTCTCATTCTTCTCTTTATCTATTGTGACACTGTGTTGCCCATCACATCTTTGTTTGACTGCTAAGTTGTAACTTAGTTATTTATGTATGACTTTAGATCTTTGCTTTTCCATACACTTCCAGCATCCTAAATATTTTGTCATTTAACATATACAAATATACATGGGATAGGTCATACTCAGTTTGTGGGTTTTTTGTTATTTTGGTACAAAGTTGTTGTTTTTTTTTATATGTTTTTTACGTTGTCATCCAGGTGTGAGTTTTGTCTAACCTATTCACTTTATTCCATTCTTCATTTAACGCAGCATTGTGCCGATTGAGAACATTTGCCAATGTAAATTTGATTAGAACCCTGTGTGTCCAACGAATAATACACAAGCATTGCTGTAATGATATAGTACCAACTTGGCTCTAACAAGATTGAAAAAGACAGATATCTTATCCTCTCAAATCTGTTGTCCACTCTTGTGACTGCCAGAGAACAAAATATTCCAAATTAGGAAGTTATACTTAGCACACATTACCAGTGACCTGTCCCTCAGCTCATAGAACCTCATTCCCACACCAACTACAAGTATGTTTTCTGAGGATTTTCTTATTAAGCTTTCTTGTCTTATGATTTATTTTCTTCAAATTGAAAATACCTTCATTATTTCTAGTTTCTTTTTCCAATTTGCAGCCTTATTTACTCAGTAAATGTGTTGATGTCTCCTGTTGTCCCCAGTGGAGGAGTTGTTGCCTTTATTAAATAGTCACATGTGGAAATTCACACACCAGTGTCCTTGGTATTCTCTAAGTTGTAAAAAGCTCCTTTTCATCAGTCCAACAGCTTTTGATATCACTGATTTCTCTGTAGTCCTTTTACATGAGCTTGATCATACTTTGCATAATCCAGTCAATAAATATTCAGTGCTCTCTTATCTGATGTCCTGTCACTAGATTGGTTAGAAGAAAAGGACCATCTACCTGTCCATGCCCCTCTAGTCAGCCACTTTTTCTGACCGGAGTAACATCATGGACTCAAAATTGTGGTTAATTCCATGCAGAATTATTAATTTACAAATGTTTGTTGTGCTCCTTTGTTATAAAATTTGTTATTGCAGAGTAAGTTGCATCATTGAAGTAATGTGTCTTCTGAACAGTGATACTGCATTTCTTTATATGGCTTTGTTTGCCTCTGACTAATTTGAAGGCATAATCTATGAAATATATTTAGCACCATTTCTGAACATTTGAAGGTTATTTTCAAATTGCATTCTTCCATATTTTTGAGGAACAAAATACTGCATTATCTGCACAGTACATCACAGCTACATCAAAGTGTAATATAACAATTACTAAACAGGTCGAACAGATGTTGATGTTGTTATGCATGTATCTCTTTTTAGACATTTTCTAAATGTATTTTACACCTTTTATTTTAATTTAATTTTAGAAAGAGTGTGAGAAGACAAAGATCCAGAGAGAACAGGAAGAGAAATTAATAGTGTCAGCCTGGTACAATATGGTAAGAATATTTTGTAATTATTAGTTCCTATCCTTTGATCTAACATAAACTGTCTCTTCTCCTCCTCGTTCCATGGAATGTTCCATACAATAATGTACATTTATAGCATGGCTAAATTATTTTTTAGACTACTCTTGTGACATTTTCCAAAATAAATCACATTTAGCATAGCAGTAGAGATCACTAAATGTGTTAGCCTTCCGCTGTGTAGTCAAAGGGCTCAAAATAAACGGTTCCAGGGTAAACGAGTCCTTAGTCGGCACAAAAAGGAGGAAAAGCATGGTATGTTTTTGCCATTAGTTGGAGGCAGTTTAAATATTTTTGTATTTAGAAGCAAGGGTTTGATAGTAGAATTGATGTACATCCCCTTTTCATGGACATAAAAGCAGGTGAAGCCACTGTAAGGAAAAACCGAAGGCATTTTACTTATAATTAGAGAGCAAATCCAGTTACTATACATTATCCTGTGTGACCACATTTGATTCTGGTACAAAATTATTTCTTTACCAAATAGTGGACTCTTTGTGGAAGGACTCGATTAGACTGATGTTCGAAACACTCACGCTCCTTGAAAGAGGGCATTGTGCATGACTCAGCCAGAAAGCAGGCTTTCTAATCTGTTTATGATGAGCTTTAGGATGTAGTTGATGCAAAAAATGATCTGATGTAATTACATTTAAAGGCAATATCTATACAAAGGATGGTTCGAATTAAGGAGTCAGAAAACATTATTAGGTCTTCTCCAGTTGTAAGAGGTACTAAAACAGATGTAAACTAGAAATAGTGAGCCCAATCAGTATCACAATGTAAAGCTTGTAATGCATTAGTTTTTGTCTGTCGAAGGATTACAGCTCAAGGGGGTGTGATGTTTTTGCAGAATCCCTTCCCAAGACATTAAAGACCAGAGAGATAAGAAATAGGCATGGTATGGCATGACATAATCACAGTACAAGTAACCCACCCTCCTTGAGAGACCTAGGACAGTGACAAATAGTGGCCCAAAGAAACTGAAGTGGCACAGAAAAAGGATGCAATGCTGAGGCAGTCGATGCCTAAAAAGAGAGGGCATGGAAGTGAAAACCAAGGTAGTGGAGTAGAAAAATTGGCATACAATACCACAGGGGAACAGCAGACCTGAGTCAAGGCCCTCAGACTTAAAGCTCTCACAGATGACCCTGATGCCGAAGCAATCTATGACTGAGGGTAAGTTGAACTGAAACAGAATGAACCACATGGGTTGAAGCCAAAAGCCCTTATTGTCAGTAAACCCGCATAACAGGCCTCAACTCCATGAGAAGATCAAGAGCATGGAAGAGGCGGAAGCTTTAATTGGAAAAGAAAGCTCTCACTACTTTACTCTGAAAAGAAGGCTTTTGACATTAAAAAAAAGAAACGTTTCCAGACAGCTGAGAGGGAAGTCCTAATGGAGAGGAGTAATTCGATGACTCCATTAAGCGGATCCAAATCCCTGTGTGAAGGCCAAGCCCTGTGAAAAATAGCAATCAGTGCTGGAGTACCCTCCAATGCCTGATTCCAAGAAGAGGAGTGCTGCCCAGGGTTGATATAAAGTACTGGCACTCCTCTGGGGAGACCATCTACCTTAAAGGTTATGCAGTGGCAGATCAACATCATCACTGCACAAATGAAAACCAAAACACCCACTGCGACCCAAGTGGACAAAGAAAGAAAGAGGGTGTACATGGTTGGATGCAAGATGGAGAGGTTGGCCGGCTCACAAAAGCACTTGGCAAACTCTGCACAGCTCAACTCGAACAGGCACCAGAAGTGGAAGAAGGAGGAGGAGCTGAACACCTCTCTGAGCAGTCCAAGATGGCAAAACCATCTCTAACACACAGAGCTCGCATGGGGGATTTTAACTTCATACAGAGAACTATAGAACCCAGAGGATGCAGTGAAACATATACATTTGTTGGCACAAAAGGCAGTCTTCTTAGCCCAAAGGCCTTCCAAACAGAGTTTGGGGGTAGTCAGTTCAAGTACAGACAGACAAAACAACTGTTGTGTTTTATGTCAACAAACAAGGAGGAACACAATATCCACACTAGCCCAGACATGGACATGGAGATGGGCATGGACATGGAGGTGTGCTATTCAGAGAAACAACCATAGTAGCCATACATCTGAGTTCTGAACTTCCGGCAGAAGGCTAAGCACACAAACAGGAACCTGTTTTTGCTAATACAACATATAATGAGAACAGTCTTTCAAGACTGGGGCACACCGCAAATAGTTCTCTTTATACACAAGAACATACAAATTTTGAACATTTTTCATCCAGATACCCACAGCATGGGTCACAAGCAAATGCCTTGTCAATATGTTGGTCAGAGATGTTGGCACACGCTTTTCCTCCAATCCTGTTGACACCTTTTGTGCTGGAGAAGTACAAACAAACACCCATGACACTAATTTTGATAGCGCCTCAGCGAACTAGAGCGACAGGTTATCCTATCAGGGGGAAAAACAGGATAATGAAGCTACCAACTCAGCAGGACTTGTTAACAATACAAATGGGATGAGCTATAACTCCCAGAGCCAGCTATACTCAGCCTGGAAGTACAGTTCCTCAAGACCTAGAATTCAGTTATCTAGGACTTCCCCAAAGATCCGTGGAAGTCTTGGAAGAAGCTAGAAGGCGTACCACACTAAAGTGGTCCACTGCGAGGTGAAACAAGTTCATGTACTGGTGTAATTGGGAGGGGCTTATGGAGAGCAGGGCAATGGAAATTACCATTGTCAAGTACCTCACTCACTCACTTGTGCTTCACTGAAGGTGCACCTGTCAGCTTCAGTGGTGTACTTAAGCAGCACCGTAGGAAGAGGTTTATTCAGAACACTTGTGATCAAGAGATTCTTAGATGAGCAAAATAAATAGCACCCCCAATTTCAGCACCCACGCAAATGTGGAATCTAAAGTTAGTGTTAGCACAGTTGATGAGGGCAGCTTTTGGGCCTCTGCATAAGGAGTGACTCCAAGCAGCCTTCTTGATCACCCTCAGTCATTGCAGAGAGTTATTGAACTGCAGGCAGCCACAAAACAATAACCTTATTGGTAAATATGTAAGGACAGTAGTAATGAGGAGAAATCTGCAATTTCTCCCCAGGGTAGCACTTACTTATCACTCAAACTGTACAACTACCAGCATTTGTCAACAGGCAAGCTCACAAGCTAAAAGAGCCCTTCTTACCCTATATGTCAGAAGACCAGTCTAGTATTACCTGCAGGAAACAAGAAGAATTGGGAAGGGGAACCATTTTTTTTTTATTTAAATTGCACCAGAAGTAAAGACCTGCCTGTTACCAAAGGGACCATGCATGATCCATAGTTCAAACATTCTAGACAGTGCAGCAGGAGCAGCACTGGGTAAAAAACTAAGGGTGCACTCTACAAGGAAGAAGGCAGAGCCACATGATTTAATCACTGATGTTTCCATTACAACAACTGACTCTGATGCATTGTCCGGTCTGCCTTATAAAGCTGAGATGTCTATGCTTTCCAGGTTTGAACAGTTAACCTATGAGGTGTTTATGGATTTGGCGAATTCAGTTACATCCATATCACCTCTGAACCATATTCCTCCAGCGGCCTGAAAAGTGCTAGCTCCCGGTTTGGTAAATCCTCTCATGAACATCTGTAATAAACCCATCATGAAAGCAGCAGTGTCAAATTAGTGGAAAAATGTCTAGGATGTGCCACTGTTACGGAAAGCAATTTCCAACCTACATTTTGGCTTCCATTTTTGTAAATCATATGGAGTAGTTCATGAATAGGCAGATTCCTCAGTTTGTGGAACAGCAAAATATCTTGGACCTGGTACAATCAGGCTTACGCCTGGAAGAATCCTTTCTTTCCAGGGGGCCCCCATTCTGTCTAGCGTGTTATCCTTGTATCAACCTTCACAGTCCTGAGAGGGTGGAGTCACGCCAGCAACCAACATGGCCGCAAGGCGCTGAAGCTCCGACGGGCGATCTCCTCTGCCATGAAATTGAGGCCAGTGGAGAGGGCCTAGACTGAGACCGGTCCTGTCCGAGGTGCTGAGAGGCCCCCTCGAACGTGTGGCGGAAAAATGCGCCCCACGTGAGGTGAGCGACTGGGGGTCCGCCTGGAGGCCTCTCAGATCCGCCACACACCCCAGAGGTCCCGCGCGCAGCCGGGGGAGTGGGTGAGCCTGGAACGGTGGGCGGACGGGCTGCGCGGTTTGACCCGAGATATGGGGCGGTCCCCCATGATTGGACGAGGGCAGGAGGCCCGCCATCGCGACACAGTGGTGCTGCCCCCGGGCCTAGGTGCCTGACCATGCGCCCCGGAAGCCCTGCGGTGATAGGGACTGCAGACGAGCCTAGGGAGTGGGGTGGGCGGGTCTTCTGGTGCAGGCTGCTGCCCTCACGCAGGGACGAGAGATCTTGATGGATCCTGATGGCTGCACAGATCCTACGACAGAACTAGAGTGCGGCCTAACTGGATGAAAAGGACCCCTCTCTATGGTACATAGCTGGCGGTGACTCTCCTACCCGCGCAAATCAAGTGAGGAATACACGGGTGGCTGTAGTGCCCAGGACCCGTGATGTGAAGGGGACTACAACTAGTGACACTTTGCAACATGTCGATCCTGGTCAAAGGAGACTAAGCAGAAGAAACTCACATTTGAGAGACCGCGCCACATTGACAGACAGAAGCATGGCAGAGGGAGGAGGCACAGCCGGGTGCCCGGAAACGGCCCAGCCCATGGACTTGGGTGCAATCATGGCAGAGTTGAGATCCGGATTTCGGGCGCTAGATGCCATATTTGACACAATAGAGACCTGTCTCGATAAGATAAGATGAAAGACAGAATTGATAAACAGGACACCAGAATCCAGGGAGCCGAAGACCATATCTCCAACCTAGACCATAGGGCAAACAAAATGGAGAAACGTCTTGAATGTTTGGAGAGTGGGCTCCGCATGGTGGCAGCCAAGAACAAGTATCTGGAAGCCTGAGGGCGACATAACACCTGCATACTAGGAATTGCAGATTCCACCAACACTGGTCGCTTGGACATTTTTGTAGAAACTCTGTTAGCGGAACTGCTAGGCCAAGACAACTTCACCCTTACGTTTGTGGTAGAACGAGCCTACAGAACCCTGGGACTGCGCCCGGTGCACCGCAGAGACCCATTGTGGCCTGCCTGCTTAATTTCAGGGACCGCGATACTGCCCTGTGCCTGGCAGGGGAAAAAGGACCCCTGCAATACCAGGACATGTCGGTGTCAATATTCCCTGACTTCACAATTGCGGTGCAGGGGGCATGGTGCAAATACGCAGAGGTGAAAATACAACTGCGCAAGCTTGGTGTCCGATACGGGATGTTATATCCCGCACGATTACGGGTCAACGCATATTGGAAAGCCCATCCGATGCACTGGACTTTTTTAAAACACGTGCCAAATGCAATGTCGAAGGGCCTGGGGCGGAGTGACACTTGGGCTCCCCACCCAATACTCAAAACTCAACCAGTATGAACATGTTCTCCGGGGAGTGACCAAGTTGGACGATCCAGGTGCCAGTAGTGGGCCGGACATGCACGCCTACATAAATAATGAGTGAGTCACTGGAGGACGCACAAGATAACACGTCGTAATGAACCATTGGACTCCTCTGGACCGTTGGATCTGGGGCCTTTTACAAGCCATATTGGAGAGACCTAACACCACATCAGTTAGAGCTGTACACCGAGGCACTGGAAACCGGCATCCTGCTGCAAACACTTAGAGAGGAGGTTATCACACTGCTGCCCATACCAGATAAAGACCGAACAAAATGTGGCTCCTATAGGGCCATCTCATTATTAAACTTTAATAACAAAATCCTGGCTAAGTTACTAGCAACACGACTATCCTTACTGCTGCATAGTGTCATATTATCAGCACAGTCGGGATTTATCCCACAATGGTCAGCATCCATTAGCCTCCGTACACTGTTTGCAACACTTAACAGAGTCTCCTGCACAATTCCCGCAGTAGTGGCACAATTGGATCAGGAGAAGGTGTTTGACTTGTTGGAATGGCCATTTTTAATGGCAACTCTACAGAAGCTTGGTATTCCCCGTAACTTTCTTGCCCTAATTAAGCTTCTGCATATAAAACCAACTGCCAGAATTAGAATCAACAACACCCTGTCCCCGTCCTTCCCAATTACACGAGGCTCAAGGCAGGGATGCCCGTTCTCGCCTCTTCTCTTTGTAATCGCTTTGGACCAGTTAGTAAGACACCTCCAAGAAAAACATATTCACAGCGGACTTCAATTCAAAATCAGGACCGCTGCTTATATCGTTATACGCAGACTACATACTGATGTTTTTTTAAGGAATCCTGGGGCCAATCTGGCCCCTCTCCTACAAGAGGTACATACTCCGGGCTCCAAGTCAACTGGTCCAAATCAGAAATGTTCCCCCTCACACACAGTACATCGCCCAGCCAATCAACTTTCCTGCTGAAGTGGTGCGACTAACATGTCAAGTGTCTAGGAGTGCACATACATAGAGACAAAGAACAAGTGATCCGACTCAACTATATGACCGCCTTGGACAGACTGTCCGCCCAAGTAGAAAGGTGGGTCCGCCTTCCATTGTCAGTGGCAGGCCTCATAGCCATTATTAAAATGGTTGTCCTCCCCCATTTCTATATCTTTTCGTAAACATTCCCATACCACATTGCAGTTATTTTTTAGGGAACTCAGGAGACATCTTACAAGACTAATTTGGGCAAGTAGGCGGCCTAGGATCCGCTGGGATGTCTTGACACTTCCTTATGAAGACAGTGGTTTTGGAGTTCCACACTTTCAATTGTACTACATAGTCGCACAAGGTCAATTTGCAACACACTGATACCACCCAGATGCCAGGCTGCAGTTTAACATACCCGAATAAGACCTTTTTTTTCCTCCTCACTTTTCCCGGGGGGATACCTGTTGGACCACAATGATATACAAACAGTCTCAACCACCTGCTGGGCATGGCGTAAAATGGCCCGGCTCCTCCGCGCAGACCATCTCTACTCATCTGCACTACCCCAACCCAATCCCACATGGCTCCCCATGACAGGAGAAACACCAGTACAACACGCACACTCTAAATTCGCCCTCTACACACTTGCCGACTTGTTTCCAGGGGGGGCATATATTTTCAAGGACAGAAGGCGTACAGTTCAGCACTGCAACTCAAATGGACCACTTCGTGCTTAGACGCTTCCAAAGCACACTACGGGCACAAACTCCCACATCCCCTCTACCACCAAATGACTTCACACCACTGACTGTGTTGATTAGAGACAGTGAAGGGGACAGACTGATATCTCCATTATATTGTACATGCCTTATCCTTCTACCGACGCATGACGCTAAGCTATGCACCACCTGGGGGCGGGGGGGATCTGGGGCAGCCGATCACGGATAAAATACGGGCCGCGTGCTGCTAACAAACCCGATTAATCTATATGAACTACCACCACAGACTCATTCATTATAAGTTTCTACGATGGGTATTTGTGACGCTGGCAGCTCTAGCCAGAATAGACCCCACACACTCATCCAACTGTCCTAAATGTCTGGCCCCTCAGACAGACTTTGCACATATGACATGCCCTCTACTGGCAACATACTGGCGGGACATTTTTGGCAAACTTTCCTTAATGATCGAAGCTACACTAAAGCCCTGCCCCACGCTTGCACTGATGGGTTACGTAGCTGGCATTCCCCAGTCGGTTAGACCGTATACAGCACTAGCCCTGTTATTAGCAAAACAAAGTCTCCATGCACTGGTGCAATAAAAAAAACACCCACAACAGGAGCTTGGCTACACAGTCTTATCCATTGCGATACCACCAGCGACATGTACGCAGAACTTAAGCCACCCACATTGCGCCCCAAAAACATATGGCAACCCCTGCGTAACTGCCTGTTGTCTGCTGAGTCAAACCCAACATAATACATGTAGAATACACAAAATGGTTGCAACTACAACATGCAGTTTGCTCTTTAAAGAAACAAAATTGAAAAATGCAGTTTGTTCTAACTTACAGAGGACTCTCGTGAGCACCAACATTTTGAAAAAAGGACCCAAATTGTTTAATTTTATAGCATGCTTTCTGCTGGTTTTTAAATGTGATTTTATGTCCTATTTGGGGTTTTATCAAATGACTTCACGATGGCTACAAATCACTGTGAACACTCAAACCAAAAGCTATTAAAAGTTGTTCACTCTGCTGGGGAATCTGCCATACAGTCTGCTGTCTGTCTGCAAATGGCGACATAGCTCCTGATTTCTTTTAGAAAAGCACAGAGTTTAACTTGAGAGGGTATACCCTCCTCGAGTTGCTTTAAGAAGGTGAGAGCTCAACAGAATCTTGGTCTGGTTAGTCTTCTAGTGCTATTGTAGATCTCACTGGAAACAAAAGTACTTTAATCATGCCTCTGTGACCCAGAGATGAGTCAGTGAACCAAAGTGGGAACTGTGAATGCTGGAGTACTCTCTCTAGGCAGTGCAAATTCAATTCTAGGGTCAATTCACCAGATACACTGCTGTGTCCTTTACTATTTGGTTTACCTGATATGCTGCTGTACTCTCTCTAGGCAGGGCAAATGGTGAGTAAGTTGTGTTGGGTGGCCTAGATGACCGTTATTGTAACATTTATTTATTTTGTGTGTTACTGGCATTTGAGGTGTATGTACAACATAGTAGAGCTAACCATAGTGCACACAGCCACAGATTTTTTTACTTCTTGGTGCTTCAAGGATGTCGTCACGGAAGACCGGCTTCAAGCCATGCAACTCCTGTCACTGGATGATGTTTGTGATTTATCTGCACTTCATTTGCCTGTGGTGTTTGGAGCACAACTACGACCCAAAGTCGTGCTCTGAGTGCCGGGCCATGAACCTGAAGGCTATGATGGAGGGGTCCCTCTAAAGCTACCCATGGCTCGGTGCTAAGCTCCGCATTGCTCCTGGTCTCGGTCGACAGGAAGGTCCAGAGACCGCTCACGGAGCCGTCACCACTTGTTGTCCTATTCAAAATTTTTGGGACAATCAGCTAAACATAAAAAGAAGTCAAAGAAGCATAAGAATTGTTCGGTCGGACGACGGGGCTGCAGGAGAAGGAACATCACCTTCTAAGCCTCTGTCTTTGGAGCCTACATCTGGGTTGGCTCCACGCCTCCCCAAGTTTCAGGGAGCCGGAGCCACCCCTGCCCAATTGAAGGAATTTTACGAGGCCATGCGCCTCATCTTTGGGCAGTCTGCCCCTGTCGGAGCGCCTTCGGGCCCCACAGGGTCAGCACGGGCCCTTTCAGATTCCGCGTCAGCTGCATTGGCATTGGCTCTGGGGGTCACCCAGGGATCCGCTTCCAGATCCGAAGTGGCATCGGTTGTACCATTGCAACCTTCACTGGTGATGGTTCAGGTATCAACACTTCTGACTAAGCCCGGGCCCGAGGGCAGCATTGATCCCATACTCGTTTCCAACTTCTACACAGAGACGATTCTGACTTTGGTGAGTGTGCAGGGTTCTCTGGAACATTTAGAACACCAGCTTGAAGACCCTATAGACTGGGCTTAGAAACTGGATGAAGCCAGCAGTCAGGACACCTCCCCCTGACGCTAGCATGCTCTCTTACCCTGCCGTGGCTACAGAGGAGGGGGCGTCTTATTCCATGGTGGTCTTGGGCATCGAGTTTTCTTCACTGGCTGTCAGTACTAACCTCCGAACTGAGGTGCTTCAGACTGAAGCTTCCACTTCAGAAACCCTTTTGCCCCTCAATGAAGCCCCCACTGATGTCCTGCTGCGGACCTGGTACAAACCAAGAACAGGGGCTCCTGTGAACAGGACAATAACCCACCGCCATAGGCCTGTACCTAACAACCTGGCATTCCTCACCCAACACCCTACCCCTGAGATCTTGGTTGTCCAAACTTCAGCATCACATGGTGCTTTCTCTTCTGCTTCCCCAGAAAGGGAATCCAAGAGGCTGCATCACTTTGAGAAGAAGCTGTTTTCTTTTGCCAGCCTGGTATTGCAGTCCGTGAACACTGCATGCATTTTAGGCAGTTATTCCCATACTTTGTAGGACATGGTTGCTACAGTGCTGCCACAGGTCCTGGAGGCGGCCTGGGCCATTCTCTCCCAAGCTGTTGCTGATGGGGGAAGATGCAGCTAAGTTCCAAATTAGATTTGCCTCTCACTACTGACACTCTAGAAAGGATTGTTTTCATCAACGGTGCCCTTTGTGGAGCTATGCCTGGTTGAGGACATCTGGCTTTTCAAGGGATGTCCAATACACTCTGATGGACATGACCTTTGATGGCACCTGTCTCTTTGGACACAAAGCATACTTGGTACTCAAGCAATTTGAGTCACAGGCTACGGCACAGTCCCTAGGCCTCCCAGCTGCCCCTTGCCTCCTTCAGTCTGCTTTTCGCCCCTTTCGTGGCTACGGAAGGGGGAGCCAGCCATGTGCGTTCCCTGCCAGCCAGCGTGCAGCGCATGCAGCCCAACCTCTGCTTTGCCGGGGGCACAGGATCCAGCGTCCACATGGATAAGGGAGCCAGCGATCTAACCAGTCCACCACCAATACAAACACTTCCCCCACCAGGGACCAGTCAGAGGCAGGATTTGCCTTCACCTCCCCCGCTGGCACATCACCACGCACCGCAGACAGGTGGGTTTTGCAAATAGTCCAAAAGGGCTGCTCACTCCCCTTCGAGACTACCCCTCCATCCATGCCACCATCTTATGATTGGATGACTGAGGATCGCCTGGCACTTCTCTGTGAGGAGGTTACGACCCTCTTGGCCAAGAGAGCCAAAGAGAGGGTCCCTTGTGCAAGAAGTAGGCCGTGGTTACTCTTCCTACTGCTTCCTGGTGCCCAAGAAGGAAAAGGGCCTCTGCCCTATCCTAGACTTTCGGTCCCTCAATCTCTTCCTCAAAAAGGAGATGTTCAAAATGCTCACTCTGGCTCAGGTCCTCTGTGCCCTATACCCAGGAGACTGGATGGTAGCGTTAGACTTGCAGGACGCATATTTCCATTTTCCATATTCCCGTCCTGCCTGCCCACAGACGTTACTTGTGGCTCATGGTAGGTCACAAGCTTTGTCAATTTACCACGCTCCCCTTTGGCCTTACCAGCGCCCCTCGGGTGTTCACCAAAGTGATGGCGGTGGTCGCAACTCATTTGTGCAGGTAAGGGTTTTCAGTCTTCCCCTATCTTGACGACTTGCTGTTGAAGGCAGACTTGCCCCCGGCTGTAGTCTCCCACCTCCACACTACGGCGGACCTTCTGCATCCACTGAGGTTCATTATAAACATGCCGAAGTCACACCTGACTCCCTCTCAGATGGTCCCTTTCACAGAGCTGTTCTGGATACAGTGCATTCTCGGTCCTATCCTCCAGAGCGGCGAGTCCAGGATATTCATGCTATGATACCGATGTTCCAGCCTCTATCCTGGATTTCAGTGAGAATGACTATGAGGCTGCTGGGCCTCATGGCCTCCTGCTGGTAGCACATGCCACATGGCACATTGGGGCTTCGCAGTGGGACCTGAAATTTCAGTGGGCGCAGCATCAGGGAAATCTCTCCGACATGGTCCATATCTCAGAGGGGACTGTGCAAAATCTACAGGGGTGGCTTTTGAACTGCAATTGGGCCAGAGGCAGATCCCTCTCCGTCTCAACCAGATCTGACAGTAGTGACATATGTGTCACTCCTGGGATGGGAAGGCCCCATGGGAGAGGCGGAGAACAGAGGCGCCTGGTTTCTGGCAGAGTCCGAGCTCCATATTAATTTTTTGGAGCTCAGGGCGATCAGGCTAGCACTGAAAGCATTCCTTCCCTCTCTCAAATTGAAAGTGGCGCAGGTTTTCACAGACAACACCACCTCCATGTGGTACTGCAACAAGCAGGGTGGGGTGAGGTCGTCGACCCTTTTTCAGTAGGCTCTGCGCCTCTAGACATGGCTGGATCATCAGGGCATATATCCGAGGTGGTGCAACATCTAGCAGGCTCTCTGAATGCCAGAGCAGACAAACTTGGATGTTATTGCCTGGTCGATCACAAGTGGGAGGTGGCTCTAGATCTCTTTAAGAAGTGGGGAGTACCTTGATTAGATCTGTTTGCCTGCTAGAGAAAGCAATGTCAGCCGTTTCGCGCGCTGGAGTTTCCAGGGCAGCACTCGCTTGGTACAGAGAGTCTGGTATCCCGAGCTATTGAACATGGCCATCGACCCTCCGATCAGACTGCCCCTTCAGGAGGATCTTCTGTTGTAGCAGCAGGGGACGGTTCTTCACCCGAACCTGTCCAGTCTCCGCCTTCTTGCGTGGAGATTGAGCATCAGCAGTTGACAACTTTTGACCTTCCGCCTGAAGTCTGTTTTGTTATCTTGGCAGCCAGGCATCCCTCCAGCAAAACGGTATACGCCTGTCATTGGAACAAATTTGTGGCATGGTGTACAGGCAAGTCTGACCCCCTCTCTGCCCCTCTTTCTGAGGTTCTTTTGTTTGTTCATTCCCTGGCACAGCCCTCTGGGCACCATCTAGGGTTATTTGTCTCCCTTCTCGGCTTTCCTCACATTGCCTGACCAACCCACCTTGTTTAAATTTCCCTTTGTTGGAAGATTTATGAAGGGTCTTACCCAGCTGTTTCCTCCCTTCTCTGTTCATAATGGCGCAATGGGATTTGAACTTAGTATTTACATTTCTGATGTGTTCTCCTTTTCAACTAGCTTGAAACATTGGTTTCATTGAATTATTTGCTAGGCCAGAGGTTCTTGATAAGGCTGACCTGGACGAAGCATGCTTTTTTTTTTTTGTTTTTTTTTTTTTTCAGTACGGCGAAAAGCCAGTAGAGCTTCAGAAGAACTATCTAAACGTAAAGTGCAATATTTTATAATGTTGAAAGCTGTACCTTTCATTAAACCTTACCTAGTAGATGCCTCGAGAAACACACATAGTTTTCTGTTTAACCCCTTTTCGGTAAAATGTAATTCACTGTCAGCTTGCTTTTCCCAAAGGCTTGTCACATGTTTCTTAATTAGCGCATGTAGATCTGACTCTTTCTTCACAAGATACTATGCACTTTGTTTTATTCGGACTATTTTATAAGCAACTTATTTGCCACTTTTTAGTCCCTTTAAGAGAGAATAATTTAACTCCGGCTGGGTATGCCTACTGTATTTACATGTATTGCAAGATAGCCAAAGTTGCTTATTTATTGCAGGATTTTTAATTGGAGCTGTTAAAACAAGAATGATGATTATTTTTAAATAGATTTTTATATACGAAGGATGTAGTGTGATGTTACTTTATATATATGTGTGTGTATATATATGTTCAATGGCATGTGTAGCTGCAGATACACATGCTGTGCACATCCCGCCATCTGGTGTTGGGCTCGGAGTGTTACAAGTTGTTTTTCTTCGAAGAAGTCTTTTCGAGTCACGAGACCGAGGGACTCCTCCCATTTCGACTCCATTGCGCATGGGTGTCGACTCCATCTTAGATTGTTTTCTTTCCGCCATCGGGTTCGGACGTGTTCCTTTTCGCTCCGTGTTTCGGGTTGGAAAGTTAGTTAGAATCTCGGAAAAAACGTTGGTATTGTTTGCGTTCGGTATCGGGTTAGTTACAACAGATCGACACCGAATTTAGAAGAGCTCCGGTGGCCCTTCGGGGTTTTCTTCCATCCCCGTCGGGGCCTGGTCGGCCCGGCCACGTGTCTCTTCAAGGCTGATGGAACGGACCCCATTCCGCTTCTGTCCAAAATGCCATAACAAGTATCCATATACAGATCAACATCTGGTCTGTAACTTGTGTTTGTCACCAGAACAGAAGGAGGATACTTGTGAGGCCTGTCGAGCGTTTCGGTCCAGGAAGACACTCAGGGACCGAAGAGCAAGAAGACTGCAAATGGCGTCGGCGCAGACAGGACAAGAGCGTTTCGAGGAGGAGGAAGAAACATTCTCCACAACGGAGTCGGACTCTGAAGAGATCGATCCCGAGGAAACTCCGAAAACCGTGAGTAAGACGTCGAAAGCAAGAACTCACGAGAAAAGCGCTAAAGCCCAGGGGACGTCACCGCCAACAAGCCATGGCTTAACCCGAAAAGTAGGTGACCGTTCATCGGCACCGAAAAAGGGCGAGCTGGTGTCGAAGTCATCCGACTCCGGTCGAGATACCGGCACACAGCAATCTCGGGCCCGAGATAGTGGCTCCGAGAAGATTCGGCACTGAGACAGCGGCACCGAAACGGGTCGGCACCGAGAGAGCACGACGCCAAAAGTAAAAAAAGGTTTCCTCGGAGCCGAAAAAAGCAGCTGAAAAGGTTTCGGTACCGAAATATGCAGCCTCGGAACCGAAAACAAGTTCCTACACTGAGGAACAAGGACTGTCCACACAAATGAAAACACATAGATTTGGACAGGAATTACAGGCAATAGAGCCAGATCACACACAAAGACGGCTCTTTATTCAAAAAGATACAGGGAAGATCAGCACTTCCTCCAGTCAAAATGAAACGCAAGCTTGCCTTCCAAGACAAGGACAAACAGACACATGCAAAGGTGGCTAAACAAATGACACCGCCACCATCCCCACATCACTCTCCACAACCATCACTGGTAGCCACTCCACCAATGATGCAATCACCAACTCATACAGGAATGAGTCAAGATGACCCTGACGCATGGGACCTTTATGACGCACCAGTGTCAGATAATAGTCCAGACTGCTATCCAGCTAAACCATCGCCACCAGAGGATAGTACGGGCTACGCACAGGTGGTGTCAAGAGCAGCTGCATTTCATAATGTCAGCCTTCATTCAGAGCCCATTGAAGATGACTTTCTTTTCAATACACTGTCGTCCACACACAGCCAATATCAAAGTCTTCCTATGCTACCCGGAATGCTAAAACACTCCAAACAAGTGTTTGAGGAGCCTGTTAAAGGGAGAGCCATTACTCCAAGAGTAGATAAAAAATATAAACCGCCACCAACAGACCCAGTGGACATTACACAACAGCTAACACCAGACTCTGTTGTAGTGGGAGCAGCGCGCAAAAGAGGCAACTCTCATACTTCAGGAGATACACCACCTCCAGATAAAGAAAGTCGGTGGCGGCACAGGCGGCAAACCAGTGGCGTATTGCAAATTCCCAAGCTTTGCTAGCCAGATATGATAGGGCCCATTGGGATGAGATGCAACACCTTATTGAACATTTACCCAAGGAGTTCCAAAAAAAGAGCGCAGCAAGTAGTAGAAGAAGGACAGGGTATCTCCAATAATCAGATACGGTCAGCAATGGATGCTGCAGACACAGCTGCTAGAACTGTCAACACAGCTGTAACAATAAGGAGACATGCATGGCTGCGTACATCAGGATTTAAACCAGAGATACAGCAAGCTGTGCTGAATATGCCATTCAACAGACAGCATTTGTTTGGGCCGGAGGTGGACACTGCAATCGAAAAACTTAAGAAAGACACTGACATGGCCAAAGCCATGGGCGCACTCTACTCCCCACAGAGCAGAGGCACATTTCGAAAGACACAATTTCGAGGGGGGTTTCGAGGGCAAACCACAGAAGCCACAACCTCACAAACAAAGCCCACTTATCAGAGCCAGTATCAGCGGGGAGGTTTTCGGGGACAATATAGAGGGGGACAATTTCAAAGGAGTAGAGGAAAGTTCCAAAGTCCCAAAACTCCTCCAAACAAGCAGTGACTTCAAGGTCACAAATCCCCAACACATAACACCTGTGGGGGGGAGACTAACCAAGTTTTACAAACATTGGGAGGAAATAACAACAGACACTTGGGTCTTAGCAATTATCCAGCATGGTTATTGCATAGAATTTCTCAAATTCCCTCCAAACATCCCACCGAAAACACACAATGGCAAAACAACATATAGATCTTCTAGGACTAGAAGTTCAGGCATTGCTACAAAAAGAAGCAATAGAGTTAGTACCAAAACAACAAAAAAACACAGGAGTTTACTCCCTGTACTTTCTAATACCCAAAAAAGACAAAAGTCTGAGACCTATACTAGATCTCAGAATATTAAATACCTACATCAAATCAGATCACTTTCACATGGTTACATTACAAGACGTAATCACACTGCTCAAACAACAAGACTACATGACAACACTAGACCTAAAGGATGCATATTTCCATATACCAATACATCCTTCACACAGAAAGTACCTAAGGTTTGTATTCCAAGGGATACATTACCAATTCAAAGTGTTGCCATTCGGAATAACAACTGCACCAAGAGTTTTTACAAAATGCCTAGCAGTAGTTGCTGCACATATCAGAAGGCAGCAAATACATGTGTTCCCGTACCTAGACGATTGGTTAATGAAAACCAACACGCTAAGACAGTGTTCACAACACACAAAATATGTCATAGAAATCCTCCACAAACTAGGTTTCTCAATCAATTACACAAAGTCACACCTTCTGCAGTGTCAAACACAGCAATACTTAGGAGCAACAATCAACACAGCAAAAGGGATTGCCACTCCAAGTCCACAAAGAGTTCACACATTTCACAATGTGATACAGACCATGTATCCAAATCAAAAGATACAAGTCAAACTGGTGATGAAACTACTAGGCATGATGTCTTCATGCATAGCCATTGTCCCGAACGCAAGGTTGCACATGCGGCCCTTACAACAGTGCCTAGCATCACAATGGTCACAAGCACAGGGTCAGCTTCTAGATCTGGTGTTGATAGACCGCCAAACATACATCTCGCTTCAATGGTGGAACAGTATAAATTTAAACCAAGGGCGGCCTTTCCAAAACCCAGTGCCACAATACGTAATAACAACAGATGCTTCCATGATAGGGTGGGGAGCACACCTCAATCAACACAGGATCCAAGGACAATGGGACATACGGCAAAAACAGTTTCACATAAATCACCTACAACTGTTAGCGGTATTTCTAGCGCTCAAAGCATTTCAACCCATAATAAGACACAAACACATTCTTGTCAAAACAGACAACATGACAACAATGTATTACCTAAACAAACAGGGAGGCACACACTCGACACAGTTGTGTCTCCTAACACAGAAAATATGGCATTGGGCGATTCACAACCACATTCACCTAATAGCACAATTTATTCCAGGAATTCAGAACCAGTTAGCAGACAATCTCTCTCGGGATCACCAACAGATCCACGAATGGGAGATTCACCCCCCAAATACTAAACACTTACTTCCAAATGTGGGGAACACCACAAATAGATCTATTTGCAACAAAAGAAAACTCAAAATGCCAAAACTTCGCATCCCGGTACCCACAAGATCAGTCTCAGGGCAATGCGTTATGGATGAGCTGTTCAGGGTTATTTGCTTACGCTTTTCCCCCTCTCCCACTCCTTCCATATCTGGTAAACAAATTGAGTCAAAACAAACTCAAACTCATACTAATAGCACCAACATGGGCAAGACCACCTTGGTACACAACACTACTAGACCTCTCAGTAGTACCTCATGTCAAACTACCAAACAGACCAGATCTGTTAACACAACACAAACAACAGATCAGACATCCAAACCCAGCATCGCTGAATCTAACAATTTGGCTCCTGAAATCCTAGAATTCGGACACTTAAACCTCACACAAGAATGTATGGAGGTCATAAGACAAGCTAGGAAACCTACCACTAGACACTGCTATGCAAATAAGTGGAAAAGGTTTGTTTATTACTGCCATAATAATCAAATTCAACCTTTACACGCATCTGCAAAAGATATAGTAGGATACTTACTACATTTGCAAAAATCAAAACTAGCTTTCTCTTCCATTAAAATACATCTTACTGCAATTTCAGCTTACCTGCAAATTACGCACTCAACTTCATTATTTAGGATACGAGTCATAAAAGCGTTTATGGAAGGCCTAAACAGAATTATACCACCAAGAACAACACCAGTTCCTTCATGGAACCTCAACATTGTCTTAACACGACTCATGGGTCCACCTTTTGAGCCCATGCACTCTTGTGAAATGCAATACTTAACGTGGAAAGTTGCATTTTTAATTGCCATCACATCTCTAAGAAGAGTGAGTGAAATTCAAGCATTTACCATTCAAGAACCATTTATTCAAATACACAAAAATAAAGTGGTTCTACGGACAAATCCTAATTTTTTACCAAAAGTAATCTCACCGTTCCACTTGAATCAAACGGTAGAATTACCAGTGTTCTTCCCACAGCCAGATTCTGTAGCTGAAAGAGCACTACATACATTAGACATCAAAAGAGCACTAATGTACTACATTGACAGAACAAAACTAATTCGAAAGACAAAACAACTATTTATTGCCTTTCAAAAACCTCATACAAGAAATCCAATTTCAAAACAAGGCATTGCTAGATGGATAGTTAAGTGCATCCAAACCTGCTATCTTAAAGCTAAAAGACAACTGCCTATTACACCAAAGGCACACTCAACCAGAAAGAAAGGTGCTACCATGGCCTTTCTAGGAAATATTCCAATGAACGAAATATGTAAGGCAGCAACATGGTCTACGCCTCATACATTTACCAAGCACTACTGTGTAGATGTGTTAACTGCACAACAAGCAACAGTAGGTCAAGCTGTACTAAGAACATTATTTCAAACTACTTCAACTCCTACAGGCTGAACCACCGCTTTTGGGGAGATAACTGCTTACTAGTCTATGCACTGCATGTGTATCTGCAGCTACACATGCCATCGAACGGAAAATATCACTTACCCAGTGTACATCTGTTCGTGGCATTAGTCGCTGCAGATTCACATGCGCCCAATCGCCTCCCCGGGAGCCTGTAGCCGTTTAGAAGTAGATCTTAAACATTTGTACATTTGTAAATATATTACTTTAAACTTCATTATGTACATACACATTCACTCCATTGCATGGGCACTATTACTAGCATACACAACTCCTACCTCACCCTCTGCGGGGAAAACAATCTAAGATGGAGTCGACGCCCATGCGCAATGTAGTCGAAATGGGAGGAGTCCCTCGGTCTCGTGACTCGAAAAGACTTCTTCGAAGAAAAACAACTTGTAACACTCCGAGCCCAACACCAGATGGCGGGATGTGCACAGCATGTGAATCTGCAGCGACTAATGCCACGAACAGATGTACACTGGGTAAGTGACATTTTCCATATATATATATATATATATATATATATATATATATATGTTCGATGGCATGTTTAGCTGCAGATACACATGCTGTGCATTATCCTGCCATCTAGTGTTTGGCTCGGAGTGTTACAAGTTGTTTTTCTTCAAAGAAGTCACGAGACCAAGGGACCCCCTCCCTTTTGGCTCCATTGCGCATGGGCGTCGACTCCATCTTAGATTGTTTTCTTTGCGCCATCTGGTTCGGACGTGTTCTTTGCTCCGTATTTCGAATCGGGAAAGTTAGCTATTTATCGGAAAATTCGACTGTATTGTTTGCGCTCGGTACCGGTCTAGTGTTAG
Organism: Pleurodeles waltl; assembly: GCF_031143425.1. Lineage (NCBI taxonomy): Eukaryota > Metazoa > Chordata > Amphibia > Caudata > Salamandridae > Pleurodeles > Pleurodeles waltl. Next base: position 92,841,078 of record NC_090437.1, read on the forward strand.
TTCATCGATACCGAGAGAAAAAGAGCTCCGGTGGCCCTTTGGGGCTTCCACTCTTCAGCGGGGCCTGGTCAGCCCGACTGCGTCCATCGTCGAACCTCATGGACCGGACCCCCTTCCGCTTCTGCCCGAATTGCCACGCAAAGTATCCTTCTACAGACCAATACTTGGTCTGTAATCTGTGTCTATCACCGGAACACAGGGAGGATACTTGCGAGGCCTGTCGGGCAGTTCGATCGAAGAAGACCCTACGCAATCGAAGAGCCAGAAGACTCTAGATGGCGTCGACACCGGCCGGGCAGATCGAGGAAGAGGAGAGATTCTCCATTCAAGATTCGGACTCGGACGACTCCGAAAGTGAGCATTTGAAGGCGCAACAACAACTAACTGAGTAAATCAGCCCCGGCCAAGACTCACTCGAAAATTATAAAGGCCAAGGGGATGCCAACGCCAACAGGCCATGGCTTAACCCGAAAACACGGTGACCAACATCGGCACCGAAAAAGGCCTCCCAGCAGCCGAAGACATCCGACTCCGGTTGAGATACCGGCTCCGAACCATCTCGGCACCGAGAATTCGACACCCCTAAAATAAAAAAAAGGTTTAATTGTAACCGAAAAAGAGCATACCTAAAGCTTTGGTGTCGAAACATGCAGCCCCGGAGCAGAAAGCAGGTTCCTATACAGAAGAGCACGGCCTTTCCAGCCAAATGCAAGGGCACAGATTTGAGTAGGAACTAGGCATGGGAGAGCCAGACCACACTCAAAGGAGGCTGCACATACAAAAAGACACTGGGAAAATTCAAACTCTTCCTCCAATAAGAATGAAACGAAAGCTAGCATTCCAGGAGTCGGAAATGCAGCCAAAGGCAAAGGTGGCAAGAGACAAGACACCACCAAGGGTTTCGCCACAGCTGTCACCATTGCATTCGCCACACTTGTCCCCGGTAGCAACACCCCCAATACAGTCACCAACACACACAGGGATGACACAAGACGACCCGGATGCATGGGACTTATATGATGCACCGGTCTCTGACAATAGTCCCGATTGCTACCCGGCAAAGCCGTCACCACCAGAGGACAGCACTGCATATATGCAGGTGGTATCAAGGGCAGCTACTTTCCATAATGTAGCAATGCATGCAGAGCCCATAGAAGACGACTTCATATTTAACACCTTGGCATCCACTCACAGCTCTTAACAAAGTTTGCCAATGCTCCCAGGCATGCTAAAACACGCCAAACAGGTGTTCCAGGACCCAGTGAAAGGCAGAGCCATCACGCCTAGGGTGAAGAAGAAATATAAACCTCCCCAACGGACCCTTTGTTTATAACACAGCAACTAACACCAGATTCGGTGGTCGTGGGAGCAGCCAGAAAGAGGGAAAACTCCCAATCGTCAGGAGACGCACCACCGCCCGACAAGGAAAGTCGGAAATTCGATGCAGCAGGCAAACGGGTGGCAGCACAGGCAGCCAATCAATGGCGGATTGCCAATTCTCAGGCTCTACTGGCTCGCTACGACAGGGCACACTGGGACGAGATGCAACATATAATTCAGCACTTGCCCAAGGAACACCAAAAACTTGCCCAACAGGGTGTTGAGGAAGGACAGACAATTTCAAACAACCAAATAAGGTCTGCGATGGACTCGGCAGACACAGCAGCACGGACAGTGAACACTGCGGTAACCATTCGTAGGCACGCATGGTTACGGAGCTCAGGTTTTAAACCTGAAATCCAGCAGGCTGTGCTAAATATGCCGTTCAACAAGAACAATTGTTTGGGCCGGAGGTGGATACGGTAATCGAAAAGCTCAAAAAGGACACGGACACAGCCAAAGCCATGGGCGCGCTCTACTCCCCACAAAACAGAGGCACTTTTAGAAAGCCGCAATTTAGAGGGGGCTTTCGTTCCCAAACCACAGAGCCTTCCACCTCACAATTCAGACCCACATATCAGGGCCAGTACCAAAGAGGAGGTTTTCGAGGAACATACAGGGGTGGACAATTCCCAAAGGCAAGGGGTAAATTCCAGAGCCCAAAAACCCCTCAAGCCAAACAGTGACTTCAATGTCACAAACCCCCACCACTCAACACCAGTGGGGGGGAGACTTACCACATACTACCACAACTGGGAAAACATAACTACGGACGCATGGGTCCTAGCCATTATCCAACATGGTTATTGCATAGAATTCCTACAATTGCCACCAGATGTGCCCCCAAGAGCACACAATATGTCCTAACAACACTTAGACCTGTTACAACTAGAAGTCCAAGCATTGATACAAAAACGAGCAATAGAACTAGTACCCAACCATCAAAAAGGAACAGGTGTCTACTCCCTGTATTTCCTAATTCCAAAGAAGGACAAAACGCTGAGACCCATATTAGACCTCAGAACACTGAATCTTTACATCAAATCAGATCACTTTCACATGGTAACACTTCAAGAAGTGATTCCCTTGCTCAAACAACAGGACTACATGTCAACATTAGATCTCAAGGATGCATATTTCCACATACGCAAACATCCTTCCCACAGGAAATACTTAAGGTTTGTAATCCAAGGCATGCTTACCAATTCAAGGTGTTACCATTCGGGATAACAACAGCCCCAAGGGTATTCACAAAATGCCTTGCAGTAGTAGCCGCTCACATCAGGAGACAGCACATGCATGTATTCCCTTACTTGGACGATTGGTTAATAAAAACCAGCACTCAGCAACAGTGTCTTCTTCACACACAATATGTGATAGAAACTCTACACAAACTAGGGGTCTCTATAAATTACCAAAAATCACATCTACAACCATCTCAAATACAACAATACTTGGGAGCAACACTCAATAAACAAAAGGCGATTGCCACTCCAAGTCCACAAAGGGTACAGGCGTTCCGCAATACAATACAAAACGTACAGGCAAACCAACACTACCAAGTGAGATTTGTAATGAAACTTCTAGGCATGATGTCTTCATGCATAGCCATTGTCCCAAACGCAAGACTACACATGCGGCCCTTACAACAGTGACTAGCAACACAATGGACACAAGCACAGGGTCAACTCCAAGATCTAGTGTTGATAGACCGCCAAACACACCTCTCGCTTCAATGGTGTAACTCTATAAATTTAAACCAAGGGCAGCCATTCCAAGACCCAGTGCCTCAATACGTGATCACAACAGATGCTTCCATGATGGGGTGGAGAGCACACCTCAACCAGCACAGTATACAGGGACAATGGAACATTCAACAAAAACAACTGCACATAAATCACTTAGAACTGTTGGCAGTGTTTCTAGCATTGAAAGCATTTCAACCCCTGATAGCCCACAAACACATTCTTGTCAAAACAGACATGACAACAATGTATTACCTCAACAAACTGGGAGGGACACACTCCTCACAACTGTGTCTCTTAGCACAAACAATTTGGCATTGGGAAATTCACAATTACATTTGCCTAATAGCACAATACATCCCAGGTATTTAAAACCAGTTAGCCGACAATCTCAGTCGAGCTCACCAACAAACACACAAATGGGAAATTCATCCCCAGATCCTACAAACTTACTTTCTACGCTGGGGAACACCAGAAATAGCCCTATTCGTAACAAGAGAAAACGCAAAATGCCAAGACTTCGCATCCAGGTATCCACACCCTCTGTCCATGGGCAATGCGTTATGGATAAGTTGGTCAGGGATATTTGCTTACGCTTTTCCCCCTCTTCCACTCCTTCCTTATCTGGTAAACAAATTGAGTCAAAACAGACTCAAACTAATACTCATAGCACCAACCTGGGCTTGCCAACCGTGGTACACAACACTGCTGGACCTGTCAGTAGTACCTCATATCAAACTACCAATCAGACCAGATCTGTTAACTCAACACAAACAACAGATCAGACACCTGAATCCAGCATCGCTCAATCTAGCAATCTGGTTCCTGAAGTCTTAGAAATTGGACATTTAGACCTTACACAAGAATGTATGGAGGTCAATAAACAAGCTAGGAAACCTACTACAAGACATTGTTATGCAAACAAATGGAAAAGATTTGTTTATTACTGCCATAATAATCAAATTCAACCACTACATGCTCCCGCAAAAAACATTGTAAGCTACTTATTGCACTTACAAAAATCTAAACTAGCATTCTCTTCTATTAAAATACATCTCACAGCAATATCTGCCTATCTGCAGATTAAACATTCAACATCACTTTTTAGAATCCCAGTCATCAAAGCATTTATGGAGGGATGAAAAAGAATCATACCCCCGAGAACACCACCAGTCCCCTCGTGGAACCTCAATATTGTGTTAACACGGCTCATGGAACCACCTTTTGAACCCATGCACTCTTGTGAAATGCAATACTTAACTTGGAAAGTAGCCTTCCTGATAGCCACACATCTTTTAGAAGAGTAAGTGAAATACAAGCATTTACTATTCAAGAACCCTTTATACAAATACATAAACATAAAGTGGTTCTCCGTACAAATCCCAAATTCTTACCTAAAGTTATATCACCATTCCACCTAAACCAAACAGTGGGACTCCCAGTCTTTTTTCCACAACCAGACTCAGTAGCCGAAAGAGCCTTACATACGTTAGACATTAAAAGAGAACTAATGTATTACATTGATAGAACAAAACAGTTTCGCAAAACAAAACAATTGTTTGTAGCCTTCCAAAAACCTAATGCAGGAAATCCAATATCCAAACAAGATTGCCAGATGGATAGTGAAATGTATTCAAACCTGCTATATCAAAGCAAAAAGAGATCTACCTATTACACCAAAGGCACACTCCACTAGGAAAAAAGGCGCCACAATGGCTTTTCTAGGGAATATACCTATGACCGAAATCTGTAAGACAGCCACATGGTCTACGCCTCATACAGTCACAAAACATTACTGTGTAGATGTGTTAACAACACAACAGGCCACAGTAGGACAGGCTGTATCAGAAACATTATTTCAGACAACTTCAACTCCTACAGACTAAGCCACTGCTTTTGGGGAGAATACTGCTTACTAGTCTATGCACAGCATGTGTATCTGCAGCTACACATGCCATCGAACGGAAAATGTCACTTACCCAGTGTACATCTGTTCGTGGCATGAGACGCTGCAGATTCACATGCGCCCTCCCACCTCCCCGGGAGCCTGTAGCTGTTCTAAGTTGAATGAAAACTGTAAAACTTGTAAAATTGTAGATATAAACTTTTTAAAGACACATTATGTACATTCATACTTACTCCATTGCATGAGCACAATTACTATATTCACAAGTCCTACCTCACCCTCTGCGGGGAAAACAATCTAAGATGGAGTCGACGCCCATGTGCAATGGAGCCGAAAGGGAGGAGTCCCTCGGTCTCGTGACTCGAAAAGACTTCTTTGAAGAAAAACAACTTGTAACACTCCGAGCCCAACACTAGATGGCAGGATAATGCACAGCATGTGAATCTGCAGCGTCTCATGCCACGACCAGATGTACAAGTGACATTTTCCATATATATATTTATAATAAAACGAATAAAGATAGTTTGATTTTTCAGGCAGTGATGGTCTTTGTTAGTGTGACCCTAAGGGAACACCGGAGAAATAGTTTCAATTATCTGTGGACCGTCCACACCATATGTTAGAAATCTACTTCGCCCATACCACACCTGGGGCATGCATCTTCCAATCCATGAAATAGCCTTTAATACATTGGGGGGGGGGTAATTAGTTTAGAGAGATAGTTCAGTAGTATCATCTCAAATCGTGAGTTTTATGTGTAAATAGTATATGTGTGTTTGTGGTACAATTATCTCTCATCCACATGTCAGACATTTTTTTAAGAGTTTTATTGCGGTTTTACAGTGTTAAAATTGTAATTCCTGGGTTGAAAACCACATAACGTGAAAACATTGTTTGTTGTACATCTTTTTCAGCTTAGTCATACATGTCAGTATTCTATAGGCTAGGTGTTGTATACGTTATCGACTGGAAATCAGCCCATCTCTACTACATTTAGTTAAGTTTCCCAGTCCTTCTTGCCCTCACCGCATGCCTCATATCAAAGTCTTTGGTGTGTTACGGAAGAGCGCAACCACACAGCGGATACCCACAGCTCATTCCAGCCCATCGATGTATTCTACCAACAATGTACCATAATAGTACCTGCCCAGACCTAAGCCTTCCCTGAGTTGTGTGCAGTTATCAGGAAACTGTCAGGGAAGTTGTTTCATGTTCTTTCAGACAGTCTACCAAGTTGCCCCAGGCCTTGTCTTTGTCTATCGAACCGTGAACCCTCCTCACCACCTGAAACAACACTGTGCCTTTGTATGCTGCCCACAAGATGAGGACTTCTTTCCATTTACTCAGCTGGGGGCTCCCGGCAGCCTTCCAATAGCGATTGCACATTTTCGGAGAATTATCGCTAGGTCCATGAATGTAATGGTCACTTTGTTTTACGCTTGAGGTGGGTCTTCCCCAATAGACATGGCATAGAAGTGCAGGGGATTGCTTGTTAGTGACCTTGTTATTACATTCTATCACACTCTCCCAGTATTCAAGTAGAGGAGTGCAGGCCCAGACCGTGTTAAGCAGTTTGGCTGCATGTTCTCCGCATCTGGGGCAAGCTGCCTTAGGTGCTCCAAATATCAAAAGGATTTTACCAAGGGTAAGTTATGCTCCATGCAAGAAGTCAAAAATTAACTAACGTAAATCTGGAATTACACGAAACTGTGTGTATTAGCTAGTATCATAATCTCGTCTGTTTCTGTAATTGAGTGCAATGACCTCCTCCCATTTCTGACATAACTCTACTAATGGGCTAATGATGTCGGACCACTGTGCTCGATATAGAATAGTAACTGCCATGAGCTTGCCATTTGTAGTGCAGAGGACCCAACAACATTGATGAGCTGGGGCTCTGTGGTTCCTGCTCCCCAATGGTTCCGCAGTGTTGCTCCCACTTCCCAGTGCAACAAGAACTGTCGTCATGGCAGCTCAAAAGCCTCTGAAATGTCCTCGAACTACAGTAACTCACCTTCTTTATAAAGGTCTATAATTTGGCTCAGTGTGAATGCTGACCACTCTGCCAATCCCCTTAGGCCCCTCTCCTATTCATGATCTCCAGCCCCATAGCAGAATATCAGGAGAGTAAGAAAAGTAGACCGTCCCCACTGCCCAATGCGGTATGTTTGTCAGTGGAGGAGGTCCCCTCTTCTGTACAGTACTGGGTAGTCCCTTGTCTCGACTTTGCTGGTACATCACTCCTACTAGGCCCTTAGTGCAACCAGGGTTCCCCTAGGGGTAGTCACAGTTCCCTCCACCATGGTGGCGAGCAATCACTAGGGTTCACAAGTTCCGCCCCTCAACTTCCAGTTTCCCAGCTGTGTGTTGAGACACGGGGGAATGGGGTTGCATCCGCAGTCTCTGCAAGTTTGGCACTCATATCCTTTCATGGTCAGCAGCCAGGACCTGCAGTGTTGCCACACTTATTTGTTTGTCAGCATGTAAGTTGAGATGAGAATTCCGGCAGCTGTCTCCCCTGGGAGTTCGCCCGCTACTCTGCTCCACTTGTAAAGGCCCCGCAGGCTTCTGTGATGCTGATTACTCTCTGATCCAATAGAGGTAACTCAGGTTCACCTCAGGTGATCTCCAGGGTCAGCACCGCCTCCAAGATTTCCGCTCCGCTCGGTTGGCAGGTCCATGCACAATTAAGAGAGAAACACCACGCTCGCTTTCATGTCACCATCTTGGGAAGCTCCCTCATGGTACTTTGTGATGGCTATCTCAGAACAGCCCGATCGGGCATATCACTGCCCGAAATTCAGCCCCATAGCTCAAGGGGTTCAGCAAATCTCACTGCTGTTGTTTTTGGGGGTGAGATTAGCCTGTGGCGAGTAGGATTAATCCGGATGGCGGAGTTTGGCCGGGAGCTCAGCAACTCACGCCTTAATTCATTGGCACCAAGCCATGCCTCCCCTGCCATGTCAGGCATATTGTACTGCCTAGCCATAGGCCAGGAACTGAATCACCGATATGCTGTGGTATTATCCAAGTTCCTCTAATACATGCAGGAAGATGTCATGTAAGTCACCTTACACGATTAGTCACACATTCTTACCACTGTTGCATATTAGATGTCCTGGGCATCTTTTTGAATCTAGTAAGATACCAGAGTGGGATCTCTAGAGTGTAAAATATGGTTTCATCTTTAACAGCAATATCGAGCTGTAATAAGGTTAAAACGAGCTGTGGCTTTTGGTGTCACTGAGCAGTCCCTCTGCCAAAACAATTGGATGTGTTGCAGATTTTAGATTATTAGCCTTTTTGAAAGTTTGTAGGAAAACAGTTTGGTGAGGCACTGTAGTTGTATGATAGTATAACTTCTAATCAGAAACCCCCTAAACAACGCACAATAATTGACAGTTGAGGTTTGATGGCTAACCTCCTCCTTCCATCAACCCATATTAATTTCACAAGCTTGTAATGCATATTCCTAAAGGCTTTGCATTTGAAAATAGTGGTGGAAAAAGTAAGGGAACCTTGAGCTCAACCATATTTGAAGAGTGCCCCTACCCACGGCAAATTTTAGAAACTGATATAAATGGAATCTGAATTCTGCAAAGCAGCCAGGCACCTAAACATATTACCCGAGAGCACATTGTCATTATTGCTATTGATTTGTACACTGAAGTAACTGAATATGTTTTTTGCCACAACACCACCAACAAGGTAAGTCCTGTGGTACATAATCTTTCATTGATTGAACCAGAAAGAGGCAAAACTTTCCCAGTTGTGAGAAACAATCATGATAGGGGACCAAACACATTAAAAGATTTCATAGATTCCCCTGTATTTCTTCTGGCTCTTAAAATGTTACCAGATTCCATTGTTTCAGTAAGTGAAGTGCGGTAAAGGAGGCGCTATGCTGTTTCCACCCTAAAATAATTTATTTACACAAACCCAATTTATCCTACTAACATAAGAGACTCCTTAAAGAAGTTGGTTTACATATAATTATTTACTCTACTCAAACAGTCAGAACACAAGCTTTATTCAGTCACATAAAACCATCAAAGCATAGAGAAAAAAAAATCACTACAATCGAAAAGTTTATGTACATAATAAATAAATGAATAAAATTTAGGAACAACAGTCATTAAAAGATTTTAAAAAAATTCAAACGAATACGTATATACCATGCAGCCGCAAGGAACTTGCTAATAGCACAAAATTTAAAATGGGGAAGTATCTCTCATCAATATCCTAAGTGCAACTTTACATTGTTTTAAGCCTAGGTTCCTGCAAACTGGACGAATCAATTTCCGCCGAGCCGAAACATAGGCTGGGCAAATAAACATGAAATGTACTACGGATTCAGGTGCACAGTTGCAACTAGGGCATAAGTCATAAGATGATAGTCGCCAGTTACCAGTAAAAGACTTTAACAGTAAACACCCATATCTAAAACGGGCATACAAACCTTTACATAACAAATCAGGGATTAAATCCAAATATGGTTCGACCTGAGGATACCATTTAAAATCAAGAAATTGTGTTGTCAATCAACCATGTGAAAGGTAGTTGTTCCTAACATAGGACCAGTAAACTGATTTCAAGTGTTGCTTCTGAGCCCTCCCCAATTTGTGGGGATACTTCCAGAAGTCCCCAAGTCCCAGAGTATAAAACCACTTTGAAACATACTTGAGCCAAGGAATAGAAACAGCATTGGGTCTGCCTAAGATGTCTAGCAGGGATTCCTTGTAAACAGCAAGCTCAGGAGTGCTCCAAATGCCCACCCAAAAGAGTAAAGGTCTTAAAGCTATCACATGAGAGATGCGGGAAAACCCAAATTCCAGGAAAACCGGAATCCGTGGTGTACTGCGAGGGCATGCAAGAAAAGATCTTACAAAATTATTTTCACCTGCAGTCAATTTGCTAACATTAGAAGGTTCCCAGACCTCAGCACCATAGGTCGCCGCACCCTGGGCCTTAGCCAAATAAGTCTTAATAGCCAGAGAAACAGCTTTCACAGTGGTGGTATTGTAAAAGCGCAGGATGGCACCTGACCTATGCTGGAGGAGTGCAACGCTCTTACCAATCTGGTCCTCCCACTGCATATTATTTGTAACTCTTACTCCCAAATAGTCTATTGAATGTACCTTACTTAAGGGAACCCCATCTAATGTAATAGTGCATCTCCTATCAGGGCCCATGCTTAGTATAATTAGTTTAGTTTTGCTGGCATTAAGTTCTAATCCATGGTCCACACAAAAAGCACTAAACCTGTCCACCAGGATCTGAAGGCCCATAGGGGTTTTAGAAATCAAAAGGGAGGGGACATCATTTTGGCAGGCAGACGCAACATGCACCGCCTCGTTGATGAACAAGGTAAAAAGGGTAGGTCCAAGGACACAACCCTGTCGTACCCCCCGCTGAATATCTAATCGATCAGTTAACTCTCCCTGGCTGCCCCATCTCACCTGGGCATAAGTATTCTCATGCAACCGTTGTATTAGGTGTACTATATGCTCCGGAATGGCATTTTTTATACAAAACTTCCCATTACTTCTCTCTGGGGACCGGATCAAAGGCAGATCTTAAGTTCACAAAGACAACATATTTCCAGAATAGGAGGGTCAACCTAAAAACCTGATCCATCGTACTGATTTTTGGACGAAAGCCAGCCTGGAGTGGTGATAATATCTGATTGTCATGACCCCAATCCAGAAGCCTATCTAGTAACTGCTTTGTAAAAAGGTTTTGGAGGTTATCAATAAGGCTGATGGGTCTATAATTAGCGGGCAAACCCACATCGCCCTTTTTATGAATGGGAATTATTTCCACCCCATGCCAGGTTTCAGGGATAGGGCCTCTTGCTGCTATAGCTTTTGATAACATATTTATGTACAAGGACCAAATGGCAGGTTCAGATTTGAACAGATCCCCCGGTATCTTGTCAGGGCCTGGTGCCTTAGCCGATTTAAAGGAGTTGATGGCAGCTGTCGTTTCCAACATTGAAAAAAACTATAAAATTTACAGAGCCGTCAATAGATGTTCTGCAGTCAACAGTCCCTTGACACAATTCATCCAAAAATAGTGGTGTGGAATCCTGTAAAAAAGGTAAAGCATAAAGCTGAGAGAAGTGATCCACCCATCTTTCGGGCTGGATGTGCGTATGAATAGTGCCTTTGCCCCCTCTTTCTCTATTAGCCAGCAGCTTCCAGAAGGTCCCATTATCTTGGAGTTTAATTGCATCCAACAGACTCTGCCAAATAGTATCTTCCCAACCTCTCTTTGCCAATTGCAGGGTTTTGTTGTACCTAAGTCTAGCAGTTCTAATTGCCCCCTGTGAGTGAGTCCTGATGGCTGATTTTAGGGTTAGTTTGGCATTGGAGCAATCCTTATTAAATCATTCCCTAGTATTATCAGAGGGGTGCCTAATGGTGGTTTCCCTATAAAAAATACCATGCAAAATCCTTGCATTTTCTTCATGGATACTCAGAATTTGAATATCACTGGCCTCATGCTCCTCATAGCCAGACAACATTTTTATGAAACACGAATATATTTTCTTAACCAAATAAGTATTTGACATTACTTTTGACCAGCTAACATGAGTTTGCCTATGATTCAAAAGGGCTCCCGGAACCTCAGAAATCCACGTATTCTGAACTCTCCTAGACACATTACGAAGTAAGGTAAGGAGTAGAGGGTTGTAGTCGCTCTCATGACGAAGTTCTACCTTCACATCTATAGAGAGGGACCGGAGCCTAATGTCTACCAAGAAATAATCAATAACACTGGAGGAAAACCCTCGCTTGAAAGTAGGTGCAGTGTTCAAATCAGATCTAGTACATGCTCTAAGTCCAAATCTAAAACAAAGAGAAGTCAACTGTGAAGCAGCACAATAGCCAATACATTGGACATTCTCCTTCAGTTGAGGATGCCCCATAATTCATCCTCCTCAGTCGTCAAATTACTATTGAAAATATTGGGTTCAGAAGTACAGTTCATATCCCCTGCAACTACTAGTTTAGTTAGCAGGTGCAGGGTGTCCATATATTCAGCTAATTGGGCAAGTGTTTGAGACTCTGTGCCTCGTGAAACAGACCTTGCATACACATTGATTATAATCACTTTAAAATCATGTTGAAATGAGAGTTGGACACCCAATAAGTCGTGTGAATTAATGCGTAGAGCTGCATGGTCGCACTTTAAATTCTTGATTAGGTCGACCAAAACCCCCAGATGCAGGTTGGGCCGCAGAAAAATATCTCACAAACCCATCTAGAAATATCGGATCTTTGGCCAAAGTTTCCTGGAATAAACATATGTCCTGCTTCTTAATGAAACTAGCCCACTCAGGGTCTCCCAACTTTTTGCCTATCCCTGCCAAATTCCAGGACATAATAGAAAGTTCTGAGCAAGGGGTCTGGACCCTAGGATTAAAATGCCGAACATTCTCAGAATTACCAATCCACTTTTCACAACTAGCCCCAGAAACTGCAATAGGAGTCCCTAAGGGAGAAACATTAGATAGTCATTCTATTTCAGATAGTGAATGGAGAGGATTCTCTATTGTGGTTAGAGTGCAGCTTCTGCCAGAATCTTGGACCTCTCCCGAGGTGCCATCACATGGAATGGGAAAGCTTCTTACACTCCTCCAGGGTGGATGGGATTGAAGTCTGATACCAGATCCTCTGGAAGCCCTCAAGTAGCGAGTACATCAATGAGATTGTCCATCAAAAAATTATCTACAAGGAGAATAGAAATAGAATCAAGCTCTGATCCTGGTTGACTGTGTCTTCCCACCTCGAGAATATCAGCCCAAATGACAGAAAGACAATTCCTCTGCATTCATAACCAATAAATCACCTTATTTATAAGGAATCCTGTGTTTCTCTGAGACCAATAGGTAGCCTAGGCACCCCCACCACATAAATGTATCCGCCTTTGCTCCTCCAACCTCGGCCCCCATTCTTATTGATGGGGCAGTGTGCCCTTACTCGATATGAGCCCTTTTGAAATGACCTTGAAGAGCCATAGGGGGATTTATATGATCCAACATGCACCAGAGCTCCAATATCTCCCCGTGAACCCTTGGAAGAATCTATGTGTTGGATTGTATGCCACTTCCCTGGTCCACAAGTAATCCCATTTTTGGGGTCTGAATTATGTATCCGGCCTGTTAATGCTGGCACCGTAGGGCAATTCTCTACACTGTTTACCACCATACTACCAGGACTAGCATTTGAAGCCATGCATGTGGGAGGCTTGACCACTTGAGCACAGATTTCTAATACAGTTGGACCACTATGCCCCCCATGAGCAGAGATAAATTCACCCCTGCTGAACCGCTGACAATTACACATTACCCTCTGTGCCTGCTCTCCCCCAAGTTTATTCAGGACTAATAGTACCAAGTACTTTAAATCGTCCAGCTTCTGAGAAATGGAGGCCAGATCAAGTTCTCCATTTGATTGTGCTTGTCTGTCCTGAGACAAAGATAAATGAGGGATAGGATTTCCTCCTTTGCGTTCTACATGAAGTAAGTGCAAATCGCATTCAGAAGATTCTCTGAGTTCTGTCAGAGCATCATAGCAATTAGAGCATTGAATATCAGAAGAAACCAAAACCTCGGCACTAAAAGAAGGTGGTGATGCTTTATCCCCAATTAGAGGGCACTCAACGGGCTCAGCACACAGGTGGATACTCGTCATGGAGGGGAGGTGTAGTTATGTGTACTGATGCAGCAGTATGAAGTTCGGCCTCTGTGGTAAAACTGGACATCTGTGGCCTTTTCCTGAAAATATCGGAATCTTTTTGCCTAAGATGGTATCATGGCATGTAGGAGGTGCAATAGAAGTGCTTCTCAACATAACTTATTTGAAGAGGTGGGAGCTGTCTATTGCCTCAAGAGGGTTACTGCTATTATTAGGGTGGCCACTCGCTTTACTAATTGACAGTTTTTTTGGTTTCTTACTGCCAGAAGAAGGCAGAGGAATATCCGCTGCCTTCCGTTTCCCCATAACTAATCAGTCCAATATTGAGATAGGAAATAAAAAATAAGGAGCCATCAGCTACCTTACCAGAGGCAATGACTTCCAACATTGAGTGAGTTTTTCAGCATTCGATTAATGCTATGACTATGTGGCCTCCACTATTATAAGTGACCGTGTTAAGTTTGTATATATCCTCATATAGATTTATCTCTTCCAAATGCACATGAACATATAGGCATCTTTCAGTCTACGGTTTAGCATATTTTGGAAGCCTGTGCTTTCAAAGATGTCTGGCCTTGGTGGTAAAGAAACCTGCTATGTTTGATCGGTTCAGCATGGTCACTTTAGGTGTAGATACACTGCTTGCACCAACCTCTGTTCTTAGCAGTTCCGCTACTTCTGTGCTTCCCAGACTAAAAGCTTGATTGCTGGCCTGTTGTTTTATGCTTTATTCATATGATTATTGGGCCTTCCCCAAGATGGCTTCACAATAATGGGAGTTTATTGGCTGATACGACATCCAGGAGTTTATCAGGTGTAAGGTTATCAAATTCTTCAGATTAAAAAACAAATGCTCAGCCCTTTCTTCTTGAATATGGGATTATTTAAAATCATGTCAGGCTTTGTTCAGGTGTGGTGAGGCAGTAGGGCCCACAGGGCAAACTGTGGCTTTTGGGCCTCAACTGTGGTGATTGAGGTTGTTGGCCTCTGGCTCCCTAGTGCTGTGCTGTGACTCTGAACAATGACTGAAAACAAATTCAGAAAATGCGAACACGCAACAGATGATCTCTTTAGGGGGCTGAAACTAGAGAGATTACTGAATGACTTATTCTAGAGGAGAAAGAGAGGCTCATCCTGTTGGACCAGGAAGCGCATGTGCTGTGACTTAACATTTTCGGTCGTAGTCGTATTTTCACAGAAGAGAACAACTCACTATTTGAAGAATCATTACCAACAATCCAACCTTCCATCGTTCAGGATTTCAGAAGAGACAGAGGGAGACAATACACACCAGTTCAAAGCCAAGCTGCTCTAACCCAGTTCATTCCTTGAGTATGCATTATGGGAATTTAACAGGATATAAGGAGCCTATCCCTTACCACTTCAGCCAAGCCTGAAAAATAAAGTCCCCCTTTCAGTCATCATTTTTCTCAGTAACGTTTTTTTTCTGAGAGTTATTACTTTTTTTCTCAAAGTCAAACACAGGAAACTTGAATCGCTGCAACTATTGTTTAGATCATACATTAGGAATTACTGAAGTATGATGGTGGCTGAGAATTTCCTTTCATCCATTTCAGGGATGGAGTGTGAAGACTGGGCAAAACGTCTGTTAGTCTGTGACAGGACTTATTGATAGTTATCACAAAATGTTGCATTGTTAATGGACAAACTCAACATTGGCAAGAGCATTTTGTGTAAACGTAAAACAGCCATCTGTTGTTCTCACTAGACCTGAATTATGACCAGTCTCAGTTAAAACCTCCAGTATTTGAGTCAGAAGTTTGATTTCTAGGGAGGGTTGAGGACTGTAGCTTGACAAGCCGCCCACTGCTATGTTTTGTTCTCATTTCCTATCATTTTGCTCTCTTTATTTAAAATCTAAGTAGTGCATTGTTCTTTTTTTTTTTTTTTTGTAGCCTGGTTTGGATGGGTACAGGTCCCATATGAATTTAATGCTTGATGTACTGGGGGTTCTGGGATTGGGAAATGGGGCGATACAGTTTTGATGTGGGGGGGACAAGGATAAAATAATGAGTAGAAATGTTTTTCCCTTCCTCCGAATGTGAATGTTCAGAAAGGATAAAGCATTGAAAATTTAGTTTATATTTGACATCAGCCAGGACTCCTAAAACTGTTCTTTGATTGTGAAGGGACTACTTCACACTAATAACCACCTCCGGTGATCTTGCTTCAAAGTACTGTTAATGCAGTTATCTTGTGCCTTCACCAAATACCTCTTACAACCAGTGAAAACTGTTGAAGCAGTTGGGGACAGCATATGTGTAGCACATCTTTCATCAAGCACACCAGCCGTAACTATTATAATTTATAATCATCTTAATTATATGGTTTTCATGTGCTGATATTTACCTTATTCATTGGATATTTCAGTGTTTAAATATACAGTGCCATTTGTACAACCAAACGTATGTGACTAGATTTCAAATCCATCCAGGGCAAACCAAGGTAGAGGATGCACCTGTCTGAATTGGCCTTGTGGCAGAAATTCTACAATACTCAATATTATAATCTGGAGAGGGATTGTAATGTCATATTAAATATCACGTTGAAGTGGTTTCCCTTTCATGTGGTCTATTCAAATTATTCTGAGGTTGCACAAGAACAACTCTTAGACAAGCTATGGACAATTAGGCTCAAAGTAATCTTGGTGGCTGTGGACTAGGCATGGAGAGTATGGTATCCAGAGTTATTGAACATGGCCACCAATTCTCCACTCAGACTGCCCCTTCGGAAGGATCTTCTGTCGCAGAAGCAGGGGGCAGTTCTCCACCCGAACCTGTCCAATCTCCACCTTCATGCGTGGAGATTGAGTGGAAGCAGTTGACGGCTTTTGACCTTCCAACCAAAGTCTGTGATGTAATCTTGGTAGCCATGCATCCCTCCACCGAAATGGTGTACGCCTGTCGTTGGCATAAATATGTTGCATGGTGTACCAACAAATCTGTTGATCCCCATTCTATTCCTCTTTCTGAGGTTCTTTTGTTCATTCTTTCTTTGGCCCAGCAGGGCTCTTCTTTGGGCACCTTTAAGGGCTATTTATCGGCTATCTCAGGTCTCCTATTGCTAGTAGATTCCTTAAGGGTTTCACTTGCTGGTCTAGGTCCTATCTGCCCTTGACCCTGGTGACTGGTTGGTGTCTTTGACCCTGCAGGAAGCGTATTTTCATATACCTATCCTATAGTACCACAGAAAATACTTGCAGTTCAAGGTAGGCCGTGACCGTTTCAGTTTGGCCTCCCCAGCACCCCTTGTGTGTTGATGAAAGTGATTGCTTTGGTTCTAGTAAGTCTTTGGAGGACAAGGTTATCAGCCTTCCCCTACCTTGACAGCTGGCGGTTGAAGATGGATTATCCACAGTTCATTGTAGACTACCTCCAAATGACGGTGACCATGCTGACATTGTTGGGCTTTACTCCCAGTGAGTCAATGTCACACCTGACTCCTTCGCAGAGGCTCACAGTCAGTAGAAGTGTCTTGGACACAATGCAGTTTCAGGGCTTCCCTCCACTGTAATGATTCCAGGACATTCTGACTATGATCCGGATGTTTCAACCTTGATCAAACACGGTCAGAGCAGCTCTGAGACTTCCCAGATGATTAGCCACCTGTTTCCTCCTTTTCAGCTCCTCCAGGTGGCATATGCAGGTTCTGCAATAGAACCTAAAGTTCCACTGATCTTATCATCAAGGAAATATGATGGATTTCATCCAGATTTCAGAGTAGATGGCTCATGATCTTCAATGGTACATGCCCAATTAAAATTGGCCTAGTGATGAGACTCTCTCTGTTCCCCATCTGGAGCTCAAAGTGGAGACCCACCCATCCATGATGGGCTTGGATGGTTACACATGGGAGATCTAGATGGGAGGATTTGGTCACCAACAGACGCTCACTATACATTAACCTGCTGGAGTTGAAGGCCATTTGTTTGCCTCTGAAGTCCTTTCTGCCATCCATCAAGGGGAGTCTGGTAAACGTTCTCATGGACAACACCACTGCTACGTAGTATTGCAACAAACAGGGTGGAGTGGGGTCTTGTGTCCTGGGTAATGTTCAAAGAGACATTGCAGCTCTGGAGTTGGTTGAAGCTCTGGGGCGTTTCTCTAATTGTTAACCAACTTGCAGGGGTCCATGAATGCCAGAGTTAACTAGATGAACAGGCGGCGTCTGGCAGATCACAAATAGTATTTACATCCCAAAGTGGCACAGAGCATCTGCCAACAGTGAGAAGAACCCTGGCTTAATCTCTTCACCACCATCAAGAATGTGCAATATCGAAAGTTTTTTTCATTGGAACTTCTGCAAGATCATTTATTAAGCGATGCATTCTGGATGAATACTCATGGAAGCTTTAATACGCCTTGCTGCCCCTACCTCTCCAGCCCTGATTAATGAAAAAGTTCAAGTACAGCCGGGCCCAAGTCATCCTCGCTGCTTTAGATTGGGCCAGGAGAGCTTGGTACCCAGACTTTATGGGCATAAACATTTTCTGCTGATCAGGCTACCACTTTGGGAAGATCTTCTGTTGCAGCAACAGGAAAGCGTCCTCCATCCAAATGTGTGCACCCGTCCCCAAAATTCACTTACACCAGTTGCTGTGACAAATTTGTATCCTGGTGTGGCGCTCGTAAGATTGATCCTATGTAAACAAAGTTGTTGATCATGTTTTTGTTTGTTTTATCTTTTTCGCAAAAAGGTCTTGCAGTGGGTACTATATTTTTTTTAATTAAATATTTCATTGAGTTTCCTTCCACTCAGGAAAAAAAAAATACTCCAACTTAATTCTGAGCATTACATCTTGACATTTCACAGTTAATCAGTAACCTACTTAAGCTTAAAAATTTTGCGATCCCTGCATCCTCAAATCAGCTACAATTATGGCAGATCATTTGTTGTCTCTCTAAGCAAGCATTTCATTATCATAAGATCACTGGCTCCCAAAGCACAAGCGCACTCACTTTATACTCCTCACCAACACTTACAGAGCTATCCACAACACTGGCCCTGCCCGTTTGAAGAGCTGCATTTGCCTCCACCAACCTTCCTGACGCCTTCAGTCTGCCTGTATCTCTCTAGAACATACCCCACATGCATAAAAGCAGAGCAGGGGTCTGCGCCTTCTCGTACCTGGCCCCTAATGCCTAGCGCACCCTCCCACAACAGATCAGAGCCTCTGCCTCTCTTCTTGACTTTTGCAATATGCTTAAAACCTAGTTTGAAGTAAGCCCTCGGGGCAGGCCTCACACACCTGCTAGAGTGTCTGGATACCCTCACAGTGATTAGTGCGCCATAACAACACTGATAACAGGGCTGACGGCTGCACAGATCCCGAAGGACTACCCTATAATGGTGCCAGTCTATCCCAGTTTGTACTGTTTTGCAGGCACCCACTGTCCAAGTAAATGGTTTT